>NC_067400.1:306142898-306453398 GCF_016432865.1 Antechinus flavipes | reverse complement strand
TTAATATTATTATATAATTTTTCATCATTATAGGAAAACCTTGGAGACAATATTTTTCTTCTATTGAATTAAATGCTTTTTAATAGTCATAAACACCACACACAATTGAACTTGTATTTTCTAATCCTAATCAATTCTGTGATTGTAAGATGTGATCTACTATAGAATATCTTTTGCAAAAGCCTGCCCATTCCCTTTTGTCTTTATTAAGGATGCCTTTGACACATGTGCAGATTAGTTTCCTAAAGACTTTATAGAGATGAGAGAAAAGTATGTATGAGTCAGTTATTGATATATTTTTGGCCAACTTTTATTTTTGGTGATAATAAATTTTGTGATATTTTCCAAATGTTTGATATTCTCCTTTGTTTCAAATGTCTTTAGAATCAACTCCTCAATACCCTCAAAATTATATTGGTGCTAGAGCAATTCTATAAACACATATCATGCATGAGAAATATTAATGACAATTCAAATGTTATAGTTCTTTTATCACAGATGGATAAAATGGCTCATTATAAAAATCTTTACAATCCTCTTTCATTTTTCAGCATTCAGTAATTTATTCTTAAGCCACTTTAAGATAATCTGGTTTAATTGAGTCTCTAAACATACTTAATATGAACTTGTTTCATTCACTATTCTTTTGTACATTTAAAAAATTGCTACTGTTCTTTCTCTTCTACCATTTTCTCTAAGATTTATATACAAATTTATGGTCTAAATCAGAGGTTTTTAATGGACTTATCTGTTTAAAATATTTTGACAAACATAATTTAATATAATTGGCTTCTTTGGTAACCTTATACATTTTATTTTATGCATTTGAAAACATTATTTTGAAAAGGGGACAACAAGTCTCACCAAATAGCCAAAGTAGTCCATGATTTAAAAAAAAGTGCAGAACTCTTGGTAAAAATGAATGGTACTTTTTGCTGCCATATCTGTCAGCAGGGTGATTAAGAATTTGATCAAGATCAAAAAGATGAAGAAGAGCTTGGGCCATTTTCTTTTCATGCATACAAGTTAGAATTCATTAGGAAATGATAACAGATTGTGTTAACATAGGCTTTTATCTTTTTATTAGTATTGCATTCTATATATTTTTATTTGTATTCTTTCTTCCAGTTTGATATTTATTTTGATCTTGGCTCTAACAAGTTGATGATTTTGATGATATAGATATAGCTAAAAGCTAAAACAAAGCCTACCATAGTCACCAATTATTTCTTGTCTATTAAAATATAACTAATTTTATTTTATTTGGTACTTGCTGAGTCTAACACCACTTACTTTTCTTCTTGAAGAAAGTATTCATGATAAATAAGCATGAAACTTCGATAAAGTCTCTAAGTCTCTCTTACTTATTATTCCTGAGTCATGTTTTCACTTTTTTTGTCCACCCTCTACTATGCCCATCTTTGTATTAAAGCTATCAGTTTTTTAAAATTATTTTAAATTTTCTTGGAATCTGAAAAATATTTATGAAAGTATGAGGTAATTGAATTTGGAGGGTCTTAAACCATGGGCTTTATTGGTAGAGTGTAGTAAGACGTGTATTAGATTTTGGTATTAGATTGGATTTTAGAATTCAGATTCTATCTTGAACAGTGTGACTCTAAGCAAGTCAGTCATATAATCTATGCTGAGTTTCTTTATCTGTAAAATGGTAGGGTTAGACACAATGATTTCTAAGATTACTTTTAAATCCTATAGAGTCCTATAGAATTTGAAGAATTATATAAATTTTTTTGTGTGTGTGAGCACTGGAATCTGAACTGACCAACAGTCCCATGAAATGATGTTTGTTTTTGCTTTTGGATACATGATAAAATCAACTATGCCCATTCTTTTATTTGCCTCTCTAGGGAGAACCTGTAAATAAATTTTCAGTTTTACAGTAACTTCCTTTTGTATTTTGGTTTCACAAGAAAGTCAAGAATGACAGGATTCAGTTTCCTCTGCAGTATATTCCCTCACTGATCATTTTATATTTAGAGTATCAATAATTGAGCTAATGTTTACAGACAATCTAAAAACTATTTTTTGGTACTTTCTATTTCCTTTGTCACAGTTATTACACAAGTGAAAAGGGTCCCATAGGACTGAGAGTATCTCTGAATTTTTCTTTGCATTGTCAATATTGAAATAGATCAAACCATGAGTTTGTGGTATAAAGAGTCTTTAGTTGACAGTACAAGGTAGCAAATCTGCCACTCTGGGATTTCCCCACTAGATATCCATGAAAATTTTTTTTATAGTTTTTGGAGGAGAGGAATAGGAGATAGTATGAAGAAGAAAGGCCTGTTCAAGAAATCCTAGTAGCTCTTGGTAATCCAGGCAAGGAAAGCCACTTCATTCTAGCTGTTTTGCCCTTCTTGTCATGAATCCCAATGGAAAAGGTAGAGGACACTAGAAGTTGAAATCCAGCTTGAATTGGATCTCCCACAAGACAAACTCCCTGGATGGGGAGGATCTAGTAGATATAGTTCAGCTCAGTCTAATCAAAAATAAAAATCTTGATCAACTGTGATGGATTTGGCTGTTTTCAATACTGAGCTGATTCAGACCAATTCCAAAAGACTTGTGATGGAGAGAGCCATCTGCATATAGAGAGAGGACTCTGAGGAGTGAATGGGGATCACAACATAGTATTCTCACCTTTTAAAAAATGCTGTTGTTTGCTTGCTTGTTTTTTTCTTTCTCATTTTTTTCCCTTTTTGATCTGATTTTTCTTGTGCAGCATGATAAATGTGGAAATATGCTTAGAAGAATTGCCCATGTTTCATCTATATTAAATTACTTGCAGTCTAGGGGAAGGGGGAAGGGAGGAGGAAGGAAGAAAAATTTGGGACACAAAGTTTTGCAAGGGAGAATGGTGAAAACTTTATATGTATTTTGAAAAATAAAATGCTATTAAAAAAGAATAAATATTTTGAGTAGAAATGCAACATTACTGAAATTCTGATATTATAAGGAACATTTAAGGGCATTACAGTACATTTGGTTTTAACAATTTCTGTTACTATATAAACAATCATATTAATAATTGTATTTGGTTTGCCACGGCCAAAAAATTTAGTGTCAAGCAGCTAGTCTACTGATGATGAGTGGTTCTTTATACTACTGGCTTGGTCTTTGGTGAATTGCAGCAGTCTTCTGATATGAATGTATTTGAAATCTTGGTGGCATAGAAGAGTCCATCAGTGTGAAGGAGTACCAAGTAGAGAAAGGGACCAAGGTGTGACTTTTACTTACCTGGCATAGTGCACAAAAGCAACAAGTAGCGACCCCAAGTAGAAGGAGAAGAATATTAGGAAGCTCAGTAATATGGCTTTCACATAAACAGATTCTGAAGAAAAAAGAAATATAGTTAGGTTTGGGAAGACAGAAAGGAATGGGAAATACTTTATAATGAGAGGGGTAACTGTTGGTTCTAAATTTTATTACTTCCATTTAAATAGCCTAACAGTGATTTCTGTTAGGAGACACAAAATTCCTCGAGCTCATACACAGACATAACAAACCATCTTTAGGAACTCTTTCTGTAGGAAACTGGGTCTAGAATCACTATAAACAATTCCACAATTCTTGCTCCTTTCCCTTGGAAGAAATAGTATGATGCAACTCACCAATCAGCTGTTAGCATGTGCTTAATAAATCTGATGTTAAATTACATTGACTGGCAAAACCAAACCCCACAAAACCACTATTCTTTGTATCTCTAATTTCATGATATATTTGGCATTCCAGCTGAGAAAAGATAGAACTAGGCTGAGGAAAGGGGAAGATGTAACTGAAATTACTACTGTGTCCCCTCAGGCAGGAATTCTGAGTCAGAGACAGAACTGACCTTTAATAGAGGGAACAATGGTCACTTTAAGATTCTTTGTTCGCTGAAGATTCCAAGTGTGGTTTTCCTTTTCTGGAAAGAGAATTATAGACAAATTCATCAGAAACTGAGTTTTGGTCTCTTGCATTAATAACTGCTCAAAGGATAATCTCTATTGGTTTGCTTTCTTACTCCATCAGTCAACAAGGAGATAACTGCTCTGTGCCAAGCACTGTGCTGAGTGCTAGGATACAGTTTTCATTTAATGAACAAAAAAACAAAGATCTTATATCCTAACAACAGAGACAGCAGGGTCTTTTGTAATGCATATACAGATTAACCAGAAATAAATACTAAGTTATCAAATAAGAGGTAGTTTAAGAGAAGACACTAGAAATTGATAGGGCTATGATGATCAATTCTGATGGACCTGGCCATCTTCAGCAATGAGATGAACCAAATCAGTTCCAATGGAGCAGTAATGAATTGAACCAGCTACACCCAGAGAAAGAATTCTGGGAGATGACTAAGAATCATTTCATAGAATTCCCTATCCCTCTATTTTTGTCCACCTGCATTTTTTATTTACTTCACAGGCTAATTGTACACTATTTCAGAGTCTGATTCTTTTTGTACAGCAATATAACAGTTTGGACATGTATACTTATTTTGTATTTAATTTATACTTTAACATATTTAACATGTATTGGTCATCCTGCCATCTAGGGGAGGAGGTGAGGGGAAGGAGGGGAAAAATTGGAACAAAAGGTTTGGCAATTGTCAATGCTGTAAATTAACCACGCATATAATTTGTAAATAAAAAGCTATTAAAAAAAAAAAAGGAAATTGATAGGGCTAGGAAAGGCTTCCTGTAGATGGTAGTAGAGCTTTGTCTCAAAAGAAAAGAAAAATTCTTTGAGATTGGGTGTTGAAGATGAGCCTTTCTGGCATGAGGGAAGGCAGGGAGACAAGAGAAAGAAAACCGTAGGTGAGGACCTGAAAGAAGGCCACTTGGGCTAGATCAGGGCTTCTTAAACTTTTTCTACTCAAGACTCCTTTTTGACAGAGAAATTTTTATGTAGTCTCAAGTATATAGGTATATAAAAAGGCATACAAATCAATATTTACTGATAATTAATCATAATTTTGTGACACTATGACCCACATTTTAAGAAGCTTTAGGCTAGATCATACAATACAGGAGGGGAGTAATGACCCAGAGTTAATTGGATAGGGGAATGACATAGTTTAATCTAAGAAAAATGACTTTGGAAGATATGTGGAAGAGGGATTCAAATGCAGTGAGAATCTAGGTAATGGGACCAATGAGTGCCTATTGCAAAAGCCAGGGAAGAGGAATCCATAATTTTATTTACTGGATTCAATATTTCATACACCTGTTATCATTCAGGGTGAGTTACCACACTATGATAGACACTGTTGATTTTTTACTGTCTGTGAAAGCATATCTTTGGCAACAAGAATTGAAAACTGAATTTTCCTTCCCTACCCCAAACTGAAATGTACAATGATAAATGTTCTGTGGTCTGTTTCTATCACCTATCAAAGGAAAAAAATGTTGATTTCTTGATTTACTATATAAAAGCTCTATTCCTTGATATACCTTTCATAATCTGCAAAAGTGCAAGGATTTAAAAAGCTGTATTATACTAAAAACTCTTCTGTCAAAGGAATATATTTATAATCTCTTATTTTCTCTCTTTGCCTTGCATTGTCTTGTCTCTGAGACTGTCTTGCAAGGTAACAGTCATGATCTCTCCTAATTCTTCCCTTCTGATGAGAGATTATTTACAGAGAGCTAGAGATAGTCTCACAGGCCAGTTTGCCTCCCCCGTGGCTCCTCTCACAGGTCAATGTCTGTCACTGTGCCTTACCCTGGATGAAGAAGGATCCTCCACAAGCATAATCTTCAGGCTTTATCACGAACACCACAAAGAATTGCTCTCCTGGGAAATCCTTCTTCTGTATAAGATATAACAACCTTAGGATAGATAGAGAATAAAAAGAAAGAGAGAAAAAGAGAAGCAGGGGGAGATGGGAAAAGTAAAGAAAGAAAGAGGAAAGTAGAGTTCACTCCTACCCGAAATCCCTTCATAATTAATTTTATTTGCATACCCACACCAAATCTTGATATAATTTGCTATTTCCTGGGTTGGAAGGTGAAAATCACTCTCATGACTTACTCAAGACTTCTGTCTTGTTCCTAGATGTCATAATAGGAATTATATAAACTAATCAATCAACAAGCAAAATGTAATGCGTTGGAAAGGCCTTAATGACTATTAGTAACCTTTCTGAATTTTTAAAAAAATTTTTTAACTTAAGCTAAATAACTTAAGAACACATAATCAATAATTGCTAAGAATGAAATTTTCTTAGTTTTATTCCATGTGTTTTGTTTTTTATATTACAAATATTTCCACTTTATTCTCTGTTATCATTGTTGTTCAGTTATGTTTGATCTTTGTGATTCTATTTGGGGTTTTCTTAGCAAAGACACTGGTGTAGTTTGCCATTTCTTTCTCCAGCTCATTTTACAGATGAGGAAACCGAGGCAGAGTTAAATGTCTTGCCCAGTGTCACATAGCTAGTTAGTGTCTGAGGCCAGATTTGAATTCAAGAAGATGTGATTCTAAGCCCAGGACACTATTGCATCACTTAGCTGCCCCATCTATCATCTACCATTGTGATGAAGTAGAAGCAGTACTAGACTTAAGTGGGTTTGAGACCTAGTTTTGCTACTGTGTGATATTCCATCTCTGAGCCTCAGTTTCCTTTATAAAATAGGAGCTTGGGCAAGTTGCTCTTTCAAGTCCATTTTGAAATTCTTTATTACTTGAGTTTTGAGCTTAACATTTAGCACATTGATTCAAAATAACAAAACATGGATATACCATTAGCACTAGAGAAAGGGACTCAAGACTAAATGTTTTCCTCCCAAAGGGAATATCCTACTAAATACTTCCAAAGTGAAGCACTGAATATAATTTGTAGTATCTTAATTATTTGGCATCTAAAATCTTGTAAAAACAGAAGTATTCTACTGTTTTCATTTTTTATCATTTCTGTCATTACCCATTTAGGATTGTCAATGTAATTGTAGAGACCTTCAGCAAAAAATAAACAATAATAGAGACAAGAATAGAGATTTTGTGTATTAAATCTGAGGTTTTGGAAAATGAAAAAGGGAGAAAAGGAAAGAATAAAGTCTGCTTCCTAATTGATAATTAATTTTTTTTTTACTCTTTTTCTGCTGTTCAAGAAATTTCTCCATTTCTACCAGTAGTCTAAAGCCAGTTCAAGTGTTTCTATTTGCATCTAGCACTCTTCAGAGAAAGCAAGTGCAAAGAAGTTAAACTCTGTTAGAACTGGGAATTCATCTTTGCATATCCAATGCAAAATCTATGCACATTATTGGTATTAATTGGTATCAAACAAATGGTATATGTTGATAAAAGAACAATCCTAGCTTCAGTTTGGTTGTTGCCAGTAGATCAAAGTGTTAGAATACCTTTAGAGGGAAAGGGACTGGTAGACCTTTGATTTTTTTAGTATAAGGAATTCCCAAGGGAGTTAATGCCTTCTCCCAATTCTGGTCAACATCTTTGCTGTAATTTAAAGAGACCCACAGAGAATTGTCTAGAGCATTTACTTAGAAGGTAAGATATTTGTCTAAGATCACAAAGCCAGTATATAGTAGAGATAGGATATGAATCCAGGTTTTGTTGAGGTAAAGACCAACTCTATCCATTACTTGATTTTGATTAATTACCGTAAAGTTTCATGAATTGAAAAAAGCAGTAATCCCCAACTAGTAGATTAGAATCTAGTCAACTGGAAGAACCTGAAACCTTATCTAGCAAATTTCCACACCCTTTGACTTGTTTCTTCACATCCTACTTTACTCTCAAAGGTTGCTAGGATGCTAAGTGGGAGGGGAGCAAAGCTGGCAGTGTTAATACTTTTCTTTACTTAACTAAGAAACTTCTAGAGTCAATACCTCCTTCCTCACATCTCTGTTCTGATCTCAGAGCTTAGAGACACTGACCCTTAAACTAATCTTTTTTTCAAAGAATAGTCTTTTATTACTTTAAAATTATTTCAAAAATAGTACTTTTACTTTTTTAATTATATGTAAAGAAAATTTTTAGCATTCATTTTGATAAGATTTTGAGTTCTGAATTCTTTCTCTCCATCTCATCCCCTCTTCCTAAAATGGTAAGCAATTTGATATAGGTTATATATGTATAATCATGTAAAATAAATTTCCATAGTAGCCACAGTTATGAAAAAAGAAACAAACCAAAAGGAAAAAAACATGAAAAAATTAAAATAGTATGCTTCAATCTACATTCAGAGTCCTTCAGCCTTAAACTGATTTCAAAAGCAGGAAGCTATCATTCAGGGATGTCAGAGTATTGCAGATAATTTATTGTAAGCCATGTTGTTTGATAGTCATAGAAAAAGGAAGTTATAACAAGGGGAAAATATCTTACCTGTACAGTGATAGCTGCTTTCTTGGTCATAGACTGATAAACACCATTAAATTCCACATTATGGTCAAGATCATACACTGGGCACTATGAAAGGTTTGGGGGAAAAGAAAAGACCACATGAAACATTGCCACAGTTGCTTTGGTGCATATACTTATAAAGGTCTAGATATTACACAAACACAAGAATTTCCTATTGTGGAACTATTTATATGGTTTCTCCTTGGAAAGAAAATACAACACTCTTAGATTTCTCCCACTTATATAATACATGATGTCTCCTCTAAGATCATTTTTTATATCACAGACAACTGCAAAAATATAATTTATAATATTGTATAACATAATATACTCCATTAATTGCTTAACACAACCCAATGAAACTTTCAAAAAAGTGTATATATATATATATATATATATTTATATATACACCCAATTTCCTTGTGGAGCTTCCATCTCATTTGGTCTTGCTTCTCCCCTACAGACCTTTGTTTCTCATATTCTCTTCTCTTTTAATTTAAAGGCTCTTTATCTTATCTTCATAATACTGCTAATTAAAAATCACGAAATGTCCATTGTGTACAAATTGTACAAGTTATTATATTGGATACCTGAAAATTGGGAGAGGGAATAAATTATAAGACATGATTTCCATTCTTCTCCCTTTTCACTTTATAAAATATATTCCCCTCCTAATTTTCAAGATGTTTTATATATAATATTTATAGTATATCATGCACATATACTTTCATAAATATAAAATATGTTTATAGTATCTATGTGTGTATAGATAGATACATACACATAATTTATTTATCTATACTAACATCTAAACAGGTTAAATTACTTGGACTTACCACAATATCCTGAACTGATACAACCGAACATGGGTAGACCATTTCAGATACCACTTTGATGATAACAGAGTCCAGATCTTTAGGAAACTTGTATAGAAAATACTGAGAAAAAGAGTACAAGATAATTCATAAATGTTCACATTTTTTCCTAATGCTAAATATTTAAATTTCTATTAAAAATTTATTGGTATGTTTTTTGTTTTTAAAATACAAATATTTACAGATTATCTTCACTCTATAAGAGGTATCTTGTAACAAAGTAATATAATTAAGTAAAACTGATAATATAGGACCTCATCTGAAAGTACATGAAACATTTCTGACTTTTCTATTAAAAAAATTAACAAATTTATTTTATTTTCTTCTTACTTCCTATCTCATTGGGGTGGGGAAGGGAAGAAAAGAAAAATTATTTGTAACAAATATACAAGTGAAGGACAGCAAATTTTCTGACTGCCTGTATACACCCTCCATAGGTATTGTTTGAGTGTGAATAGAATACTGTGATACACACACACCTCACTTCTCTGTCAGAAACAAAATATGTTTCATCATTGGCACTCTGGAATCATGGATGGTCATTGTATTGATCCAAGTTTCTAAAACTTTCAAACTTGTCTTTTTGATAATGTGTTTGCTGTGTAAATTTTTCTATTGATTCTGTTCATTTCATTCTTAATTGATTTATAAAAGTCTTTAAAATTATTCTCATTTATAATATGGCTGCTGTAGTATGGATTATGTATAATAGCCTCCTATCCCATTCATATATAGCTTTCTCAGACATTCTTCAGCTGATGATCTTCAGTTTACAAAGTTTTTTTCTCCATAAAAGAGTTGCTATCAGTATTTCTGTAGACATAGGAATTTTTTCTATTTTTATGATCTCTTTTTGGTACAAGTCTAGCAGTGGCTTCATTGGGTCAAAAGACCAACTATATATACTGTTTGGTAATTACATGTAATTCCAAATTGCTTTTCAGAATGAGTGTGCCCATTCAAAAATCAATTAACAATGCATCAATGTATATGTTGCCCCATGATTCTCCAATATTTATTATTTTCTCTTTTTTGTCATCTTTGCTAATCAGATGTCATAACTAGAAGTTTTGTGCCCAGGACAAGTGCTTTGATTATCTTCAGTTAGAATGAGAGGGAGGGACTTAGAGGCTGCAACATGGCCTTGGAAGGAAAAGATCTGGAGCATTACATGATGACAGTAGGTGGAATTGTGGGAATAGCTCTGGGAGAAGTTCAATGCTAGCCTACCATTTGTTCGCTTTTTAGTTTAACTAATATTCCTTGCTAACTAGGTGCTAATACCTGTTCTTTCAAAGTGGTAGGAGATGCTAGCAGCACCCCTTAAGTTTAATACTTCAGAGCAAAACTCCATTTGCTCTGTTCTAGTAATGTCTCTGAATAAGAAAGATCCTAAGAATGCTAAGGATTATCTCATGCTATCAGGAAGGAAATTCAATAACCATCTCCATCTGCCAAAAACTCAAATAACTTTCTATTATTTTTCATCTAAACTAGCAATTACTCGGTTTTTTTAAAACCTTATCACGTGTCAAGCAAATGAGATTTCATATAGTCATTTCATTCTTACATGTATAGGACATTTCTCATCAACTAAGAAATCAACTAACAAGCATTCTAAGAAATAATTTTTTCTTACTTCTCACTTCTTTACAATTTTATAATCAATGTTACAAAAGAAACATGCTTTAGACCAGTTAAGCCTGTTCTTCTAGAATCTTTAATAATTTCTTTCACCTGTGCCAAATGTTATTGTTATTCTAACATATTTCACGGACACAATCTCTTTTGGTTGGTTTGCAGCAACAACTTATATTTTTTTCACAAAACTGTTTCACAGGACAATAGGTTTTAGAGATGGAAGGGATTGTAAAGGTCACCTAGTGCACTTCCTCATCTTATAGATAAGACTTCGAAAACTGAAGTGATCTGCCAATGGTAAGATGTAATAAATGTAATGTAATTTAGGAAGGAGGTAAACTGCCTTCTGGTGCCAAGAAGTCGGAGTTAGGAAGGGAACCTTCAAACCAGGCCACTCCTACCACCCTCCCCCTTCTTCTCTAAACAACTTGAAAAGTATTTTAGAATTGATCTAGGAACAGAGAAGCAGTTTACTTGCATGGCAGGAAAGGCATGTCTCCCAAAGGACTGAGGATGAAGTATCTTATCCATCTCCAGAGGAAAAACTGATATTATTTGTCTACAGATGGAAGCATTCTATTTTTTACTTTCTTTTGTTTGAGTCTTCTTGTATAAAATGACTAACATGGAAATGTTTTACGTAACTTGACATATATAATCTATATTGATTGCTTATTTTCTGAAGGGGAGGGAAGAGAAGGGGAGAACAGAATTTGGAACTCAAAGCTTTAAATAAAAATATTTACAAATTTTTTTTTTTTTTACAAAAGGAACTAAAATCTGAAAATGGATAGAATGATGAATGATTTCCATGTAATTTAGAATGTGACTCTATTCAGTGGAACTTATTTAATAAAATTCTAAACTTTGTTGACTGAATATCATTATATCATAAATTTAGGGTAAAATGTGACTACTTTCCAATTATATAATCAAGTGTTTGGTTAAGAAATTTCACTTGAATTATATGTAAATGACTCAGATGAGAAGAGATGTGTCTATTTAATTAGTATAGTTTATTCAACATAATTTACACAGACTTTTGTTGTCTTAAGCCCTTCATGTCATTGTGACCTTTATTTGCTTTCCTTATTTTATGAATACTGCCATTGTCACAAGTGAATTTTGCAGCTCAAAAATAATATCCTACTACTTCAATAAAATGAATACTTAAGATACAATATAAAATATATTCACATTTAAATTTCACTCAACATACTTTTAAGTAACCTGATTTTGGACAATGAAACAGGACAATGAAAATAGTGTGTTTCAATCATTTTCAATCTTTTTTTTTTTCTTCAGTAGGGGAAAAATGCTCTCTGGATTTATACATGTGATTCATTTTCTGAAAGTGTGTTTGAAACAGATGCTTTACCTTCAAACTCATCCACTTAATTTTACTCTGTCACTTTGAAATGCTATTTAATACATACCAAACAAGGCTGCTTTGTAAGTCAGTGCTGTAGAGCAGAGAACATGAAAAAATGCTGGCTTCTTAGGAAGGAAAATACTTTATAAATCAACAATATCATTGTTCATAGATCATTGGATCATACATCTAGGAGTATCTCAGGGGTACCAGCTAATCCAACCCACTTCATTTTATTATGTGAAACCTGAGGCTCAGGTGTTAAGTGATTTGCTTAGAATCATACACAATTATCATCAAAGGTGAGGTATGAATTAAGTTTTTGTATTCTAAAGTAAATGTTCTTTCTACTGCATCATACTTTCTGGTTATCAATAATGATAATCAAAGTTAATATATTCTAATAAAATATCTTATTCACTTAATTGCTACTGATTGAAGATCTGAATGTGTATCAAAGTATTATAAACTCATACTTTTTGTGATATAATTAACTGGAAAATTCAAATAACTGGTTTCTTGGTATCTCTACTCTTGGTACCTTCCTTAGAGGAGATAACTTATGAAAGCTTCTCTTTAGGACTCTTGATATTACACAGATATCAATGTGAGACTGACTCTTCTTGCTGCCTCCTCACATGTGACTAGTTCTTTTATTTTTCCATTCATACATTTAGCCCATGATATCCTTTATACTACCTTTTGCTTGTGAAACATCCTATATCAGAAAAATACTATAGCCTATTTGCATATTTGCATATTTGCATATACCATGAATCTGTCCATGGCTTTTGGGACCATAGGCAACTTTGGTTCTTTGAAGATTGAAGTATTTCACTACATGGCATATCACTCCAGCATCTTTTCCAAGAAAGCCCCATAAGAGGTCATGAAAAGTTGGACATTACTGGAATTTGTTCCCCACGGAACCGTGTTCCCCAAACTCACAATCCAAATGAGAATGCTGGTGATGAAAAGATAAGATTTTGTATTGGAAGTAGATTGAGGTCACTGAAAGCACTGCATCTTTTCCTCTTATTTAATTCTGGAACAAATTTATTGTGAATCTGCAACCCCTGTCTCAGACATCTCTTCTGATATATTAAATTCAATAGGCTGGCTATTGTTTGGACAATAGGCATTTTTCATTTATTTGACGTTTTTCCTATATGGATTATTAAGTTGCTATCTTTTGAGTAACACTGAGGCATCCCTTTAATGTTTTGGGGATTGATGTAATTGACACATTTACATTCACAATCAGGAATCAGGACCCCATCATATATAGGAAAACTTACTTTCATTTGGATCCTGTATGGGGCATCTTTAATAACAATGACAAATATCAATTTCTAATCACTTTTACCTACTCCTTTCATGGATTTTGCATAGATCAAAAATAGCTCATGTGTAATGAAAAATCTCTCTTAATAAAAATGCCTTCTTTAGTTATTAGGCATAAGTATCTTATTTCTTCCTTAAAGCTTGGCTCTTGTGGGTGTAGGGGAAAAACACTTGAGAGTACACATTTAGAATGAGAGAACAAGTCAGTCTTGAGAAACGAGGAAGGAACGAGGCCCAAACTCAGTGGGGTGGAACTTGGGGGAAGTCTGGCTTGGTTAAGCAACAAAACCTGCAGCTTGCATAACATAAATAGAAGAAGCAACTAGTTCATTACAAGTGGAAAAAGTTCTAAGATCTGTTTTGTAGACTTTACTTTAGTAAATATAAAATTATCAGGATAAAAGATGAGATGGAAAGGTCAATAGCTTCCAAAGCAGTGTGATCATAAAGTGATCCAGGGAAAAATAGCACAAAGTCCAACTCCAAAGGGAAAGCTTTAGGGATAAAGAGAGAAGAATAATTTCTCACCAAAAGTTTAGTGGACTGATATAGATTTTCCTAAATTTTGGCCAGTGAATTAAGGGTGAAACTATCCAAAGGGAACTACTGAAGGGAAACTTCTGCTTAGATTCAGGACCCTGGTATTTTATACTGAATGACAACTGAAGAAGTGGATTCTAGAGGGTTGCAGAAATTCTGCAGGGGCATACAGGTGGTGTTGAGGAGAGAGCACCTGGCTTAGAATCAGGAATCCTGGCATTCTGTATTTGGCCTCCTATACTTATTAACTATGTGATGCTTATTTCTTAACCTCTATTTGCCTCAATTGCCTCAATTTCCTCATCTGTAAATTAGGGATGATAATAGCAACTACCTCTCAGAGTTATGAAAATCAAATGAAATTATAATTGTAAAATACTTAGCATAGTACCTGGCACTTATTAGTGCTGCAGTATCCCCTACTGGGAGAACCAATTCCCCGGAAATACACTAAGAGCCAAATTAATATCAAGGACCAGACCAAAGAGAAGGATTTCAGGAAGGTGGGACGTAAGGAGATTGTGAAAATGTTCTTTAGCTGGTACAGGGCCAGGGTCTGGGGCCTTTTTTCCCTTGTAAACTGTGAGTTGCAAACCTTTTTGAGTTTGTTACAATTCTCCCAGCCTCCAAATATATATTTTCTTATAGTATGTGCTAGGAATACTGCTATATCTCACTAGATTGATGAGCTCATCAATATGGGTGCTCCCTCCATGGAGTAGAGCACAATCCATACACCTCTTCTCATTCTGGGCAACTGCTATCCATTCCCTCTCTAAACATTCTCCAAAGCCCTTTCAGACTCCCTTCAACATATTGGGAAATCTTTCCAGATATCCTGATAGCAAGTGGGCACCAACTGAGCCAAAAGTACATTCCTTTGTTATCCCTAGCTTTCGTCATCAGCTCACTTCCTTGTCTGTTTGTCTATATCTTCCTAATGATAATTCTACTTTTAGGGCACAGTTCCTCCTTGATCAAAGCTGAAGGCTATTTGCATTCATCATGTTCTTTTTCACTGATCTTTGGGTGACTTGTACTTTTAATTCTTTAGAAACTGTGCTATTTTATGATTTGCAACTATCTCCTACCTTCCCAACCTTGCTTTAAATCCCAACAAAAATCCCAACTTCTACCAGCCTTCCTGATTTCTCCTTAGTGCTAGTTCCTTCCCTCTATTGATTATCTCCAATTTATTTTGTATATATAATTACTTTCATATTATCTATCCCATTAGAGCATGAGTTCTTTGAAAGCAGGGACTAACTTTGCCTTTCTTTGTATCCCAACATTTAAGTACAGTGCCTGGCACAGAGTAGGTGCTTAAAAAATGTTTTCTGACTAGAAGGACAGTAATATTAAAAGTGATTCTTTATTTCAGGGAGAAATTTTGTAATCACTGAAAGCCTTATATAATTTTCCAAATACAATCTAGCCTGCATATTTCCTCCTGTTTGATTCTACATCAAGTTCTTTGTCCCTCTACAGGATCTGTCCAAAATGCTAGCTTTTTGGACAATGCAGTCAACTGCATATCATAACATGGACTATACACATCTTTTCATCCACTTGGGTTTTTCTGTGAGGATTAAACTCAAAATCTGACTAGTTTGAGGGTTTGTGGTTTTATTTCATTTTGTTTTATTTTTTGAGTAATTATGTATCTTATGTAGGGAAGTTTATACAATTAGTAGATCAGGTGCATCTTCTACCACGGTGACATCTAGCTGCCAACACCAAATGTACTCGGGAGATAAATGACCTGGGGAAAAGATATTGGGAGAATATCCAGGATAAATGAGAATAGCCATGCAAAGGAGATTAGAGGAGCTCTATGAGGGGAGGGTTAATAAGATGATATTGGAAAGAACATGCAGAAGAATTGCTCACTAAATGCCAAAGACAACACATGACAATCAAAACCAGAGAACAACCAGCCTGCCACAGGGAGTCCACAAAGATGTTGAAAGCAAACTCTTTGAGTTAATTCATAGAATTCACCAGAATGACAAGATTCTTGTGCTAGGGCTCTAAATGACCACAAGACACATTCAGCATGGGATCTTGTCATGAAACTTAACTACTACAACTCACTTACCATAAAATAGATTTTTTTGATCCTTATTTTTTTTTATTAAAACTTTATTTAGCTATAATATAGCCTGTGTACTTGCAAATAACCTATTGTGTAATCCAGTCAACAGATTTTTTTCTGCAGGTTTGGGGGGGAGATTTAAGCCAAGAGCAGGGTAACAATAACTTAGGTCCATCTTGCCATGGGTACCTCAAAAAATTAATGCAGAGAATTAGAGCTGTATCTTTACTTTTATTATGCATTTATAGTTTACTTGAAATTAGGTCTTTAAGAATTCAACCTAAATTATAATTTTGTTCCTATGGCAAATACCATCTGTCTGATGAGTAAATTTCCAGGAATTCAATATAGCCAAAAAAGAAAAAAAAGTCAAGCCACTGACACAAAAGTATTTTTTTAGTGCTGGATAAGATAAATTGAAATGCCTCCATTTTGTTTTATTCAGATATTTAAAACTGAAAAACTTCTTCCTGTCTTTAAAATAGTTTTTAGGAGGAAAGTAGCAAAACTATTATAAGTCAATAAATAAAGCACTTGTATATGTAAAAAGACATAGGAGGTTGGGTGTTTATTGGCAGACATAAATTACCTACTACTTAGTAGCCCCTAGGAACTAAGGCTATTATCTAGAAGACTCCCACTTTCTCATCCGAAAGGAGAAAGAAGAGCTGAAAGCACAGGTGAGGCATGAAGGCTTCAGGCAGACTCATATTAGGAAGCTTCTGCACCAAGTCAATATGATATTGTGGGGAGACAGGAGCTACTGCCCATTCCTGCCATGACCTCCTTTACCAGAGAAGCTTCAGCATCATTATGACAAAAACAAAGAGGCTGGATCTGTTCCTGCCCATGCTATGGCTTCTGTACTTGCAGCTTCAATGCCTAAATTAAAAGGAGCTATAAGAAAAAAATGCTGTTCATGTGTCACTTGGCCTGAGCATAAACCAGACAGTAAATGCTGTGTCCTTGATGCCATAGGGACAAATAGAACTTTCATCCTTTCTGCCTTTTCCTCTTATCATCTCTGGGGAGAGATAAATATGTTTTTATCAGTCCTTATTAATTAAAAATCTGTTGTCTTTCTGTTTTACCACTTCCTTTAAAAGAAACTGGCTTTTAAGACCATATGGTTGTTATTATTGCACTGATTTATGTGTATCCTTGGAGGAGGGGTGCAAATGGGTGGCCACGTATCTAGGAAGGTAGATAAGAGTTTTGATAATTGATGGAAATATTTCCAGCATAAGGACTTAGAGATGATTGAAAAGATATTTTATTGATTTATATTTTATAACTTCCCAAACATAAAGAAGAATTGAGTAGAGGCAGACAAAAAACAAAACAAAACAAAACAAAAACCTCAGGTAAAGTGAGCTTTATAGTAGACCCTATGGAGGAAGGACTAGATTCATCTTAACTAAGGCCACTTGCTTCAGGTACTATCAATTGCTTGTTCTTTCTGTGCAGTTTAAGGAAACTGTTCTTAAGGGTTGGAGCTAATGGTTTTGCCTTAAGAGAATGTCACACTTGGGGGAGGAGTTGGGAACATGAAGCACTGCCCACCCCTGAAGTGGGCATATAAACTATACAAGTGGAAATAACTAATTCTCCTGCAAATTCTTCACCTATTACCCCCACATACTACCAAATGCACATAAACCCACTATTAAAAAGTGTCAGGTTTATAAAATACAAGATGAGAGCAATACAAATTAGAGTTTTAATAAAAGTAATAAAAATTTATAACAGAGGACAACAATTACTCCCTAAACAAGGAAACTGGAAGCTAGGGGAAAAAAAAAAAAACTATCAAAATGTCAGTTGTGGGGGAAGGGGGAGAGGGAAGAAGAAAAATATTTGGAACTCAAAATCTTATAAAAGTGAATGTTGGAAATTATCTTTACATGTAACTGGATAAAATAAAATACTACTAAGTATGATTTTTTTTTCCTTTTTGAATCTTCAGTACCTAGCACATAGCAAGTACTTAATAAATACTTGTTGAAAACAGTTGTCAAATTGGAATACTAGAATTGTGCTAGGATTATATGGGCTTCCTATCCTCAAGGAATTTATGATCTAGAGAGCCTTATCCTCAGATAATGATGACCTGGATTTTCAAAGGCTAAATTCTATCCTAGAATGTTGGAAATTGATTTTACATGGAAAGACTTGTCATGAGATGTCTTTATAAGACTTGCCTTTATAATGACTTGCCCAGGTCACACAGCTAGTGAGTATTAAGTATTTGAAGCCAAATTTGAACTCATGTCCTCCTGATTTCAAGGCTGGTGCTCCATCTACTGCACTATCTAGCCGTTCTGTAAGTATTCTTCAGATATTTATTTTTATATTTGATATTTTAGAAGAAAAATATTAACATTGCAATAGTCATATAAAATCTCTAATTTGAGATCTGTAGAATTTTTGCAGAATTTTTGCAGGGTTTTACAGAATCCTATTGGGAAAACTCCATAGATAAGGGGATAAATAACTAGAAAAGGCAAATATAAATATCAAACACTTTCTACTTTGTTGGACCAATTTGTTTTAAAGTATATCATGCTACAAAATTTTGAGCTTTGGCTATTTTAGACAATCTCTTCCTTTCCGGTTGCTAAGTATAATGACTGCTTCAAACTATTACCCAAGAGCCATATGGCAGAGTGGGCAATTTGCCCAATCTCCTGAGAAGCCACAGTCAGGTCCTAACTAGATGAGTTTTTGAATAGGTGCCAGGTTGCCTTTCAAATGAGTACCCCAAATGAATGTGTCCAGATTTGGAAGTGATCTTGTGAGTCTGAATGGCCAGGAGACTCTAGTCCCATCAGCTGTAGCTAGCTGGAGGCAGGAGAAGATTCCACAGCTGAGAGGTTGATCTAAGTACTGGCTGTTCTATCAAGAGTTGTAAGGATAGTACCAAGTAGAGGTGAAATCAAAAATACCTAATTAGCAATCCTGACTGCTCTATGTTTTGATGAGGTTTAAATATCAGCTTTCCAGAAAATTGTAACAGTAGTTTGAAGTTGTTACTGAATTTCATTTTCATCATTTTGTTAATGAGAAATGGGATTACTATTATGTATAAGAATAAATTACCTTTTCTCTGGCTGATTAATATTGTATACAGTATTCCTGATTTGGGGGAAATATATATATATAAGTTACCTAATTCTTAAGTAATTTCCCCCCAGCTCACTTGATTAGAGGATTTAATGAACCAACAAATATGAGAAAAGAGAGTCTAATATCCATAACTAAAGGTAGGCTCCTTCCAGGACTGAACCCGAGCTAAACCATATGCTTAGGTTCAGCAGAGATCATGATATAGAAATATCCTGCAAATAAGTAGCATTTCTTTTACTTTATATTAGTTCCAGATGTAAAGTTAAATTCTCTGTTCAAAATTCCGGAAGGTGAATATAGGACAAATTGATTTCTTTCTGACATTATGTACAACTTTCTTAATTTGCAACAGTAAGTGAATAATAAGTATCCCTCAGAAATGTTACTTACCTGAGGTTGAGAGGGGCTGGCAGTGAAATGAAAGGCAACATTTGTCCTGAGACACAGAAAGAAGAAAAGAAGAAAAAGAGGAATATAAATTAAGTAGGGCTGAATGTAAAAGATAATCACTTTAAACTATAAAAAGAAGAAATAAAATGTCACTTTTGATTGTTCATACATGGAGCATTTTGATTTAGGATATGGGCAGGGGTCAGATAAGGCAGTCTTTTAAATCTCCAGGGACTAAAACACAATAAAATGATAGAGGCAGCTAGTGGTGCCTGGAATCAGGAAGCCCTGAATTCAAATCCAACTGCAGTCAGTTGCTAACTACATGATCCTGGGAAAGTTATTTTACCTCTGTCTGCCTCAGTATCCTTAACTAACATGGGGATGATAACATCAATTATATAGGGTTTGTAGTATAGATCTAATGAGATAATAATTATGAAAGGTATTTAGCATAGTACCTGGCATACAGTAAGAAATTAATAAATGGTTATTTCCTTCCCCTTTCCTTTCCCAATATAAATCATAACAGTGATCTCTATTATATGTACAATCCTATACAAAAGCTTCCCATTGCTTTTGTCTTAGAATTCTCTGGAAATGTTTAGTCCTCTTGCTAAGATAGATATTGGCAGATGATTTGTGTGTATGCATGTTTGGAATTCAATCCAATATACATTTGTTAAGCACTTACTTTGTGCAAGATATTGTGCTAGCCAGTAATGATACCAAAACCAAACCAAAACAATCCCTGGTCTCACATTCTAGAAGACTGGGGGAAATAGAAATAAATCCAAAAGTAAATGAATATAAATACAATAATTCAGTAGAGAACATTTTCAACTGTGGTAATTAGAAGAGGTTTTCCATAGGTGTTGGCACCTGAACCTAAGTTTTGAAGTAAACTAATGTGAGAAATGGATGGGCAATTGGTTTCCATAGTTACAAATATTAAATTGGAGAAATGAAACTCAAATTAGAAACCTACAGGGACATCAAAGAGTAATCTAGATGGAGGTTATCTTCCCCCTTTTAGATTATAAACTCCTGGGGGGTAGGGACTGGTTATGTAACAAGGGGTGGATATTCATGTTGAGGAACTTGTGATTCAGGATAAGAAATAAAATGCTACCTTTGGTATGTCTACTCCCTGAGGCACTTCTTGCAAGAATGTAAAATAAATCCTTCCTGCATTCATCAGTGAGTCAGTAGAGTTCTTGGTAAGACATTTACATATAAACAAGATATAGACTGGATAAATTGGAGATAAACAACTAAGGAAAGGCTCCAACATTAAGGAAAATAGAAAAAGGCTTCTTGTAAAAGGTGGAAGATATGATAGTAATCATGGAAGCAGGAGATAAGAGAAGAAGAGGGAGAGAATCCCAGGCATGGGGACAGCCAATAGAAATACTATGCAGTATACAATATTAAGTCTTCTCAAAAGTTTAAAAAAAAAGAGGGAAACTACAACCAAGATAGTCAAGGCAGGAGGCAGGTTTGTGGAATGTGATCTGTGCCCTTTGCATGGGTGAAGGAGACTGAAATAAGATAAGAGTGACAAAAGAAAAAGAGAAAGAAAAAGAGAAAGTGGGCAGTTTCTCTAAGAAGTGACTCTTGGCAGCTAAGAAGAGAGTCTGCTATGGATTCAAGAAAGCTCTGGCAGTCAAGGGTTAAGATGTGGGGAGAAGTAGGCTCAGGGAGCCCAACTAAGCAACCTGCCCATTGAATACCCTATGTCCAGATACTACAAGAAAAAAAAAGATATTGGGGGCCTATAGTGCCAAAAGGCATGAGCTGTCCTGAGCATATGTGTGACAATAGTATCAGTGTTCTCTATCTCTCTGTCCACTCTTCCATTCATGCTGTTTGTGGGACAGTGTGCAGCAGGTTCATGAAGGGAATTTTTATAGCTACTGTTCTTGGGACAAGTGTTTCAGTAAATGTTTTACTTTGGTTTAATTGTATCTATTGCCTATTAAAGAGGACCAAAATGGTGGAGTTTGTGAGCTCTAGTTTTAGGAAAGCAGCCCCTCCGAGTACCCTTGAATCTGAGGTAATTGCCTTCCTAAAAACCTATTTAGCAATCTATGAATGTAGAATTGGGACCACAGCCCCAGAGAGGGTGCTATAACTTAATTAATTTATAGATATAGTGTCCTACCAACTAAATTGCCAATTTTTTTTTTTTTTTAGATGGCTGTCATTTTAATTATGTGGCTAACTCCCAGTGAGGAAACTGCCTAAGTTAGAAAACTGTCTGGGCTCTTGAGAGTTTACATGATTTCTCTATGGTCATGGGAGCCAACATGTACCCACAGGCAGAACATGAGTCTGAATCTTCCTCCCCAGAGATCAGCTCTCTGACTACCCTATTACTCTCGCCTTTTTAAAGAAACCAAAGAGTTAACTTGAGAGAACTAGACAAAATAAGAATAAGATTCATCTACAGGAACAAAAGGTCATGAATGTCAAAGGAAATAATGAATGAGAAAAAAAAAAGGAACAGATCATGCCACAATAACCTTATTTCCTTTTGTGATAGTTACTAAACTGGTAAATCAGGGGGAATGCTCTAGAACTGAACTTCAGCAAAGTATTCAATAGATGAAATATTTCCTTCTATTCTTGGGGAGGAAGGAGGACATAGGGGCTAGACGATAGCATCATTAGATTACTGTGCTTTGGAACTAGTTCTGCAGCCAAACTTACAGGGTAGGTAGACAATAAAGTTCTGATATCAATTTAAAAGAAAGTCTCTGGAACAAAGCTTCTCTAAATGTGGGCAGCTACTGTATATGGGGTTGTGAAACTGAATGTGGGGAGGTTATGAAAAACTTGGCAACAGTAAAAAGTATCAAATATTCCTCCAAGATTTAATTCTTTATGTAAAAATAAACAAGTACATGCATTTCATTAGTATGCAAATTTGTTTTTTGTCTTTTAATAAATGATAAAATTATATGTATACCAAAGAATTGTTTTAAAATACATTTAGATTTTATAATTATTATTATTAAATGGTTGATTTGTGTACCCTATTTGATATATCTATATATGTGGGATCATGTACAAATTTCTTGGATGAAAAGGGGTCACAAGTGGGAAAAATTTAAGAAGCCCTGATCTAGAGGACTACCTTACCACCTGCATTTAGCCCTGAACTGCCTAACAGTTCATTATTATTGGTCCATAATATGGATAAAGCTAGAGATAGCATCCTTATCAGATTTTCAGAGGATATAAAGCCAGAAAGGAAAACTTACATGCTGATGACAGAGTTATGATGCAAAGGGATCTCGGAAGAAAAGGAGAGAACACTAGGCTAAATCTAATAGGATGAAATTTAATAGGAATAAATAGAAAGTTTTACACTTGGGTTCAAAAGATTGATTTCACAAGCACAGGTTTGGGGGAGAGAGGGAAGAGTATATATAGAAAGTAATTTGTTAAAAAAAAAAAAAAAGAAAGAAAGTAATTTGTTGAAAAGGATTTTGTGTGTCAGCAATGTGATTTGAGCCATAAAGCTAATGTGATTTTTAAGCTGCATTAGCTGAGTCAGCTAGGTGGCACACCACCTATAGATATACTACTGCACTGAGCCTGGAGTCAGGAAAACTCATTTTCCTGAGTTGAAATCCAACTTCAGATACTTACAAGCCATATGGCCTGGGTGAATCACTTAACCCAATTTTCTTCCATTTTCTCACCTGTAAAATGAGTTGGACAAGGAAATGGCAAACCATTTCCATATCTTTACTAAAGGAAACCTCAAATGGATTTGATTTTCTCTTCTTGAAAAAGCTGGACAGGACTGGAATGCCTCAAGAACAAATAGTCTAGCTACATTACTTTACCCTAGTCAGATGTTATCTACAGTGTGGTATTCAATTCTGATTAGAAAGGACATGGATTATTAAATAGAGAATTTGCAGAGGAGGCCAATCAGGATAGAAGCTATCTGTGGGTCCATGGCATATGAAATAATTGATTAAAGGAAGTGAGCATTGCAAGCCTGGAGAAGAAAGATTTAAAGAGGCAGGGCAGAAGAACTATCTTCTAGTATTTATTTGAAGGATTGTCATGTAGAAGACTTGGACTTCTTTTTAGCTGCAGAAGGTAAAAGTAGGAGCAATGGATGAACTTGTCAAAAGGGGAAGTTTAGTTTAATGTCAGGAGAAACATTATAATAATTAGAATTATCTAAAAGTAGAGTGAGATACCTTAAGAAGAATAAGTGAATTTTCTCTCATTGTAGGTCTTTGGTCAAAGGCTAAATAATCATCATTTAGGTGTGTTATAATAGGGATGTTTTGGGGTACAAATTGGACTAGAAGACTGGTGAGGTATCTCAAAACTCTGAAATTCTGTGATTTTAATTTTGGACTGGACTCACTGTCTTTTTAGCCAAGTCTAATCACATAGGGCTTTTCTGATGATACAGCTTTCAAGAATCCAGTATCTCTTCCATATCACAGGTCTTTGTGGATTTTAATAGAAATTAAAATGTTAAAATATTCTTTTACAAAGAATAGTCTTTGTAAAAGGGTCATTTGTGTATAGTAAGATTTTTATGTTTGGGAGTAGAGTTAGGAATGAAAAAAAAATCAAGCATTATTTCTAAGGGTGATGGTACATTTTAAATTTTAATTAGTAGTAGACTATGTCACATTTGCTTCATTTCTTAGTATTGGCTCATGGATAATGGGATTGTTTTCTCTTGTTCATTTTCTCTAGTCAAAAACCCCTCATCAATTACCATGAACAGCACTTGGGAGTTTTGGCGCTCTGTCATGAAAAGAAAAGTCTACATTCAGATTCACTTTGTACATCTAAGCCAGTGATCATGGTCCTGTGTTTACATGGCAGGAGTTCAGAAAACCTCCAGGACTGCCCCTCTTTGAACACTCAACTCAACCACCTAAGCTCTGCTTTTTTAACAGAGTTTTCAGTGATGGTAATGTCAGCAGGTGTTTCCCAGGCAACAGAACACTCTTAACTCCCCTCTGTCAGGCTTGTAGGAATGATGGAGAAACTGATTTTTTTGGCAAGCTTGCATCACCCTGGTATTTCCGGGAGCAGTTTTATCTTGGCCAGAAACTTATTTGTTAAAGCTCTGCTTGACAACCTTTGATTTCCAATTATTTCTATTTGTGAACATATATATATAATTATGAGGTTCCATTTTCTTCATTATTTTCCTAAGCACAACATGCATAAATCCAGAAAACAACTACTCTATTTCTGCCCTCCAATATGGATTATATTACATAAAATAGAAATTTATTACTTTGGCAGATGGCATGTAAAAATTTCCCACTTCTCATCTTTTTCTTCAATAGAGATAGGAAATTTCTTTTATAATAAGGTCCATTGTTAGGGGAGAAACTATCTTAAAAAGCCCATATAATTTTTTTAATTTAGAAAAATATAAAATGTTCAGTTCTCTTGGGTCCATTCCATATGATGGCTAGTGTGGGAAGAGGTAAGGATGAAGGAAGGGAGAAAAAAAGGGTTATACTATCAGTCTAAATCAAATCATTGAACCAGATTTTTTCTAGTGTCTAAACTATTAAAACAATGCTAGCTTATTAAAGGTAGCTTGCTACAGTACAAAAAACTGGTGGATTGAGTCAGAGAAACCCAGCTTCAAAGACTGGTCCTGTCATTTATGATCTGTGTGACACTTTCCCCATGAACAATCTCTTGCCTAGCCTTATTTCTACCTTCACAATACAGTTATCCTTTCTATGTCATGATCTGACTCCCCAATTCTTACTGCTATCTCTTCCTGGCTGGAAAGTTTTCTCTTTCCCCCCTGCTCCTGGTTTCCCTGACTTCTTTTAAGACTCAATTCAAATTCTAACTTCTGCAAGAGGCCTTTTCTAGTCTGTGCCATTTTCCCTTCCCCCCTCAATTCCCACCCCTACTTCCTAGTGCCTTCCTTTTGATCTTAACTTTTATTTACACTATATAGAGCTTATATGTACTTTTTTTTTTTTTTTTTGCATATTGTCTCTCCTATTAGAATGTGAGCTTCTTGAAATTATGGACCATGTTTTTGCCTTTTTTAATATCTTTCTCCCCATCTCAACCCTCCAAAACTTATTCTTCCTCCCCTCCCCTTGGTTCCCATGTCTCTCCTATATACATATATACATATATATGTTGGAAGCCGAAGGCCCTCGCCCAGGTGCCTTTCTCATGACCCCAGCCCAGGTGTATGTGTGTGTGTGTGTGTGTGTGTGTGTGTGTGTGTATACAAATACCTATTTGATTCAGAAATGATTCTATTATAGAAAAGCATCTCATCTTTTCCATGAACTGAAAACTGTCTTAATATTTGTGCCTTTACTCCTATTGAAAAAAATTTCCAAAATCCTGCTTTTGCAACACTATAATCAGGAGAGGATGTTTAGGTAGCACTGAAATATTATTATATCTTAGTGTTCTTTGATGTCTCAACTCTAATCCAATTCTCTTATCTTACCTATTCTCTTTCTTCCT
Source organism: Antechinus flavipes (assembly GCF_016432865.1). Classification (NCBI taxonomy): domain Eukaryota; kingdom Metazoa; phylum Chordata; class Mammalia; order Dasyuromorphia; family Dasyuridae; genus Antechinus; species Antechinus flavipes. The sequence continues at coordinate 306,427,141 of NC_067400.1, read as the reverse complement.
TTTTTCTTTCGTGACCAAGATATTTCTCTGTGCATTTCTCTTGGGTGAATGAGTTAAAAGGTAGGAAGCAGTCTAAAGCACTAAAAGGTAAACTGAGAGCTGACCCATTCAGAATCGCATATTTTATTACACAGCTTCTCTCTTAACAGGATCGAAGTTGTTTGGGGTTAGGAACTATTTAATTTTTATCTTTGCACTCCTAATGTAATGCCTGGCACATAGTAAGTACATAATAAATACTTACTGATTGTTTTTCTTCCCAGTCACTTAACCATAATATTGTTCTGCTTTACTTTCTTTTAGGTGACTTAAAGTGAAAGTAATGATGGGCTCTTCTGATTCATATGCTTCATTTTGGATGAAAAATCCCTCCTGGCACTGTATCCTTAATTCTATTTGGGGGCTTACTTAGCCCAGAATCCTACTATCTAGAGTTGGAAAGAATCTCAGTCCAACCTCCTCAGTTTTGATGCCTAGAAAGGAGTTGCCCAATAAGCAGGATCCAAACCCTGATAACTTTTCTCTTACTTCCAGCCTTCTCTTTCCCACTGTCTTCCTCCAGCAAAACTTTCTTAGAGAGGTAGAGATAGAAATATGGGAGAGAACAAGTGGAAGAGAACTTGGAGATGATCTTATCCAACTTCATCATTTTGTAGGTGAAGAAACTGAGAGCCACAGAGGTTGTGATCCAAAGTTGCTTAGGTAGTAACTGGAAGAGCAAGGATTTTGTATCATTGACTGTAAGTCTAGCTATTGTGCCATAGCTGCTCCTAATTCAGGGTTGGAGAGCCAGCTAGTTTGGAGTAAGAAGTCATATGATGAGGACATGGCAACCAAAGCTCAAAGGCATCAGCTGTGCATCCAGATCAGCTGGTCTGAATTTTGTCTGAAACTGGGATTAGAAGTGACTTTCCCATCAAGTACTAAAGCAGCCAAATATATTAAACTAGTAAAATTTGCCTTGAGGAACCATTCATAAAAGTAACAGATCATACAAACAGCCTCAAAAGAGAATAAATTATAGATATCATCTAGAGGAAGGGTGAGAAAGTCAAAACTAAATAAAACTCCTGATTGGGGAAATAGAGTATTAGGGCCCAGATAGGGAAAAGTCCTTTTGCATTTCCTTTCTAAAAGCATGAGAAGCTCCAAGGTGCTGAGTAAAAATGGCTCAGAGAGAGGTATCCCGAGAATGAGTAACTTGAGCCCCTAAGGAAAATGGATCTATGTAAATCCCAGCTCCTATTTCACATAACTCAGGACTAGAAAAGGAGATTCCAGAGGGCTGTAAAACTGTAGCCTTGTCAGATAATTTTGTGGCCAGAGAGCCAGAACAAAGTTAATATCAAGACAAAAAATGGGAAGAATTTGAAACAGGAGGTAGCTAATAAAGAGTAAAAGAAGTCTGAAGAAAGTTGGTGTTGTCAGGTGGATGTTGATGGAAGCCAGCTGTTTTCCTGACTCACTGGGTTCAGGCTTTTCTGTTTTTCATGGCACCAAAACATGTACTTGTTTTTATTTTATTTTTTAAATTTCTCACATGCCCATCAATTGGGGAATTGCTGAATAAACTGTGGTAAGTGATTATGATGGAATATTACTGTTCTATGGGAAATGAGGAACAGGATGCTCTCAGAAAACCCTGGAAAGTCTCCCATGAAGTCAAGCAAAATGAAATGTACTGTGTACAAAGTAATAGTAATGTTCTGGGATGATCAGTTGTAAATAACTTTGCTATTCTCAGCAATACAATGATGTGTTCTCATAATACATGATAAAATACATAAGTCCTTTGAAGGACTTATGATGAAAAATTCTATCCATATCCAGAGAAAGAATTCTCATTCTCTCTCTTTTTTCCTTTCCCCTTTTTCCCTTCCTTCCTTCCTCCCTTCTTCCCTCTCTCTTTCCCTCCCTATTTCTCTCTCTGTTTCTCTCTGTCTGTTTCTCTTTTTCTCTTTCTCTCATACACACACACTTTATTTTTCTTCAGGGCTTTTTGGGGAGTTTATGTTTTCTTTCACAATGTGACTTTTATGGAAATGTTTTGTATAACTTTATATGTGCTTTCTTACTAGGGACTGGGGATAGTGATATGGGAGAGAATCTAGAAATCAAAATTTTAAAAACAAATGTAAAAAATTGTTTTAAATGTAACTAGGGAAAAATAAAAATAATAAAATCGCTCTATATTTTTGCCTTGATAAATTTACTATGTAGCTGTTATTGGTTAGTGAACATATACTTTTTATGGTTTTATTAAACAAAGAATTAAATTTTTATGTTGTGCCATTGCAAAGGCAACCATGTTTGATTCTACGTGACCTGGCTCTCCAACTACAGAACCTTAGCTTGTTAATAAGAGGGGTTTTTTTTTTATTTTCAGGAAATTGAAGCATTCAGGAAATTAAAAATCAAAACTAAACTATATATACTACACTCTCACATACAACATTAATCAGGAAGAGAAAGAAAGAAGGACCACAGTGAATCCTGCTTACTGTAATTGGAAGTTCTTGATTTTTGTAACCAGCAAGTTGTACTGGGCCCCTAGAGGTGCCATGGATGCTACATCTACAAATATGAGTTGCTCTGAAGGTCTTGTTTCATTAGTAGGTTCAGAAGGACACAATGTTCGGCTCACTTCCTGGTAGTTATAGGTTCTCTGGTTCCTGTAGCCCCCATGGCAAGAGGAAAAAAAAAAAAGCAGAAATATGTAAGATTCAGTAAACAGACAGTAAGAAAATATTCTATCTAATTTTACTTCTTCCAAAATGCATTTTTTCTTCACTAGGTTTTACATTTCTGATTGAAAATAAGATGTCTTTTTGAAACTAGTGTCATGAGGGTAAAGACTTCTAACATGAAATAAATTCAAGGAAGTTAAGATTATAAGTCTTGTTCAGGCTTGTCCAGTACATTCTGGCTATTTTCTGAGTTATATCTATAATATATCAGAACAGTCAAGTGCTATGGTCCCTCATATACACAGCACACGGAATACAGATCCAGGATCTCTTATTGGTGCAACTAGAGAAAGAATCATTTACCCTGATTTGAGATACAGAACATTTTGGGGAGGGGGGTGAAATGTCTTTCAGAGTTTTGCAGAACCACATAGCTTTCATGCATGTCTGAAAAGCAAATAGAATGAAAATCAGAAGTTGGTTACACAGAAAATATGTATTCTTTTGATCTCTGCCTACCCAGTGTATTTGTATTTAGCATATATAAACTGGTAGCAACACAAAAAATCTATCTGACTTTTCCTTGCTGTGAAGCAAGAGACCTCCATTCTGAGGTCTCAGAGTCAGTGGAGGAAACCATGGAAGAATAATCACTTACAATCCACGGAAGAGTAGAGGCACCTGCCAGGATAACACCCCTTTTTGCTGGCGAACCACAAAGAGGACAGGATACTTTAGGTTCTCAGATGAACTGTTCACATACACTCGCACAGCATCCACCTGTGAGAAGAGGCAGAAAAATTTGAAAAGCATAACCTCCTCCTAAGTCTGTATAGTATAGTATAGTGCAAAGAGTCCTAGACTGGGAGTCTGGAGACCCTCGCTTGAAATCTACCTCAGACAATGACTGGTTCAGTGGCAAGTGATGTAATCTTGTTGATTGACTCTCAGACTTATCTGTTGAATGGAAACATGAATATTTGTACTACCTGCGTCATAGGTTTGTCACAAAGAAAAAACCTGGCAAACTTTAAAACTACATAGAACTAGAGAACTATAATTGTTGGAGAATTTTTCTTCTGTAACTGAGCTGCAGCTAGAAACTTTTTGATTGCTATGATAATATTTCTCATCTGTATTGATCTTGCCCCATTTGTTCTTTTCTGCTGTACACATAGAAAGTTAACTCTAATTTGAGACTTTTTTTTTAATTGGGCAGTTGTGTTAAATGACTTCCTCAAGTTCACACAGCTAATAAGTATTTGTTTTTCTGTACATAGTAATAAGTAATAAGTTTTTCTGATTCTAGGGCTGGTGCTCTATCCAATGCACCACCTAGCTGCCCCTCTTTGGAAACTTTTCAGTTTGCCTTTGCATCCTGGAAAAAAGAAAAAGAAAGAAGAGTTCTTTGTAGAATGAATTTTATCTTTTTGAATATTCAGATGTTCAGTGAGTAGCTTCCAATAGGTTTACAGGGCATATCTTTGACAAATATTACTCTTATTCAGTCATTTAAAAAGAAAAGACCTCTTAAATGGGAAAGTTCTTACTAACTCACATACATAAAGTCCTTTATGAAGAATGGATTAGGGGTGGTGGTGGGGGGTGGACATAATTTTAGTTTTTATATAACAAATTTTGGTTTGTTCAGTAGTTGGAATTTTGCCAAACTAGACTTGATTTTCTAATATAGTCAATCACTATTCCTTTCCTAGTTGGTGCTTAGAAATTGAGGTGATCTGAGTTCGCAAACAAAACATTTTTTACTAGCTCTTCTTCCTCATCTCTGCCTTTTGGCTTCTCTGACTTGAGTCAAGTCTTCCCTGATCCTTTTTTTTTTTTTTTTTAAAACACTAAAGCCTTTTTTTTGCTGATTAGTTCCAATTTATTCTGTGTATCTCTTTTGAACATGGTTCCCCCCATTAGTCACTGAGCTCCTTGAAGGATTCCCCAGTGCTTAGCATAGTGCTTGGCATATAGTTGGTGCTTAATAATTGTTTACTGACAGAATAACTGACTGACTAGAATGGTGGGAAGCACATTGTATCTGATCTCTAGAAATCTGCTTCTTCATTCTAATTCTGACACCTGAAAGCTGTGTAACTACAGGCAACTCATTTCATTTTTATATATCATAATTTCCTCATCTGTAATATGATAGATAACACTTGTGCTACTTCACAGAGCTGGGTATGTGGGGAAGCCCTAAAGGGCTTTCTGAATGTGAGCTAGTAAGAACTTTTCCATTTAATAGATCTTTTCTTTTAAAATGACTGAACAAGGATAATACTTGTCAAAGGTATGCCCTTTAAAATACAGCATTTTAAGCTTCAAACACAGAAATTTGAGAGTTGAAAAGTTGGGCATTGTCCTTTGAGAGCAAACATAAGGGGCAAATTCAACAGAAATTGGGGGCTGAACCTGTGGATTTAATGGGCAATAATTTATTAATCACCAGACACTGCACTAAGTATTGGGGATACAAGTACAAAGAATGAAACAATTTCCTAGTATCTCTTCTTTTTCCTGAGAGTCATCCTATACGACAAATAGTATTTTTTCAAGACCAGGAGGAAAAAAAAGAAAAAGAAAAGGAAAAATCAACACGATTGATCAACATATAGAAAAAGTCTTATGCAATGAGCAGCAACTGTGGTCTACCCCTCTCCATGAAATAGTGAACTGAGTATGTCCTCTTATATCTCTTTTTTAAAAGTTATGCTTGATCTTATAATTTTATGTTCACTTTTGAATTTTTTTGGTATGTGTTTGAATGTTCCAAATGTTTCCATTGCTTTAGTTTCTTATTTTTTTTAAATGATAAATTGTTCTTTCTGTCCCTCCTTTCCTTTTTTCTCCCATATTAGAAAGTAAACTCTCTGAGGACAGGGACTGTTATGACTTTTTCATCCCCAATATTTAGCACAGTGCTTAGTACATAACAAGAACTTAATAATTTGTTGTCTTGTGGATTTCTTTTCCTGACTGATTTCCCCTGTTCAAAATATAGACAAGCATGTAGTTGAAGGAGCCTGTGAATTCTGGGAGGGAAGTCTGTGTACCTAGTGGCCATGCCCTGGAGGACTGAATCAATTAAATTTGGAATTCTCATCCTGTGGCTCTGCTCTCCTGAAGTTTAAGTGAGTGAAGTACTACCAGGTCATGCTACCAGGTAACTACCCTGATCAGCTTCTTATCTACTTGGTTCATTCCTACTTGTTCTACCTTTCCCCTTCTTGTTCAAGGAATTATAATCAAATCAATATCAGCATTGCCTTCAGAAAGAGCATTCTATTCAACTCTAGAGTTTTAGTCACCACCCCTTCAACTTTTCAGACCAAAAAACCTTTTCTAGCCATCAATACCCACATATTATTATCTCTCTCTATTAGAATGTTAGCTTCTTAAAAGAAATACTGTCTCTCTTTTATACCTTGTTCTCACATGCAAAAGGAAGACTACCCTTTCTGACAAAACTCCTGGTTTTGTAATCTTGTCCAGATTCTGAGGCAGCTGATGGTTTAGTGGATAGAGCACTGGGTCTGGAGTCAGAAAGACCTAAGTTCAAACTTCGTCTCAAATACTTATTAGCCATGTGACAAGTCATTCAGTCTTTGTTTTCCTCAATTTCCTCAATTGTGAAATGGGGATAACACTACCTATGTTCCAAAGTCCACAGTAGATGATATACGGATGCTAATTATTATAATAATTATTATTATCTTATTTGGGGAACCTTATCAAACTGAAAAGTTATCTTGATCAACCTTATTAAAGTCCCATTCTTTGTATAATTAATGATCATATCAACATAGTATTTGTATCTTTAAAAATAATCTCGTATTTTATTTTGCAAAGTTTTGTCCTGTTATGTAATATACAAATAAAGGGAATAGATACAGATTCTGAATCAAAGATGTTTAAAGTTGAACTCCAAAGCACCAACTATACAATATGTTAATTAGGAATTAGTCTAAATTTAAATGAATTGTTTTTGATTTAACTTGGATAGGAGATGTGCTACTCATAGGTGACCCAATGCTTATTTTAGATAAATTTTGATAAATGTATTTCCTAATTCATTCAACTTCTGCAAACATTAATCAGACTCCATGGAAAGTCTAAATCTTGTTAAATCTTGTTGGTTTAATTTTGGTGAAACCAAAATTACATGCTTAATCATCATAAAGGGAAGTTGTTCTAGTGAGTCATTTTATAGCCTCATGGCATTGTAGTTAAAGAGAATAGATATTTTCGTGTTACTGCAACTCAACGTAAATGATAGGTTAGAAATGTCACGTTTGCATGTGAGATAACAAAGGTACATTTTAGTGATCCCTTATCAAAAATAGCAGTAGGAATAACAAAAATGAATGGAGCTTACTAGAAAATGAACAATCCTAAAAATAATGAGAAAACAGAAAAAATCCAACCCACTGAAAAATATTCTGAAACGAAACAGAAAGAGGGGGAAAATTCTATCAATATGTTAACCAATACTCAATCATTTCTAAATGTAAGTAAATTGTTCTTAATTTCACTTGGAGAGGAGGCATGTTACTCATAAGTGATCCAATGCTTATTTTAGGTAACTTTTGATAAAGTTTTCTAAGCTATTTCCCAATTAATTCAATTTCTCCAGAGATGTAATATGAAATACTGAATAGGCATCAATAGTTTTATCAGAAACAATGAGAGAAATTCATAAAGACATTATAAATTAATGAACATACACAAAGAATTAAAGGATGAAATAAAATCAATAACAAAAAAGCAAGAATAATCTCTGGGAAAATGATGTAAGTCAGAATTATGGAAATAAAAAAATCATAAATGACATATTTAGGAAGGAGCAATTGAAACAGAAAAACTCCAAAAATTATTAAATTAGAAAATTTTGAGAAAATAAAGTAGAGGAAAACGACAGATTAAGAAGACACCTGAGGATTAGACTTCTAGAAGATTTCAACCAACATAACTATATTTTTAAAGATGATGTAAGAAAACTTTCCAGAAGCACTGAAAAGAAAAGAAGTTACAAATAGATGTACAAAACCTTTTTGAAAAGAGAAACTCTTTGAGAAGGCAATGTTTGCAACTTAAGTCTCCATTTTCCTTTCCTCCCAATCCTTTCTGAACTCTCTGCTCTGGCTTCCAACCTGATATTTTAATTGAAAGTGCTCTTCCCAAAGTTACCAGTATCGCTTAATTACCAATTCTACTGGCCTTTTCTCAATCCTCATTCTTTTTGACCTCTCTGTAGCCTCTGACAGTTATCAATCACTGTGTTCTCCTTGATATTCTCTTCTTTCTAGGTTTTCTAGACAATGCTTTCTTCTATCCTCCTACCTGTCTGATAATTGCTTCTTAGTCTTTACAGGATTTTCATCTAGGTCATACCTGTTAACAGTGGGTGTCCTACAATGTTCTGTGATGGGTTCTATTCTCCTTTTTTGCTAGTGGTGCAAGGAATAGATTCCTAAGTCTGGACTCAGGAAGAGGTGAGTTTTAAATCTAGCCTCATTTATTGGGTCTGCAATATTGGGCAAATTACTTAATTTCTGTATGCCTCAATTTTTTTCAAGTTTAAAATATGAATGACAATAGTACCTACCTCCCAGGATTGTTGTGAGTATGCATTAAAATAAGATTTATCACAGTGTGCTACCTAGTAAGGGCTATAAATAATTATTTTTACAATTTTACTTCATAATCTCACCAGCTTCCATAGGTTCAACTATCATCTCTATACAGAGAATTCTCAAATTTATTTCTCTTCTAACCTCCAGTCTTATATCTCCAACAGCATATTAGATATTAGAACTGGATATCCCTTAGATATCTGAAATTCACGTCCCAATCTGAATTCATTTTGGTTTCCCTAAAAAACTCTACCTTCCTCCTAACTTCCCGATTGCTAAAGAGAGTAGTACCATTCTCCTTGACAAATGGGTTCTAAGTATTATCTTTTACTTTTCTGTCACCTTCCATATCTAATCATTTGCCAAGTTCTGTCATTTCTATCTCAACAACATCTTTAGTATATATCTCTTTCTCTCTCCTGATATGGTCACTGCCCTGATGCAGGCTCTCATTATCTCATGCCATAACTACTGCATTAGTCTGCTGATTGTCTCTTCTACCCAAATGTCAAATTGATCTTCTTAAGCACTAATTTAACATGCTAACTCCTATTCAATTAACTCCAGTGGCTCTCCATTGCTTGGAGGATCCAAAAGAAAATCCTTTGGTTTTTAATGCTTTCTGTAACTTGCCCCACCTCCTACCTTGACAGTTTTTTTTTTTTAATAACTTATATCTCCATATATTCTTCAATATATTGAAGAATGGATTCTTCAATCCATTGCGACTGGCCTTCTTGCTTCTTCTCACACTAGACATTCCATCTCAGGACATTTTCACTTGCTAATCTGTACCCCAAGCCAAGAAGTCTCTCTCCCCTCATCTCTGACTCCTTTTTCTCCTTTTTGTTGTTGTTTTCATGATGTTGAGTTGTTTCTGCCATGTTCAATGCTCTGTGACTTTATTTGGAATTTTCTTGGCAAATTTACTCAAATGGTTTGCCATTTCCTTCCCCAGTTTATTTTGCAGATGAGGAACTAAGGAAAACAGAATTAATAGACTTGTCCAGAGTTACTTGGGTTAAGTGTCTAAGGCTGGATTTGATCAAACATCCTCCTGACTCCAGGTTTGGTACTCCAACTACTACGGCACTTGGCTGCCTTCAAATCCCAGTTAAAACTTCACCTTCTACAGGAAGCCTTTCCTGATTTCCTTTAATATTAGTCCTTCCCTCTTTTGATATTTTCCCATTTACTCTCTCTCTATCTATACTTCTCATTTTTACATTGTTTGCATATTATCTCTCTCATTTGACTGTGAGTTCCTCAACCGTAGAAACATCTTGTATTTTTCTTTGTCTCTAGCAAAATGACTAGCATGGAATTGGTACTTCATAAATGCTTGTTGACTGACCTCCAACAAGGAAGAACTAAAAATTCAACTCACTCAGATAATTATTGACAACCTTCAAAAATTATGACAAAAAAGAGATCTTTTAAGATGCTAGAAGATGTCACTTACTTTAAAAAATCAACCTGAATTATCTTGAGATTTTCCTATAAGTACTAGGAATTAGAGAATCTGGATGATGATAATGATAATGTATCAAATATTTGAGCATTAACCTACTAAAGCACTCACTCATAAGACATATAAAAATAACCATATGACAATTTTGACAGATATAAACTTGCTAATTAGAGGCAATATGGTAAAAATGTTAACGTGTCAATATTTTCTAAATTAGCATATTGATTTAATGTTATTTCAAAAAAAAGGGAGAGTGTTTCATATAATTAACTAAGACAATTTAAAATGTATGGAAAAAAGGCACAAATACTAAGAGATGCTTTTAAAATTGAAGAAAGGAGGCTTTTTTTTTTAGCATATTTCAAAATATGCTATAAAAGCAGGGATTATGAAAATTCTCTAATATTATATTTTAAAAGCAGAAAAATATATCAATGACAAAACAAACAAACCAAAAAAAAAAACCAGACAATTTAGAATGAGCACCAAAGACATACAGTAAATTTCTAGTGGATAAAACCAACATTAGGGATGGGAATTGTTATCTAATAAAACTTGCATATAAGGATAGCAAAATATGTGGTTATATTCATATCACATGTGATTTGCTCCAAGGAGTTCCAAATGGATTGAGTCTAGGTACAAGGAGCTAGGTGGCGCAGTGTCTAGAACACTAGCCCTGAAGTTAGGATGAACTGAGTTCAAATATGATCTCAGACACTTAACACTTCCTAGCTGTGTGACTCTGAGCAAGTCACTTAACCCCAACTGCCTCAGCAAACAAATAAACAAATAAAAAACAAAAAAAGGAGTCTAGATATAAAAAAAAATGAGCCATTAAAAAATGGAAGAAAAATATATTTATCTCAGCTACAGAGAAGAAAACCATTGCTATGATGAATGAATTAAGTTATTGGTGACAAAATTCATAGGATTATATAAAGATGAAGGAATTTTTCATAACAAAAATAATATATTTAAATAGAAATATTTGGGGGAAATCAGAGTGGTATGTGTAATATATTCATACAGCTGATAAAAACAACATTCAGAATCTTTACGAAACTTACAGAAATAAAACAATCTGTAGTAGATAAACACTAAGGAGTCATGAACAAACAGTTCTCAAGGTAGAGGTCACAAATGATTATTAATAACAATTATCTGATAATCACTGAAAGTCAAATGAAAGAAACGTTGATATATTATATTCCACAACGAGAAGGAATATGGGACTACCCAGGAACTCTGGGTTTGAATTCTGATGCTGATACTTATGTTGCTTCTCTAGTTTTTTTATTTGTAAAATGTGGATAAGTGTACTGGATTGTTGTGAAGAAGATGCTTTAACAAACTTTAAAGTGCTATATAATTGTAAGCTATTATTACATTTTTCAAGTTGGCAAAGATAATAACTAAAAACAATAAAATTCAATGTTGGCAGGATTGTGAAAAAAATAGTTATGTTATTATACTCTTAGGGAAGCAATGAAGTGGTACACTCTTTTTGAAACCTCTAACTAGGCTTCCAACTACGCTTGTTTTTTGTTATTGTTATTATTTTATGTGCTAAAGAGTCCTTCTCGTTGTTGAAGAGAAATCTTATGAGAAACAGTGGACCTGTAAGGGTTAGAATTGATGTGAGAGCTTCCAGTAAAAGAGCTGTATATGGTTTAAGGCAGACTCCAAGGTAGAATAAAGGGAAAAACTTTGAGAGTTGCAGACCTGATTTCCATCTTGCTTCCCTAAAGACTTTGAAGAGAGAATTTCTTCTTGGGGGTGGGTGTGGGTAATTAAATATATTCTCTTGATTGAACTGAAGTGTACTTTGATCCCATTTAAAGAGCTCATTTACTCTTGTGTATTTGCTGTTATATTTTAATCTATGTAGCTTCTCCAATTTTTATTTACTGTTTTGTTTGGATAAAGTTTACTTACTATTTGCTATTTATAATGGTTTTGTGTGTGTGTGTGTGTGTGTGTGTGTGTGTGTGTGTAACTAGCATTTATTTGATGAGGAGTGAAGAAGGCAATATAAGTTTGAATACACCCTGCCCCTTAAGAATGACCAGAGAAGTGGGTTTCCTTTTGAATCCCTAAAATTGTATCTTCCATTCCAGTAATATTTAGGAGGGAAAATAGATATAATTCTATTATTAACTCACATGGTTTTTAGACTATTTATAAACTTTAACTTAGTTGTTGGTATTTTAAATGTGAGATCCTTTTCCAATGATAATGATTCTTGAAGAAATAAATTATATCAGTATCAATATTCTTTCTTTCAACCAACACAGAAGATGGAAGGAAGTTGTGGCAAATGTGAGGGAGAGACAATAAATAGTTTGTGTGCTCCATTGTTATTCTCAAAAGAAAACTGGGAGTCTCTTAGAAAGTTGGTTGGACCTCCAGTGATGAATTTAGGGGAAGACATGGGCAAAAGAAGTATAGGGTAGTCAGGCATGCATAAAGCGCAAATTGCATTAGAAAGCATATCCATATTTCCAAGATTATAGATTTGTAGGAATTTTGTCCCTAGTTTTGTTTGACTGCTTTATTGTTATTTATTATGTTTATATTAAAATTTTTTATATCACATAAAATAGGTTTCTTTAGAAATACATTTATTACACTCAGTTTTATCATTGGCTGTCCTCAAACTCAGAACCTGTTTCTAAAGAGAAGCAAACATTGTCTCTACTGACATAAAACAGGCTACAGGCTAAAACTTGTTAGGATAGTCGACTTAATTTAAGTAAATCAACAATAAAAACTTCTTTAGGGCTGGGCATGTTTCCCAAATAGCTTTCCTTGAGCTCTAGTTATGATTAAAATTGCTTTAAACATGTGAACTACATTTTGAGGACATTTGCTATTTTAACACTAACACCTAAAACCATAAAATATTGCTGTGATATTGCTAAATCTGTATATGAGGAAACAAAAGTATGGGGGAAAAGCCATGAAGGATAATAGTCATTTTTAAACATTAGCAATTCTACAAATAATGAAGGGTTGCCAAGAGCCTAAAGGAAAAAAAAATTGGTGCATTTTCCAGCTTTAACCAATATAAATAACATAAATTCCTTAAAATGAATTGCAAATGCCTTAATGTATAGAGTGCAAATTCTAATTTAGGTTTAGTAAATTCTGTCCTGAATCAAAATGTTATTGTGTAATTTTTACAGTTACATCTTTTTAAATCACAACAGATGTCCCCCTGCCTCCATCTGAAATGAATCATAATGTTCTGGCAGGAGAAAAAAATCAAGCGATTATTTTTTTCTCTTTTCACTGCTTCAGAGTAGAAGCCAAATGCTGTCATAAATTGTACTCCTATCTTAGCCTTCTCCTAGTAGAACACTAAGGATTTAACTCTAGGATTGTTATTTTCAAGGTGAAGGAGGCACTTTGAGAAGTCCAATCATTCAATTCATTTATTAAGGTTTCTGTTCTAAGTACTGGGTTGGATTTGGGAAGGAACAAAACTCTTACATTTTAAAAATATTGTAAAAAACATAGTCTTAATAGGCCAAGGTTTTCTGCCTTTGGCATGTAGATTAGGTTAGATTTTTTTGTGTGTGTTGCTAAGACTTGATTGGTTCATGGGGCTAAAGCTCATGCTTCTTAGCTATTGACACAGTCTTCTGATGGCTTTCAGTCATAAGGACATAACTTTTTGGTTATTTAAGGGCATAAAAAGGTCTACCCATATGAAGGAGGGATCTTTCAGACTTACTAGTTATTCCAAAGCCTCAGCAGTCTGTACTAGTGGCTAGATGTGGTTCCATGTGGAAATTGAGAGGGCAATGTTTCCACATGGAGGCAAGAAGGCTTCCTACCCAACCTAAGTACTGCCTCCTTACAATGGATTGTTCAGCCTTCCCTCACTTAAATCCAGTTCACTTACATATTATGGCATCACCTCTCCAATGCCATATAAAAACCAAGGACCAAAAACAACATAGTCACCCATTGTCCAGAATTGCCCATAATGAGTTGAGTAATAAAAGATGGCCCTTCTAACAACATGAGTAGGATTCATTTGGCCTCTGCTGTTAAATGGAAATGGTACATTCAACATTGTCTTCCTCAGATTTCTTGGGCATTCGTGCCTCTAACAGGTGCATCTCAGCCAGAGCCTAATTCCTCCAGTCCAGACTTGGGACTGGACTTTTTGTAGTCCAATGAGCTGATACCTATAGAATCTGCTTCTTTACTGATAACTTCATGTAAAGAGAGATGCACTAATTGACTTCAGTTGCCATTAATCTGATAATTAATCTGATAATCTGATACTTTAGAGAAAAAAGTTTCCAATAAGTCCTCCCAGTGGGTTGAGTGGTAAGTTACATAGATAATATCTTAGAGACCCTCCAAGGGTGAGTTGGAAAAGACCTTTATTTACACTGACTCTAGGGTGCTGGTCATGTCTCTGACTATGTGGTCTTTAGCGTGCAGAGAACAGAACTGTGCAATCAAAGGCTCCTCTTTGGTAGTAGGAATAATGGAGAAATTCTGCATTTAGATAAACCTGACTTATAATGAAGAACCAGTGACTATATCACAAGTATTGTTATCTTCACTGTGGCTGTGATATTCCTAGTGCTAGTCCCACTCATTTACAATTGTGAATTGTAAAAATCTTTTAGTGACCTTAGAACAGATTACCTGAACCCTTAATGAAGAATTAGTTACTATGCTAGAAATATTATTTTCTGTGCTGTAGTTCTAATTTTTCTGAGGCTTTTCATTTTAATTATTACCATTTTAAATCAGGAAAGACCCATCCATCAACTACAAAGATTTGACATCATCTGCAACATAGATCAGACTGTTGAAATCTGTTACATAGTTATTCTAAAACAAGGAGATAAAGTTTAGGATTTCTGGTCTTTATTCCATCCACACTTGGTCACTCGGTCTGGAAGCCATTCAATTTGTTTGTTTGTTTTGTTTTTGCTACTTTTTCCTCTTAGTTCAACTAATATGTTGCCTATACCATGTTTCTTACATCCCTAAGATTAGAGTTGTCCATAAGAAGTCTAAAGTTATTTATAGGTTGGAAAGTTCTCTAGAAGACCTGTAGGGTCTTGCCACCAAAGGGTGGGATATCATAGGCCAGTTTTCCTTGTTCTGTTAGGCTAGTTTTTTTTCTGCCTTCCAGAGAATGGCTCAGGGGTCCAAGTTCCAAGCCACCTAGTTATTGATTCAGTATCTTGGGGTCCCAGGACAAAGTGACATAGATTTCTATTTAACCCAAAGAATAAAAAGGCCTAAAATTGGGGCCTTTCACATTTGGTGGATGTCCCAAAACCAAGCAACTCTGATCTATTAACCTGATATATTTCCAAATGGAAGCAGAGCTCTCCCATCCTATCATTCACTACCCCACATCTACCTGAGCTGAATGCTATAGCCTTGTTGAGTGTCCTTTTTAATACTATAACTACATAAACTGCTCTTTGTTAGCTGTTATATGACGTCTGAGGGTCTCATTTTTTCCAATACCAGATTCAAACTATGAGGGAACCATCCTGAATCAAACTTAACTACACTATAAAGAATAAAAAGAAAGGGAGAAAAAAATGAAATGGTAAAATTTTGATGTAAACATTTAACATATTAAGACTCAGAGTAGTTCTGAATATTTGTTTATTAGAAGAAGGAAAATAACAAGAAAATCCTGCAAAGATCTATGTTATATTCCAACTAGCAAGTAACAGGAGGTAATGAATTATGATTTTTTGCAGTAAACATTTGGCTATCTTAAATGAATGTCCTATCATTTCATTTATGTGTGTGTTGAAATAGACCAAATGTTGTTTATTATTAAATCAAAGCAAGGACTTTTTGAATAGGGACCTTATTAACCCACATTTAAATGAGGGATTTTAATGGAAATTATTGTAGCTCAATTTGAAAATATACTAATTTTTGTGTTTTAATGTAAATACTTAATTGCATCAAAGACCATTTTTCTAAAAAATGAACTATTTGTCTGTTGGCTTCAGCTTGCTTAATCAGGTTTCATGGTCAGTTTTGCATCAAAATTGTGAACTATACAAATTTGATTTTGGGTCAACAAACATTTACTAAGTACCTATTATAGCTAAAACATTGTGCTAAGCACTAAATACACAAAGATGAAAATCACAGTCTCTTTCCTCAAGTAACTTTCAGTCTCACAAAATTAAATATTACCCTGTCCAGACTAATAGATTTTGTCTTCTAGTACCATAAGCTTATTAGGATGTCAAGTACCCTCATGGTCTCCTCCAGTTCCTTTATTAAAAACTGTCTTCAGAAAAAGATTAAGTCCTAGAGGCTTAGGAGATGAAAGGGGATGGAAAAGAGGGTGGGTTAATAGGAATGGAAAAATAATAAATAAACAAAAAAAAGCCCTTTCTGATCCTGAAGGAAGGTATTATACTTGAGTTTCCCACTAATAAAGGTCTTTAAGCATAGGCTGTTTGATTACTTGTTAGGAATACTGTAGAAAGTATTCATGTATAGATTGGTTTTGACCAGAAAGCCCCTAAGACCACATAAGATTCTGAGTGTGGATTTCCAGTCAATATAACTGCTCGAACAGAGCCAGACCACAGAACTATCATAAATCTATTCCAGCATGAACAAAAATTTATACTAGACTGAATAATAATTTCTTTTAAAAAATCTTATTAGAAATTAATTCTCCTACTACAGAAGTACATATGCACACAGATATATATGTACACACACACATAAACACACACACACACACACACACACACAAAACCAAAAGGAAAAGAGGCTGCCATCAGCGATAGAGTTCAAATAGCTGGAGAAATATTTTTCATTCTGGATTGAGGCGTAAAAAGGGGCATGGGAAAACAGTAGTCAGACTTTGCAAATTACTGATAGATTTGCTAAGGCAGACACGCATATGAAAATGAACATACACACAGAAACACATCATTATTTGGCATTGCTGGAGAACAGAGAGTTCCACATGAGGAAATTTTCTAGATAACTTAATCCTTTAAATGTCAAAATATTTTTTAAAATATTATCTATTTTTAAATTAATCTTTACAAAATATATTATTTTTGTCTGAGTCAAAGTAAATTAAACATAATTTTTAAAAATTTTGGTCATTACTATGAACATTAATTACCATAATATATATTTTCTCAGAGGATACAAAAATCTATTGAACTAGTTATATGTACACTAATTAGCTCCAGATAATTAATAGATTTTGAGTTTGCTCAGTGTTTTTTGGGCTTTTTGTCTTATTAGAAGTCAGTCACTTTACAGATGAGGAAACTGAGGTCCATGAAGTGGCTATCACTTATTTAACTATTACTTCTTTTATTCAACAAATATTTATTTAGTGTTTATTATGTGTTAAAACACCATTTTAGTTACTATGAGAGAATCAAAGATACAGTTATCAAAGTACATTTAAAAAAGAAATTTATAGACTCCTGTTCTAAGTGTTCCCTTTAATGGGTCTGGGAAAAGAAAAACCAACCCCAAACCCCAAGCTAATTAGAATTAATGTCTAAAATAAAGTAAATAGTTGCTGAGTGAAGTGAAGCCTCAAACACTCTAGAGTTAAAAATGTATAAATAGATGCCCTATCTTGGCTGGGTTTTTTTTTTTTTTTCTTATTTCTTGGTTCTTTGTTTTCTTTCTGTTTTATGTCATGGATGTTGAATAAAGGTTCATTAAAGGTTTCTGACAAAGGTTTGAATATGGAATTTGTTTCGTCATTCCAAAGGTTGATAGGCAGCAGGGAAAAAGCAATTAAATTTGGGGCACGAAGGCCAACCACATGAATAAGAAAAAAAAAAAGTAGTCATAGTCTCAGTTTATAATGACTAGACCTCAGTACCTTGTAAAAAGCCAATTTCTTAGCAGTTGAAGTATTCCCTCCTGTTGCTTTTTCCTGTTGTCATGACAACAAGAGCTATTTTATTAGAAATCCTCTTCTCTGTGTTTACTACAAATAAAGAATTATGGGTAGGGAAAGAAGAGAGAGAACAAGAGCTAGACAGAGAGAAAGAAAATTTTATTTAAGTTTTTTCATTTACTCAACTATCATGGGGGATCCTAAAGCTTGGGGGCTCCCTTTTTAATTTTTAAAAACTCAGCAATATAAAAAGAGAAGGGAAAAATCTCAAGTGGTATGAAATGTTTCTGTCTTTGTTATATAAGCAGAAAGAAGAAAATGAGTTTGATTCAAAATCTAGTTTACTTTTGTTAAAATAATAAAGTAGCAGGGCCTAGAGATTTTAATATTAGATGCTAGAAAGAACTCTTACTTTTCTATTGCTAAGCAGCATCATTGTTTCACTTCATGATCTTAGGTAAATTATTTTTACCATCTGTAAAACAGGTGCAATAATTGCTAACTGCCCATTTCACCAAAGAGTAAAATGTATGAGTCTAATTAAATGTACTGGAATGTATATGTGTGTTAGGTGTGTTTAGGAGAGAAGGGTAATGGTATAGTATATATCCAACTGGGGAGAGTGTGTCTGGCATTAATTCAGTGTTAATCTTTATTTACATACTTTTTCCTAGAGAAAGGAATTTGACTTAGTAAACTGAAGACTAGAATGACCAATGGTGGTATCTATCATGATAACACATCTTTACTTAGCTCCCTAAATTGCTTTCAAAGTTTTGTAAATAAGCTCTAAAGACAGGGGAGGGAAAGAGTTGTAGAAAGAATCTGGGATAGGAATGGAAAAGTTTTCTCCCTTTTGCATTTTCTGGAGGGCAAAATAGAAAAGGAGAAAGAATGATGGACATAGAGTCAGACAGATTTGGATTTTAATCTTGCCTCCACCACTTATTAGCTATTTCACTTTGAGTAACACTTAAACTTTGTGATCCACGGTTTCCTTATCTGTAAAATGGATATTGGACAGGTGGGTGGCCTAGTGGATAGAGTGCTGGGCCTGAAGTCAAAAAGACCCATCATTCTAAATTCAAATCTAGCTTCAGACATGATTATTTGTGGGACCCTATTAGCACAGCTGCAAAATGAGCTGGAGATCAAAATGGAAGGCCCCAAATGGAGTTATGGAGGGTGCAACATGACTGAAAAATGATTGAACAACAACCACAAAAAGAATATTATCATACTAGTACTACTTATCTCAGAGGATTTCTGTGAAGATCATATGAAATGATGTATCTGAAAGTATTTTATAGCTTTTAGGTTGTATAAAAATACAAAGTGTTGCTATGCTTATATATTCTTTAAGGTCAGCACGGGCAAAAATGGGATAAAAAGGGGCATTCAGGATCTTGGATGAAAAGTATGCAATATAAATACAAAGAATTATTTATTATGAAGTTAACAATGAGTTTATGTAATTCTAATATTGCACAATACCTCCAGAAATGTTGAATCAGCCATATGTTGAATTTTTTAAACTCTAAAAGTATCACTTGCCAAAGGAAAAAAATAACTTTAACATTCATATAGAAATTTAAGCTTTACAACAGTGACAGCTAATATTTATATAGTGTTTACTATGGACAAGGCACCGTGTCAATTGTTTTACAATTATTGTCCTATTTGGTTCTCACAATGTGAGGAATGTGCTATTTTCCCCATTTTATAAAGAAATTGAGGCAAACAGAAGCTAAGTAACTTGTTCTGGCTCACAGCTAGTATGTAGATAAATTTTCATTTAAACTCAGGCCTTCTTGATTCCAAGTTCAGCACTCTATCCACTTGGCTTCCTCTTTATAAAATGTTTTCCTTTTACCAAATGAGTTAATACAACTCATACTATTCTCATTTTACAGCTGAGGAAACTGAGGCTGAGCATAATAGCTTGCTTAGGACTAGCAACTCCTGAGAGTCAGAGCCCAGATTCAAACTTGGAAGTTGAACTTTAGACTTCAAACTCAAAAACACCAGGTTGCCCAAGGGAAACAAAATCTGAGTCTTTAAAAAATTTGAGGATTAAGAGACAATGATTAAACTAAAACCAAATCCAGAGAAAGATAAAAGACAGTCCATTTTTACCTCAGCCTTTGTACTCAGCAGAGAAGTAAATCCATTCAAATCAAATAATTTGGAGAAATGTTTACTCTAATCATCAGACCCAAAGGATGAATTGTCTCCCTTTTTCTGGTCATGTTTTATATGGTCAGTGGCCCTAGGTGATGCTAATCTAGTACTGAACAGGAATACACACTTCTGGATCTTGTCAGAAAGTCTTTGAAATGCTAGAAATAAAGCTAAGCCTCTAAGGGTTTATTTATCATTATGGAGGTTGGCTTATCTCCAACTAATCACATAAACCAGGAAAAGACAACATTCATATTCTTTCTCAAAACTGGGCTGAGGACTATGTAAAGCTAGCAGTGCCCTTCTCAAGAGGAATGTTCTCATTATTTAACTCTTCTAAAAAGATGATGGCAGCTCACAATTAGAATTAATTCTAGTCACTTATATGTTTTCATTAGTTGTGGCTTTTTGAGTGGTGTTTCTTAAATAATATGGTCAACTAGGTAACACAGTTCATAGAGGGCCAGGTCTAGAGTCAGGAAGAACAGAGCTCAAATCTGGTCTCAAGAATTTATAGCTGTGTGACCCTGGGCAAGTAACTTTACGCTATTTGCCTCAGTTTCCTCATCTATTAAAATGATCTGGAGAAGGAAATGGTAAACCACTCTAGTATCTTTGTGAAGCAAACTTCAAATGGGATCATGAAGAGTCAGATATGACTGGACAGCATCGACAACAATAAAATTCTCTGAATTAGTTAAGCTACTATGAAGCATTTCCTCACAGACCACTTACAATAACTCTAGGTGGGTCATATATATAATTCTGACTAAGCTGAGGTTCAAGAATTCTGAGTGGTAGTGGGCTAGTCAATTGAGGATATCACTAAGTTCTGCAACAATATGGGCAGCCTCCAGGGAAGGTAGGGGGGTGGGGCGGAGACAGACCATTTTGTCTAAAAGGGTACAAACTGGCTCAGGATAGAAATGGAAAAAGATCACGCTTCCATGCTGATCAAAATGGAATTTGTAAAACCAAATTCTATGGGTAACCCCAAGTTTCTCACTGTGGTAACCTCTTCATATTCTAGACACAGAAAGACCCAGTCTTTCAAAAGAAAAAGGAAGAACAAAATAAAACAACTGTAGGAAACTCAGCTTTTAAATCATTAAATAATTTTTTTTAAAGCAATTACTAAAATACATAGAGTTCTTGCAGTTATTTGTAAGGTCATTTAAAATTTATTCAACTCCACTTCCCCTCTGGATCAGAGGAAAAAAGGACAACTGTATGTCAAAATTTATGTGTTAATGGGGAAAAAAAGCCTCTCCTCACAATCCCTATATCTATGAACCTATTTATTGAGAGGTCACAATATAAGCTCACTCTCATAACCCTGAAATGAGATTGTGTTATAAAGGTTAAATCTGAAATTTTAATATAAACATAGGAAAGAGTGTTCTTAAAATATATACAACTTTTCAATTTTTAGTAGTTTATTCTACATAGTAGTACAAGTAGTCTAGTTAAAGGGACTATTAGATAAAAACTTCAATATAGCATATAAACATTGAATAATGTCATGTAACAAGAATTAAAAGAAATAAAACACACTGCTAATGGAATTTTTCTTTTATTAGCAAACCCCCTAAGATATAAAGCATAATGAGTTTTAATATAATTTTGAATTTTTAGCTCCACTTTTCAGAAATGTACTTCTGCTTTGCTTTCCCCCTCCAAATAAGTAGAATTTCTCTCTATCTTCACTCCTCCAAAGAATGATAACTGGGGAAATATTTCAGACTCCAAATCATATACTCAATTAGTCACACTAAATCTATTTAGCTATCTATCCATCTACCCTTCAACAAAATAATAAATTAATAAACCCCAAAGTAATGCTATTTCACCTCTACTATTTCAAAAGAATATTGATATCAGACATATCAATAGATAATAGATTATTCAACAGAATTAATTTCTCCAATGCAAAAATTATTTTTTGAATGCCCACTATAATTTGGTCCCAATTAGTGTGAATAATGAATTCTCCTACTATGGATACATTCTTTGAAATCACACTATAAATTTCCATTAGGCTGAAACAAATTACCATATTTTACATACTGTAATTTTGAACAGTGAGATTATGAATATATGCAAAAAATTCAGGTGATTATTCACACTAATTAGTACCTAGCTCTATTGTTTAGCATACTGTGGTTAATAAATATCAACTCAATTGGTGATCATCAAGGATAGTTTGTCTGACTTTCAAAGTGACATAATACATCTCATTCAATAAAAAAAACTTATATGTTATAAGAAACAGAAATGCGTAGATAATGCATAGAGAATTGCTGTTTAGCAATTAATAGACCCTTTTAAGTACGTTTGTAATTATAAATATCCCAGTGATGTGATGAGTCATAAAATCTTAGAGTTTTAAGGCACTTTGGTGATCATCTGCTCTAACCTTAAGTGTTCCCACCCTATGCTGTGGGGTCCCAGGCATGAGGTTTCCTTTACTGCACAGTCCAATCTGCTGTCATTATCTTCCAAAATTCTCTTCCCTTTTCACCTTCTTTCATTACACAACCAAAAAAGAGGAGGCATCACTAAGGAAAGGTCATGTTTTCCTGTGTTGTATCTCTTGTGCTGTTGGTTATTGGGGGATCACACTATTGTCTTGACCCTCACTGCTACTCTCGCCACATTCCTTCATCAATTTCAGTCAACTGGTGCTTTGGTCCTAGAGTTAGAAAATTCCAACTTCTTGATCCCCTAATCATTAGTTTCAATCACATTCTAAGGCAAAATGTTTTTTGTTTGCTACTTTTTACCTAAATCTTCCTCTTTAGTTCAGCCCCATCCTGTCCTAGTTCCTAACTATGGTCTTCCCCTTCCAATGTTCCCTTTATAACTTCTTTTTATCATTAATACACTCTTTTTCATCCCAGATCTCTGCCTACTATATGACTTTCAATTTCCAGTAGTCACAGAATTCTAGTTTTTTTTCCCTAGAAGACAAGTGTGAAAGACAGTGTCTGGTTAAATTGGTTAACTAGCATATCAAGAGTGTGGAGGCAGGCAAGTGAAGGAAGTCTTGTGTTGTCAGACATGGGCAATATGTTGCTTTATTTTTCTGCTATACTTCTTTGTTACAAAAGAGGGTTGTATAGAAGCAGAGGTGGAATTTTTTCTTTGCTAGCTGCTTTTCTCTGGTCTGGATGATGAATAGGAATAGTCTTTGCTACTTCCATTTCCTTACTACTGTGTGTTTTTTGTGACATGGACTCCTTTGGTGAAACCTATGGATTCCTTACTAAAATAATGTTTTTAAATGTATAAAATAAAATATAGGATTACAAAGAGTTGTTGTTGTTGTTGTTGTTGTTATTGTTTTTTAATAAATGATGGTCTTCTGCTTATTTAGGTTAAGAATCTAGTCTAACACATCTTTTAGCAATTTCTTTGAAGTTAACCCCATCTAGCTACAATATTTTGTCACCTAGAAGTCTCCTCCCATTCTTTCTGGTTTTTCAAGGAGTTCAGGACTTGCTGACAGCCTTGCTTCCCAATTTCTTGGTGACTTTAACAATGATTTTGTTGCCTCTAATATCGTGATTCACCAGTTTATCAAATCCCTTAGTTCTATGATCTCTGTCTCCTCTATTTTCTGTCAGGATAGGCATCACCTAAACTTTTCATCATTCAAAACTTCTCTACTTCTATGACCTTAAATTCTGAAATTTCCCTTCTTGATCATTATCTCCTTTCTTTCCTTTGTCCCTCTGACTGATTTCATCTCTGTCCTCTACCATCTATATTCAGTCTTTCCCTTTCTGTTTTCAAAATGCTGAACCTCTACTCTTGCTCTATTTTCTTTTATAAATTTTTAAAAATGTTATTAATGTAGATATTTTCTTGCTTTTGCATATCTATTTTCAAATATATTCTTCTTCTTTCCATTATCTAGAGTGTGAGTCCCCAGAAACAAATAATTTAAAAGGAAAAAAATGAAAGCATCTTAGCAAAACCAAGCAAAACCTTGATTGAATCTAATAGTATATGGAGAATAATATTCTACACCCATAGATTCATCCCACTCCCCACCTCCACAGAAGGAAGAGAATTTAATTTCCTCATCTCCAAGAGCAAACTTTATCATAATTACACAGGCTTCAGTTTTTGTTGTTGCTGTGTCTAGATATATCATTATACTGATTTATGTTCACCATTTTCATTATTCTGCCTATTTTATTCTGCATCAGTTAGTCACCTAGCATTTATTAAGTAACTACTATGTTCCAAAGAAAGTGTTAAGTGTTGGTGATATGAAAAAAGACAAACAAACAAAAACCAGTCACTGCTCTCAAGAAATTCAGTCTAATAGGGAAGACAAGATGTAAATAACATGCTGATACAAGCAATATGGGACAAATTGGGAGTGGTCTCAAAGGGGGAGCATTAAGATTAAGGATGAATGAAACCAACTTGTTATACATGGTTGAACTGAGACTTTAGGGAAGTCAGGGAAGCTAGGAAATGAAGGTGAAGAGGGACAGAATTCTAGGCATGGGAGACAGAAAGTGAAAATGCCCAATGTCAGGAGATGGAGTGTTGGGTACATTTTATATGGAGCAATAATATTTTATACAAATCACTGATTTATTGACATTCCCCAATTAATACACAGTAAATGTTTTGAAATCTTTTTTCTTTCTCTAATAACTGCTGCTCCCAAAGAGGCCGACTTCCATCTCTGCTTCTATACAACCCTCTTTTGTAACAAAGAAGTATAGCATAAAAATAAGGCAACATATTGCCCATGTCTGACAATACATGACTTCCTTCACTTGTCTGCCTCCACACTCTTGATATGCTAGTTAACCAATTTAACCAGACACTGTCTTTCACCATTGGAATCTTTGCCCCTTATCTTGCTTTTTGTGTCCTGCCAATCCTTAATCCTAAGTCACCCTTAATGTCCATCTTCTTTGCTTCTCTTCTCCTGACGGGCTGAATAAATGAAAAAAAAAAGCTTCTATTTACCTTTTATTATGTGATTGGTGATGGGCATACAAATATAAAAGTGGGGAAGCAGACACAAAAGAATCCTTGCCCTCAAAAAGCTTCTATTCTAATAGGGGGATCTAAAACATATTCAGTCTCCCTTCATGGCACTGCTCTCTCTTAGTTCTCCTTTTATCAGATGGATTTCATACCTTTCCTCTTTCCTTTACTGGATTCACCATTCCATGGTTGCCTTCTTTTCTGTTTCACTAATAAGTAGAGATATCAAAAGGCCAGAGAAGAATATTTTGGTTTAGAAATTTGGTTTAGATGGTGAGGAAAGCCGTAGGAAGTAAATTGATGCACTCTTTCCAATAATTTGATCACGATTCCAAAATGATAAAGGGTTTGGGTAGGTAGAGGCAGGTGAAAGGAGGGAAGAAAAGAGAAGGTAAAACCCTGGCACAGTAGTTTACAAAGAAGTGTCAGTAAAATAAAATGAAATATGGCTGGAACTGTCCTGACCTTGTATAGTGGGCTACTTGAGGCATTACCAATCAAGGCAATGGGGCCCCAGGGTGGTATTCCAGAGATGAAAGGATTGAGTCCTTCAGGGCAGTTCTAGAGAAAATCATGCAACTGTGCTGTTTGGGTAGCCTATAATTTGGTGTAATCTAATCAACAAGGCTCTGACTGCTTCATAGCAATCCTTTTAATTTTCTTTATCTCACTTTTCATTGTTAAAATTTTAAAACTGACATCAAATAAAAATACTTCCATATAAAAAATAGAAATGAAAAAAGAGTATCACACATGAAAATGTGAATCTCTATTAATACAATTTTACTAAGTGTCAGAGGTGGTGGGTTTGAACTTAGATCTTCTTAGCTCCAAGTTCAGCATTCCAGTCTTTATGCCACACTGCCTCTTTGAAAAGATTATATAGTTGTTATTTCAAAAAATCCATGATTTCATTGGCATGATTATACCCTTCCCTGGTACTTTCCCTCCAAAAAAAGTGTTTTGAAAATCAACTCAAGAGCCTTTAAAAAATTGTATTGGCTCCAGAGATTTCTTCTGGACATGTTTGGTTTGGGATAGATACTTTTCTTGACTTCCATATAGCACATTAAGTACTTCGATTAAGTACTTTGATAGCACATTTGGATTACAAATGTGATGATGTTTCAGTTAACATTGCCAGTATGAATAGTTTGCCAAAGAAATGCCAGCAGGTCTCCATGAACTATTAGATTTGATCAACATATAAATATCTTCCAGTCATATCTATGAATGGTGAACATCCAGTATGATCTGTTTTAACTGCATCTCATGGGAACTCTCTGAAGCTTTATTTCTCCCAGATTGCTTTTTGCTTTTTTGTGAAGTGATACTCTTCCTAATCTTCCATCTACCACCTCCATAATGTTTTTTTTTTTAAGCTTATGGTGTAAACTGGTATTGCCCTTAGTTGTGTTTCTCTGCTTAGAAATGAGAACAAGTACATCCTTAGGAGAGTCAGTTTATTGTCTCTTTTGTCCTTCTTGTAGTGATTGTTTTGTATCAGTTAAATTTTTTTTTTTTTTTTTTTTGGAAAGAGCAGAACCAAATGACACCATTTTAATTGGACAAGAGTGTTCTACACCAGAATTTTTTCAACTTTTTCCACTTGTGCTCCCTTTTTGCCCAAGAAATTATTATGCAATCCTGGGTATAAAGAATTATAAAATAGGCATACAAATCAAACATTTACTGATGATAAATCATAATTTCACAACCCTCACATTCATTTTCGTCAGTTAAATTTTTTAAAGAAATAATAATAAAGCAAATGTCTTTACCTTTTTCTATTACCCATTACTGAAATTCACCTTTTTTCTTTTGCTTTAAGGTTGTATGGTAGCAGCCCTTCATAGATCAGATCCAACCATTGATTGGCATAAGTAACGTTGACCAATTCTATTTCTGAGCTACTCTAGGACACTCCTCTCCCCCTCCTCCCCCATAGGCAATCTAATTCCCCATTACCTATTTCTGGGGGCTCACCATGTTAAAACTGATCTTCATGTGGACATTGGATTGATTTCCCAAGTGCAAGCAATCTTCCCAAGTTTCAGCTTTCCCTAGCAGCATGGGTTGTTGGTTTGCACCATCATATACAGCCCCAATTAATCATTTAAACAGGAGATACTATAGTTACATTTTTTCCTTCTAATTTGTTATTATATTTGATTTCTGCTAAGCAATCAATGATCTTAGTATGTAAATCAATTCAGAAATAATTACATCATTTATTTCCTATTAAAATAGTTAATTTTATTTAAAAAGATGTGATCAATTGCTCACTACATCTGACTCCTAAAGAAAGTATTCATGATATGCACATGAAACTTTAGACTTTTAAACCTTTGTATCTTTTATTTCTTGATCCTAAAACAAAATTTTCAATGTGTTTTTTTGACATTCTCCTCTGTGCCCATCTTTGTATAAGATTCACCAAGTATCAAGATCTATGCTGGCTTAAATTGAAGAATGCTTTCAAACTATAGAATTTCTATATTTCAGATCATCTGCACCAGATAACCTTCATGCCATGGTGAGGCTTATATTAACTACATAAATTTAAGCTATTATTACAAACAGGAGCACTTGTAGAGGAGCCCTAAAAGCCAACTAGAAATTTTGATTTATGAAATTCAATTGAAGTAATTAGAAACATATTAGTCTAATAGTTCCAGAGGGCAAAAGAAGGATCAATGGGAGGAAATTTAAGAAATATCATGAGTTATTCCATTTTGTCCTTTTCCCACCATTAGTGGAAGTTAAGTGGGGAGAAGTGAGAAGTTAAGTCTCAACTTCATATAAATCATTTGATTTTGTAGAGATCACAAGATTACTCCCTTTCCCAATTGTCACCTGACATACGGAATGTAACAAAATTATCCCTCTCGCTTTCACCAGTTTCCCAATCCCCTCTATCGATAAGAAACCATGTATCTCAAAACTCAATCCTGTTTTCCCTCCTTCCAAATTGTATATTAACTGTGTAGAAATCAGTTCTGAGAGCCTTGAAGCCAATTTGTTTCTGAAGCCATATGTTTTGATAAATAAATCGTTTATCTGGATAAAACTCAGTTTCTTTATTTCATTGCAACAAAGCTAAGAGAAAGGCTTATTTCAGCTCAGTATAAGGAAGAAATTAGAATCATAGAATGCTAGAATTATAAGTAACTCCAGAGTCTACCTCCATTCTACTAATTAGAACAATACATATATGTCCAGAAACATAATTAACTACTTTTTTTTTCATGTTTTTTTTTTAATTAACTACTTTTTGAAATAGGTTCCCTTACCATGTAAATATCTTACATGGAAACCTCATTACTTAGTATAGGATACTACAGAAAGGATGGGAGATAAGGTTTGATGGGCTCTCTTCTATTGTCCATGGTTTTGGCATCTCTCTCTAAAATATCTCACATCAATCTTCTTCCCTTTTATTCTCACCATTCCTACTCTAATTTCTTATTTAGTACTTTTAACTTGGACTCTTGTAAATGCTCTTTAATTAGTTTCTAGGGTTCTAGACTCTTGTCTCTCCCACCAATCCTTCAAACTATTGACAAAATAATCTCCCTAATGATCATGTTCCTCCTCTACCCCCCAAATCTCAAAAGCTAGCAAATAAAATACAAACTCATTATCTGGTATTCAATAGCTTCTGCCACAATTAGCCTCTAAACTATCTTTTTAGTCATAATTCATTGTATACCCTCTACCTACCCTCCCACCCATCGCATATTCTGTACTTATGCCAAAGTGAACTATTATTATTCCCCACCCTTGTATTGTCTTTTCTCAGTTCCATGAGTATGTCTAGGACGGATTGTCTTTTATTCCTTCCCATCTTATATTGATTTGGTGAAACCTTTCCCTCATGTCCCAAGCTAGAAAGATCTCTTGTTCTTTCAGTTTCTTATACTAATGAGAGATCAACATACAATTATTTTCAAATGTGAAATATATATGAATATATATAACATATGTATAAAATGTATATTTTATGTATCCACTCTCCAAATGACTATAAGCTCTTCAAGAACAGACTATTGATTCATTCATATGTATATTCAAAGCACTGGTCTTGGAATTGCCAAGAAAAATGCGTTACAGACAATTAATACAATTTTTGATTGAATTAAAGGACTATCTTAGAGTCAATTTTCTATGATTCTAAAAGAATGAAGACAAGAGTTATCATTCTTATCCTCTGGTGTAGCACTTCTGTTTTCCATCTTTGTCATGACTTTGTCCCTAACTGTCTGCCCCTGGCTCTATGCCTTCATATTCTTTTCATAACACTGCATTTCAGCCCATTTTGCTTTTGGTTTTGTACTTTCTCTCATAAAAACTAATATGAGTCAGAAACAGAACTAGAAGGATAAGTAAGTTAAATGTTCAAATAAATAAGATTTTTTAAAAAAATATATCTAATGTTGGATCAAATACAAAATTATGTAAAATGCTGTATAGAGGACTATAGTTGGTTAGGAGTGGAAGGAAAAATGCTATTCATGTTTAAGCAAGCATGAACAAAGTTCACCTAGTACTATTTGTCATGGCTCATCAATATGGCTGTTTTGTGAAGAAATTCTGATTTCCATGTAGAAATGGCCTTAAACATCACCTACTCTAATTTACTTGTTTTATAAATTAGTATAGTGAAGCTCAAAAAAATGAAATAATTTATCTTAGGTAACACGACTAATAATTTGAACCCAGGGCTTATTATTCCACATTAAGCCTATCATAGAGGAATATGAATTTGAGAGATTTAGAAGTAAAAGGAACGAATATTTTTTGGACCCTAGTGGAGGCATGCTTGGGTCAGACGCTGCAGGAGGATACTCTGGGCAGTCAGCTGAGAGAACTTGGTTAATTAGGGAGATAAAAGAGGTAAGACAGGATATGAGAAAAGTAATCAAGTGTATGCTGAATGACCATTTGCCGAAGGAATTACAGAGATAATTTTTACTCAGATGTGTGTTAGACTAGATGGCCTCTCAATTCTTTTCTCAGTTTTGGGATTCTGTGATTTTCTAAGGACATTTAAATGTAATACAAGTGCATCTAAGAGGAGGGCTACAATTTCTGCCAGACTCTGAGACTCTATGATGGCCCTGATTAAAGTTCCTAGGATTAAATTTCGGATAAAACCATTTTATCTTGCATCAGGAGGTCAACAGAGATCAGAGAAAGAAGGAATGAAATTGTGTGGAAAAGAGGAAATTGCTATGGCATCATTCAGGAGTCCAGGGGGTCCCAGCATATTCTTGAGACCTGACAAGGAAAAGATGACCATGAAGAGTGAAGGAAACTTCAAAGAAGGGGAAAAAAGAGAAAGAGAAAGAGAGACAGAGAGACAGAAAGGAGAGAGAGAGAGAGAGAGAGAGAGAGAGAGAGAGAGAGAGAGAGAGAGAGAGAGACAGAAACACACACAGAGAGAGAGAGACAGAAACAGAGAGACAGAGAGAGACAGAGACAGACAGACACAGACACAGACACAGACACAGACAGAAACAGAGACAGCTGGGCAGACAGAGAGCACAGAGGAGCAGCATCATTTTAGAAGCCTAAGTTTCAGAAATACTGATTTCCCAGTCCACTCTGAATTAAAAATGTTTGTAAGCATTCAGGAATGAATATTTAGATATGTATTTTCCTATTGCCTTGCTTTGCTTGATTAAATATTTTATTATAGCAATGCACATGCATTATCTGGTCTGTCAACTAGTATAAATTGAGTTCAGATTATTTTAGATATTTTCAGTTGAAGTAGGATGAGAGTACAAGCAAAAAAGAAATAATCATCATCTAATATGTTCCACAATGAATATGAATTCAGAAATGACTGAATCAGAGGCTACATTAATAAATAAATAAATTTAATTGTGTTGGCAGAGCAAATGAGGTTCTACCAACCTGTACCAAGAAGGAAATGACAAGAAGGTGAGAATGATGTAAAGGAAAAATCAATGGATTTGAAAATAAGAAGACCTGGATTTCAAACATGACTGTCACTTACTTCCTTTGTAACTTTGGACAAATCACTTTATTGGATTAGTTTTCAGTTTCTTTATCTGTAAAATGAGAATGAGACTTCAAGCAGAGGGTAGGCAACCATTTTTTAGTTATCTTACAGTGGTCATTTTTTGGCCACACGAGTTGGACTAGATTGTCCTGAGGTCAGTCAGTCAATAAACATTTATTAAGTTTATTCATTAATTAGACATTTCTTAACACCTACCATGCGCCATGCATTGTCCTAGGCATTGGGAATACAAAAAGAGGCAAAAGACAGTCCCTGCCCTCAAAGAAAGGTATATAGGTAATGCAGTAAATGGAGCACTAGGCTTGAAATCAGGAAGATTCATTTTCATGAGTTCAAATCTGACCTCAAATATTTACTTAATTATGTGACTCTAGACAAGTCATTTAATTTTGTTTGCCTCAGTTTTCTCATTTGTAAAATGAGCTAGAGGAAGATATGGCAAACTATTCCAGGATCTCTGTCAAAAAAAAGGTCAAATGGGGCATGAAGAATCTGGCATGAATGAAACAATTATATAAGCAACAACTGAAATGCCCTCAAGGAGCTCACAGTCTAATAGGGGAAATAACAAGCAAATAAATATGAAAAAAACAAGTTATAATATAGGAAAAATAGGAAATAAGAGAGGGAAAGCACTAGAATTAAAAGGAATTGGGAAGGACATCCTGTCTAAGATGTGATTTTGGCTGGGAGTTAACTAGCTCTCAAATTCCATTATTAGTCTCTAAAGTCATCTCCCACTCTATGGTTATCATGTTAAAGGGTAAACAATTATTATTAACATTACTAATAAATCTTCAGTCTATACCCGGTGCTGTCACAAACTGGATTGCGACACCAATCAAGTCAATTCAGCTTTTCTGAGCCCGATTTTTCTCATCTGTAAAATGGCCTATTTGATTTTGAAAGTTCCTTCTAGCTCTAATATTGTATAATTCTACTTCAAGTACTCAACCTTTTTTGTGTCATGGACCTTTTTAGCAATCTGGTGAAGTCTACTGAGCCCATGTAAGAGTAATGTTTTTTACTCTGGACTATAAAGGAAATTAATTATATTGAAATATTGTTACATATAAAAAAAAGGCTAGCTCATGGATCCTAGATTCAGAATTCCTATTCTAGTTTCTTTTTTGCCACTAGTCCTTTTCAGTTATAATCTATTCCAAACCCCCTCTGTCATAGATTTCTTTTCTTCCTTCTTCAGATTTCTTATCACACTTTGATTACAGCTCCTATCCCCACTGCTCCTATCATATTCTAAGGTGATTATAGATATTTGTGAAGCTGCCTTTATTTATTTAAATCTTAGTTATTTTAAAAAAAATCTCTTAGCACCTAGCATAACACCTTGCTCATAGTAGAATCTTAAGAAGCATTATTTAGGGACAGCTAGGTGGCACAGTGGATGGAGCACCAGTCCTGAAGTCAAGAGAACCTGAGTTCAAACCCAGTCTCAGCCATCTAATACATCTTAGCTGAGTGACCCTGGACAAGTTACTTAACCCCAATTACCTCAGAGAAAAAAAAGAAGCATTGTTCAATTTTTAATAGTTTTGTTGAATGGATAATGAAAAATTGCTACACAGAACTGAGAAATAAAAATGTTTCTACCACACTCTTCCTTTTATCCTTATTACTGTTATTACAGTAAAACACAGATCAGAAGAGCAGTAACCTCAAGAAAATAGATGAGAGCTTAATCTGGAAATAAAGGGAAGAAAAAGGACGTGTCTGGCATGGAAGACCCATGGAGCCCATCCATAAAGTAACAAATGAAAAAAAGAGCAGGAGAGAACTGAAAACCTCCAAGTCAGATCTAGTGCATTGCTTTGGTTAGTTTGCTGACCTGAAGAAGAGTTGCACAGATTCTGACTGACTGGCTAGCCACTTTTCAGAAAAGAAGCAAAAGGGGTAGTAGACAGATAAAGCAAGAGAGAAGAAAAGCAAAGAAGTAAAAAGTTAAGCAGATGGCAGAATGTAGACTTCAGTGGCTTCAGTGACACAGTCTAGGAGAAAAGATAGCAGCAGACATTCGGAAGAAATTAAAAAGAGACTCAGGAAGAAAGAGGCATAAGTCAAACATCCTAGAGTCTTTGGGGGTAAAGCGCTGCCTGTGTCTAATGGGAGCTTAAAATTCTAGCACTTCAACAGCTGAGTTCTGAATTATCTAGGAATATGCTCTTCCTCAACAAAATGACTCACTGCCCTCTGATGCCAGATGATCAAGAT
This sequence comes from Antechinus flavipes, assembly GCF_016432865.1. Classification (NCBI taxonomy): domain Eukaryota; kingdom Metazoa; phylum Chordata; class Mammalia; order Dasyuromorphia; family Dasyuridae; genus Antechinus; species Antechinus flavipes. Next base: position 306,393,963 of record NC_067400.1, on the reverse strand, counting down.
TTTATTGTACCATCATCTTGAGAAGTAAAGAACTTCTATAAACCAATAAGATTTTTTAAAATGAGTCAAAAGATCCTAAACTAATAAACCATAGTATTTTTCTACATTTACTGTTTTTCAAACTTAAATAAAAATTTTGGTCTTTGATTTCAACGTAAAAACAAAAGGTAATTGTACAATTTTTAAGGATAATAATACTATGAAATTTATTGGTCTTGGGTTTTTTGGTTCTTGCTGTATGGAGTGACTAGAGAAGTAAAGATGAAAATCTGTTAAAACTGAGGGTTTTTTTTCTTCTCATACACTCACAAAAGTGAAACAAGCAAACAATTGAGTCTACAAATAAACAAAAAGACCTTCCTGTTGCTTTATTTTCTGGCAGAATTATGAAATGTGTGAAATTGTTCTCACCAAGCAAACAAAATAGATTATTAAATCTCCAATTCAAACAACTGTTGCATTTGAGTGACTTTAATCATTAACGTACAGTCTTGGTATATCGACATAGAACTTCTGCTGGTCTCAGAATTAAACACTGCCAGAGAAGAGCATTCTGGCATTGCTGGGAGTGCTTCATGGCAACGGGAGATAATGTCAACATAAGGTAGTTACTCATAATTGTGACAATATAAAAAACAAAATCTGGCATCATTCAATAATAAGTAAAGAACTATCACAACCACCATGATCTTTTTCATTCTAACCTACAATCAGAGATGACATTGTTAACTACGTATAATGAGAAATCTGTATCACGATGAGATATAGAATATAAAGTTATACCATATTCTTCTAAACAGTCTAGCCTGCCAGGTGAGATTACAAGGACAATTTAGAAGACAAAAACCAAACTTGTTCCTATAATCCTTGACAAGAATATAAGCAAGAAATTATAGAGAACTATAACACAGGTTCAATATGGCACAGCCATTTTTTAAAATCATAAAGACTGTTTGGGGGGAAAAGATGAGATATTGTTTATGAGAATGTTTTAAAAGATACAAATTGTTCTATAAATAAAAGTAGTATACTTTCTCTCTTACAATGATTGACAGCACAATCCAGTGGCAACATTTGGATGGTATTCTTGATGAAGATTCCATTTTTGTGTTTTCCATTTATCTTCCTATCCAGAATCAACTTTTTATTTCAATATCAACTTTTCTGGTAATTCCAGTTGAAAACATTCATTCTTTTCCTTAAATTTCTAATGCATATGTGATCTAAGACACACAGCCTTGACAATTAGTGGGCTGCCTCAGGAGAAAACGGGTTCTTTCTCAATGAAAGTCTTTGAGAAAGGCTGGATGATTACTTTGGTGTGATGTGAGGATTTATCCAGAGTCACATGGTGTGAGAAGAAGGAATTCACCTGCGGTATCCCAACTCCAAGTCTGAAATTTTTTCACTTTACTATACTGTATTTCTCTTCTCTGTACAAGTCTATCTGTAGGTTAATGATAGCCATGAAACATGAATAGAGCTACCCAAACCACTTTGGGCTAATCATAGTTCAGAGCTGAAGGACTCAGGAACACTGGAAATGACAAAGCAATCTCCTCACTCAATGTTGAGAGGGAAAGCTGTTGTCTCAGTGGATCTTTAAAAGTGACAGGGTTATACTCTCAGTTCAAACTCATTTGCTCTATTCTTTAATGTCTAAAGGACTGATATATTATTAGAAGAACTGAATTACCTTAATATTGAAATTTTTGCAATAAGCAAAATAATGGAAGTTACACATGGAAGTTACAGTCAAATGGATTAATAGTTATAGGTTTTTCTCTGGGAATCCCAAGGAGTTGGTGGAGACAGGGAAACAAGCTATATAATTTAATGAGACACTTAAAAGAAAAAAAGGAAGTTAACTAAAGCAAACACGCCTTTATTTGGTATAGATGCAGATGATGAAGAGTCAGAGAAATTCTATGCAGAATTTAATAATATTCTCCAAACCAAGTTAATATATTACATTGATTACTAAATATGGGCATAAGGGAAGATGGCTAAAAAAAGTTGAAAAATATGTTCCAATAGATTTACAGACTAAGAAATCTCTATATTATATAATGAATACTTTCATACCAAAGAATAAAATGGGCTAGATTTTGACATAAAAAATTTGAAATTGGCTATCTCTTAACAAGACAAGTTACTGACATAGCTTTCCTATTGGAATAAGCAGCTGATATTCAGTCACAGTAGTCAGTCAGTTTACAAGTGTTTATTAAGCACCTACTAATGTTCTAAGGCATTGCAAAATGTGCTGAGAATAAAAAGACAATTAAAATAGTCCCTTTTCTCACAGAGTTTATTTCCATGAAGGTGATGACATGGGCAGGGAATGGGGCAATGGAGAGGATTGACCACAATGTAGCATGTGAAAAAAACACAGAATTTGGGGTCAGAGGCGGACCTGGGTTAGAATTTTGGCACTATCATCTACTTTATGTGATACTAATCAAGTTATTTAGCTTCTCTAGGACTCAGTTTTCTCCTCTGTATGGGGATGAGGGAAAGCTAGACGAAATGGCTTCAAAGATCTCTTCTACCTTTACATACAAATTAGAAATAAACAAATTAGATGAGTGAGTGCTAGGAACTGGGAAAATTAGGAAAGGATTCATGTAGATAGGAAGTGATGGTTGAATTGGGTATTAAAAGAAACTAGTAATTCTCATAGGTAGAAGTGATGATGAAGTAAATTCCAGACACAAGAGACAGCCAGTAATAAGGTAAAGACCATTAACTCATTAGCACAGACATCAAAGTTAATATCAAAATAGAAGAATAACAATTAGATGACATTACCATTTGAAATTCATTCAATTTGACATATTCCAATGAACCATTAATGAAAAAAATAGAACATTGAAAAAAATGTAAAGACATCGACCCTAGGTATTACCATTTCTTGTGAAAAAGAAAAATAACACAATGTTTTTCTTAGAAGGAACCAAGAAGACATGTATTCAGGTCTCATCTCTAATACATATGTGATCCTGAGTAAATCACTCTCCCTTTTGGTGTAATAGGAAGCTCTAGTATATAAGTTGTAAAAGATTTTGATCTACTCTGTGAGAGGGATTTTCCTCATCTGGGAGTTCCCCATATCAATTAAATCTTAAGCTCAGATCCTATCTCCTGTTCTGTACAAGTTTAACAGTCCCCAGAAGGATGAACACCAAAGAATACAGACATTGATTGAAAGAGAAAGCATTTAAATTCTTTGTCAAGTAGAAAAGGTTGCTCCCAAGAATAACTACAATGTTGGCAAATTCATTTGTAAAATATAAAATTGACAAGAACTGCTGAGAAAACTAGAAAGCAATTTGGCATAAATTAGATTAGTCTAACATATTATACTATCTGCTACAAATAGCTCAAAACATACACAGAAACTGGATATCAAAAGTCACACCGTAAACAATTAGGTGAAAAACAGATAAGATCATTATCATTCACCACTATGTTCTGGGGGAAAACTTCTTAACCAAATGCAGTGCATAATCATAAAATAGATTATTTTGGTTATATGAAATTCAAAAGCTTTCCCATTAACACAAACAAAGCAAGTAGGATAAGATGGAAGATAGTTTATTGGCCAACAAATTTTTTTTTTTTTTTTGCTTCAATCGTCTCTGATAAAGATCCAATATCCATGATAAATGGAGAACTAGTTCAAATATATAACACCAAAAGTAATTTTTCAATAGATAAGTCAAGAACATAAACTTTTTTCAAGAATTTTTCAATTAGTGAGCATGTACAGGTTTACTCTAAATCATTGATAATAAAGGGGATGAAAATCAAAATGATTTTGAGATTTCACTTCACATTTATCATATAGTTAAAGGTAATAAAAAAATGGGACTAGTCAATGTTGGAGGGGTTGTAAAAAGACAAAGCACACTATTACACTCTTGATGTATCTGTGAATTGGTCCAACCATTTTGGAAAAGAATTTAAAATTATTCTAAGAAGGGAATTAAAATGTTCTTGCCCTTTGACCCAGAGATTTCATTGCTTGGCATATACCTCAGTGAGATCAAAGACAGAAAGAAGGGTCTTAATATTGATAGAGCTTAAATAGCAAAAGTTTGAAAACAAAGTAGATACCTCACAGCTGTACAAACTATTTTATATGAATGCAATGGAATATTATTGTAATGTAACAGTGAATAGAAGGATTATAAAATGGCATTAGAAAACATTAACTGATGCAAAGTGAACTAAGCAGAACTAGGAAAATAATATACACAATGAATACAACAAAAAAGGGAAATCAATGAAAAAATTAAAACTGATCATAATTTAATTATAATGTCCAAGGTTATCTACAAATAAAAGTTGATAAAATGCAAATTTTCTTCTTTTAAGATATGATATGAGATTTTTAAAAATATAAGAGATTATGAGTTTAGAATATTGAATATGTCAGTCTTAGCAAATGTGATTGATTTTGTTGAACTGTTTTTCTCTTTCTTTCTCTGTCCCTTTGTGTCTCGCTATATCTATCTGTGTGTCTCTCTGTCTCTTATAAGAATGGCTTTCTACTAAGAATAGGGGAGAGGAATAATAATGCCTAACAATTATGTAGTGCATACAATCACCAGGCACTCTCCTAAATTTTTAATAATTACTATCTCATGTGAGCCTCATAACAACCTTGCAAGGTAGTTGCTATTAATTGTCCTCATTTTACAGATGAGGAAATTGAGATAAACAGGGATTAAGTGACTTGCTCAGGACCACTTAGCTGTCAAATTTGAATTCAGATCTTCCTGAGTACAGGTTTAGAGCTCTTTCCACTGAATCACCTTAAATATTTAAGGAAATAAAAGTGATATAAAAACAAAACATACTAATAAAAATCTTTTAATGATGGAAGACAATAGTGGAAGAAAATAGCAATATCATCTTACTAAACAGCAGAAAGTAGGGGAAACTTAGCATGAGAACCAGATACTGGCTTTTGTATCACTTCCACTTTTGATAGTTTGTTTAGCTTCAGTCAATTAACAACATGGTCTTTACTTATTTACATTCCAGTTCATTTAATTTCAAAGTCATAGCTATTAGCACAAACAAAAATGTTTGTTGAGTTGTCAGATAGAAGAATTTTCTCTCAAGGGCTTTTGATTATACTCTCATCCTATTGGGTTAAGGACCAGACGACTGACTCTGTAAATATACTCAAACTGATTCCTAGGTTTCCTGTGTTCTTAAGCACAGTATCATACCAAATAATCAATCAATAAGCACTTATTAAGTACTTAATATGTGCCAGGCACTGTACACTAAATCAATGTAGGAGTATAGTGACGCCATTGATGGAAAAAAAGTAGAACAAAGTCACCAACCCTACTCACGGACATTCAATCTAACCAGATGGGTTGCCCGGGGGCTAATGTGCACCCAACTAAGGTACAAGATGAGAATTAAAAAGGAACTGTCCTACCCTAGTTCAACGAGCAGATGCTTTTAATATGCTGACATTAAAGTGTGCCAGATAGAGAAAACTTTTATCAGTGTAGAGAACAGCACCGGCTCTTACAAAGAGTTTGGTTTAGCGAATAAGAATGCCAGGCTTAGAGTTGGAAAGATGTGAGTTCCAATTTGGCTTCAGATATTGATCAGCTGTGTGCCCCTGAACCAGTCAACCTCCATCTGCTTCAGTTTCCTTACCTTTAAAAGGGGGATCATGGTAATACTTACTTCCCAGGGTTGTTGTGAGGATCAAATGACATAATATTTGCAAAGTACTTGGCACAATGCCTGTCATATAGTAGGCTATAATAGATATCTTCTCTCCCATCCTACTTCCAATCTCAGAGATTAATTGCCTGGGGCAATTAGGGGTTAAATGGTTTCTTCATAGTACTAACGACATTGAATTTCAGATATGGGGACTTAAATGTAGATCTTTTTAACTCCCAGGAAGAAGCTAGTTTTTTTTGGTGAGGAGAGAGTTTTCTCTCCCACGACTGATAGGCTTAAGAATTTTGACCTTTTCTGATCTGCCTTAATTTTTCTTTAGATGGCCTGGTGAATATTGGCTTCTGGTGGAGGCAGGGGTCTCTTTATATTGGTGCTAGACTTGGTGCTGATAATTGGTTAAGCTTAGCCCTCTGCAGCTCAAAACTCTCTGCCATAGCTCCACTAGTTTCAGTCTGCAGAGTATGGAGGGATTAAAGGTATGCTAGGGGAATAGTTTGTAATACTTTGACATACTCCTTTTTGGTATCTTATTTTCTAAAGTTTAATTTCAAGTTTTTGTTAAATGCCCATGTATGCATTTTAAGTGTTATAAAATTTTAAAATTTTTTCACACTTAAATGAATATTATGATAGAATTTCAGATTTTTAAAAAAAATCATTTCTTCAACTCAATTATATCAGTATAATTGAATTTAAAATGAAATGGGTAAAGAAGAACTTAATACGAACATTCTTAATCTTCAATAATAAGAGTATTGCATACAGAACAAGGAATACTCTGAATTGATGGGACTACATCCAGAACATTTTAGTTTTTATTGCCTCAATTTAAGAAGCTTAGTGACAAATTAGAACATAGCAAGCCAAGATAATAATGGTTGAAATAACTCAATTCAATTTAGCAAACGTTTTTAAATGCCTGGTGTGTGTTTAGCACTATGTTAGGTACAAGGAAAGGCACAAAGCTTAGAAGAGGGAAATATAAAATATGTAGCTATAATACATCATAAGCATAATAAAAGAGCTACAAACAAAGTGATATGCAAGGGGGATGGGGGGAAGAATAAGATTCTTCCTATAACTGAAGTAAGGGAAGACTTCATGAGGAGGTGGGATTTGGAGTGGGACTTAAAATATGATTTGCAATCCAACAGGTAACATGCAGTGGAGTAAAAGGATAAGGATATGAGGGGGGCATTCTAGCTATTGAGAATTTACTAACCAAAGACTTGGAGATGGGACAGTGGGGAGCATAAACAAATGACAAGTAGTCTAGTATGGTAGAAGCAAAAGTTTGTAGAGGGAGCATGCAGTGGGGAATAAGACTGAATAAGACTGAAAAGGTAGAATGCTGCTGGATACTGATTGTCCTTGAAAAGCAATAGCATTTGGTGGTCCTTGATAGTTATCGAATAGACATTAAAGAGTTTTGAGCAAAAGAATGACATGACCATATCTACATGGGAGGCAGATTAGTCTAATATAGGTTTGAAGTATGGATTGAAGGAAGGAGAGTCAAATCAGTTAGTCAATAAATATTTATCAAGCTCCTACTCATGTTAGTTACAGTGTGAAGTACTGAGGATACCAAAAGAGGCAAAGGATAGTCCCTGCCCTCTCCTAGTTCACAATTTAACTGAGGAGTCAACCAGAAAACAAATATGTACAAATAAGCTTCATGTAAGATAAATAGGAAGTCGTTTTTAAAGAAAGCACTATCATAAAAAAAGCTTTCTATAGAATTGTGATTGGATTTTAGTTGGGACTTCAGGGAAATTCAGGGTTTCAGAAAAAGAGTTGAAGAGAGTATTCCAGGATGGGGGACCAGTCTGTGAAAAGACCTAGGGCTGGGAGATGGAGTATATTTTTGGAACAGTCTGGATGTCATTGTCAATGGATCAAAGAGTTTGTGGTGGGGAATGATGATAGGAAAACTGAAAAGGCAAGAAGGACTAGCTTATGAAGGGCTTTGAGTACCAAACAGAACATTTTGTAAAGGTGAGAATACTCATTAGGAAGCTACTATAATAGTCCAGGAAAGCAGTAATATGGATATCTAATTATAGCATAATGGAAATAATGAGGGAACCAAGGTTAAATAGTTTTAGCTATAGCATTCCTTTACTCAAAAAATTTGAGTGGTCCCAATGCTTAGTAAGTTCCTCCATTTAATTATTTAAAGTCTGCTATATCCTACCTTTTAAGATATTTTGTTTTATCTCTCCCACCCTCCTTTTACATAAGAACCTCTATGTACTTACCAAACTGGAATATTAATTGCTTTGGGAATTCAAATTTCATCTCTCACCATTCATTGTGCTTAGAATATATTTGTCACAGCAGAGAGGCTTTTCTTCAAGGTCCAGTTAACCTCTTCTGTGAAGGTTCCCAGAAACATTTTTAGGTTAGGGTTTCCTTCCTCCTCAAATTAACTCTTATTAATATCATCTGTCATCAAGCCCTTTTCTCAAAAGATTGAGAACAATCTCATTTATGTCTGTTTCAGCACCATGTTTTGTATCGCCAGTTCTTAGCACCATGAACTGCACATAGTAGGAATCTAATAAATATTTGTTCAATTGAATTGAATCAAAATGCAAACCTCACTGTGCCCTCATATATTAAAGAAATTTATTAATTATATTTATTACTTAGATACTAGCACAGATCTGAGATTATGCTCTCCAGTAGTGGAGATCATCTTGACTTTGTTTTCTCGTTCTGTCTGATCCATGTCCCTGTTCTCCAACAAATCTTCCATGTGGATCTACCTAACATGCAGGAGACCTTTTTTTCTATCTCTTGACACTTCATACATGCCAGTAGAGTTTGTGGGGTGTACACCTAACTCTTTGATTTTACTATATAACTGGCTCAAACATTTTTCTGGTGCTAGTTATTTTAATTAGTATCCCACTATACATTATATATCTACATCTATATCTATCTCCTGTAGTACTTCATTGACAATATGTCACAACCTAACCAGAGTACACCTTTTCTTTGTCCTTAGGGTGACTTGCAATTGTAATTCTTCAGAAACTGTGATATTCCATGATTTCCATACACTCACCATGGGAAGAAATGTGGCACAGTGGATAGAGTGATAGACTTAAAGATTGCAAATCCTATCTTTGATACTAATAAATTGTCCTGTCAAAAGTCAATGAAACTCTCCAAGTCTGAATTTCCTTGTGTGTAAAATGGAGATACTTGTAGCACTCACTTTAAAGGCCTATTGTGGAGATCATGCATGTAAAGGTCTCCACAAACTTTAAAATTATATATATATATATATTGTTTATATTATATATGTACACCATATATACATACATATATATATATATAACTGCCTATCATTATTATTGTATAGCACCATAAGAAAAATATTGATGTTCAAAAAATGGGCCTTTGTTTCAGTGAGAAATTATGTTCTTTGTCTCCCATGAGCCTTTTTATTGATTCATTCCCTATTTCTGAACTATCTCTATCTCACTCCCTACCTCTACCTCATATTAAAATTCTGCTTGTTAGATTTCTACATATCTCATAAGATCAATTAGCACTACTAACCTTTTCCAGTTCTATTTTTATTGAAAATATAATACAATAGTAAGAACATTATGAGTTTAGGGCCAGGCAAAAGACCCAAGTTCCTTTTTGACCCTGACATTTAATTAACTGTTTGACATTGGACATAGCATAGACTCTCTGGTCCTTTGTTTCTTCATTTATAAAATAGGGATATAATACTTGTACTTCCTACTTCCTACTTCACAGGGTTTTGTGAGAAAAATACTTTGTAAAGATTATTTGAAAATGTTCTTTGACTCCCCCAGAATTCAAATATCCTTTTCCTTTTACTTTGCTTGTGTATTTAAGATTCTAAGATTTAGAGATAGGATAACTCTTAAAGCTCAACTTGTGTTCTTTTCTTTTATTGCTATTTTTATACTTTACTCTTCTCATAATTGAATTGGAAACTCCTTGAGGGCAAGAAAGTTTTCCGCCTTACCCTTTTATTTTTCATTCCAAGCACAATGAGTAGCATTTATTAAGCCACCATTTAACATGGCTGGAGTTGTGCTTGGTGTTATGGAGACAAAGACAAAAGTGAAATTATTGCTGTTTCCAGAGGTCTAATATTCTATTGGACATGTTCACATATCAGTTTATATAGTTCTAATTTAAAACAAATACAAGGAAATATTGTGGGGTGGAAAAGCTTCATGTACTGTTTGAGATCTGAAGGAAAGTCAGGGTTCTAAGAGGCAGGGGTGGGGAAGGAGATTTCATTTCCTAGGCATTCAGACTACAGGTTTTGCAAAATAGCAGGTTAGATAGGATGGGATCTGCTATTTGAGGATCAACAAGATCAGTTTGGCTGAACCATAGCATTAATATAATGCTTTATCTAGTGCTGCCATATAATAGATATTTATAGAGTCAAAGAGTCAGTTTGGTAAAGCTGTGTAGCCACCTACTTGGAGAACATACCAGGACTAGGCGTTATCATAACAAGTTATATGTATAACTTTTGTTAGTTATAAAAGGGCTGTCCCCATATATTTCTCAGATGTTTTGATGTGATATGACACTTTCAGAGAAACAGAAAATTATTGGAGCTGATAGTAAACCTCTCCCAAACTAGTCAAAGTAGAATGATACTCTCCTAAAACAAAAACAAGATCAGCTCCACAACATGAATGAAGATGGGGGAAGACAGAAAAAAAATTAATATCCCCCCCTGTGTTCAGGAATACACATTTCCCAAATCAGGCATTCATCATCTGAGGTCCATAGGTCCCCAAGTGCATATACATGGATAGATTTCAGGGAACTAAGGTAGGGTAGGGTAGGAAGAATTACTGTTTTATTTTCATTAATCCTTAACTGAAATATAGCATTTGCTTCAATTACGAATATAGACAAAACATATAATTTTGAGGGGTCCTTAGGCTCCATTAGGCTTTCACAAGAATTCACAATACAGAAAAGGTTAAGACTTCCTCCATAAACAAGAGGGGAGAAATGAGCTTATGTTCAAAGTGCTTTAAACTCATATAGTGTAAAGCAGACATGCGCCAATGGCAAAGAACTCAGGGCATTATGAAGGAAACCATGTCCTCTCTGAAAATCCTTTCTTTTTGTGCTATAGATCTGAATTACATGTTCAGGAAAAGAAACATGACCAAATAGACTGGCAGTTGTGTGGAATCACGGCAGTGGTTAGAAATAGCAAAATGGTTGGTCAAAATGAACATGCTGCTCTCTAAGCAATAAGGGGCCCGAGCCCTGGGAGGTCTCCACTCTGAAGCCCATTCAGTGATTGGTGAATAGCAGCCTGGAACTTTAGCTCACCACTCACTTACCCCTCTCAGTACTACTCACTCTACATTCTATAAAAAGTCCCCATCCTGCCATTCAGTCATTTTCTCAGTGACTCTCTCCTTCCCTGTCTTCCCACCGCTTACCCCTTTGTTCCCCTCCTCTCAATCCACTTCCACCTACCATCCTACTCAGAACCCATTCCTCTGTGCCTCTGAATACCTCCTCCATAGAGGATAAACTTGTTTCCAGCTTAAGCCTTTTCCTTTCCCATTCCTTTCACCTTCTGGTGTTCATTCAGACCTGACTCCCTCCTATTTATTCCTGTGCATTCTTTCCAACCCTGGTGGTACTTTTGTTCTTCATATCTCATTAGCCACCACTTCCACGCTCTTCATTCTCACTTGCAGCCTCTCTCACCAAAGCTGTAACCTCTCTTTGGAGGTTCATTCAAGATTCTGATAATTGTTTTCTACCTACTTCCGGGATATTTTCTTTTCTTGCTCAGTGAGTTCAAGGATCACAATCTTTTCTCTCCTCCCCAACTCCTGAGGTCATGCCAGGGGACTTTGACATGTGTTCCCTCCAACACCCCAATGTCCCAGCTCCTCAGATGACTTGTGTCCCATGACTACTCTTCCCTTGATCTTACTAATCACTTATGAGAGCTCTACTTCCATGCTCATGAACTGTGTGAAATTCCTTTATCTGATTATAATCTTTCACCATTCTTCCATCTTTCCCTCTGTCTTATGACCCCTATCTCTGTTCTTTGTCCTCACCATGACTACTAATCCCTCCTCCTTCTGTTCTTTCCCAGTCCATCATCCCTGCATTGACTATATTCTCCTCTCTATCTCATCTTGCCCCTAAGTAAACCAGTTCATCTCTACACCATCTTCTTCTCTTAGGTCTCTTATCTCTAACATAAAGTGCAAGTCTGACCATATCCACTGACTGCTCCCACTCCTGTCACTTTATTTAATTAATTCCAGTGGCTCCCTGTCACTTCCAGGGTCAAAATAAAATCCTTTAGCTTGTAAAGCCCTTTATAACCTGGCCTCTTATTTTTCTAGACTTACACTTCCTTTTCTTCCATGTATTCTTTTATCAAGTGTTACTGGCCTCCCTGTTGTTCCTCAAACAAGATAATCCATTTTCTAATTTTAGGCATTTTCACTGGCAGTCCCCTTTTGCTGGAATTCCCTCTCTCCTTCTATGCCCCCTGCATTTATTTAAGTCTCAGATAAAATTCTACCTTTTCTAAAAAGCCATTCTTTTAAAAAATTTTTTTTAACATTTTAATTTAAAGTGTTAGGTTCCAAATTCTATTCTTCTCTCCCTCCTCTCTCCATCCCTGAGATAGTAAGCAATTAGATATAGGTTATACATGGGTTGTTATGTAAAACATTTCCATATTATTCATTTTGTACAAGAAAACTCAAATGAAAATGAAAAATAGCATGCCTCAGTCTATATTCAATTAATGACAGTTCTTTTTCTGGAGGTGCATAGTACGTTTCATCCTTTGGGATTGTCTTAAATCATTGTACTGCTGAGACAAAATCATTCACACTTCCTTGAGCAATATTGTTACACTGTTCTTTTCATTTCACTATGCATCAGTTCATGTTAAGTATATTTTTTTCTTAAATCATCCTGTTTGTCATTTCTTACAACACAATAATATTCCATTATAATCATCTACCACAGCTTGCTCCCCAGTTGATGGGCATCCTTTTGATTTCCAATTCTTAGCTACCATAGAAAGAACAGTTACAAATGTTTTTGTACAAATAGATTCTTTTCTCTTTTTTTGACTGTCTTTGGAATATAAACCTTGCAGTAATATTGTTGAATGGAAGAGCATGCATGATTTTATAACCCTTTAAGCATAGTTCCAAATTGATCTCCAGAATGATTGGATCAGTTCGCAATTCCAACATTGTATTAGTATCCCAGTTTTCCCACATGCCCCCACAACATCCAACATTTTCCTTTTCTGTCATTAGCCACTGTGATAGATGTGAAGTGGTATCTCAGAATTATTTTAATTTGCATTTTTCTGATCAGTTATAACTTAGAATATTTTCTAAGTACTTATTCTTTGGTTTTGATATTGAAATAATTAAATATGCTAATAGTTTTCCTAATATTGAACCAGTCCTGCATTATTGGTATAAATCCTATCCAGTCATAGTATATGATCCTTGTGATATATTGCTATAATTTCTTTATAATGGTTTTCTAACTTTTAGTTTTATTAATTTCTCTTTGATTTTCAAGATTTCCAATTTGGTATATAAACGGGAATTTTTAATTTTTTCTTTTTCTATTTTTTTTAGTTGTATGCTCAATTCATTGATCTGCTTTTTCTCTATTTTACTGAAGCTATTAGAGGTAAAAATTTCCCCTAAATACTACTTTGGCTGCATCTAATAAATTTTGGTGTGGTGTATCATTTTCTTTAAAGACAATATTAACTGTTTATATATTTTGTTATTTGATCCACTTTTAAGTATTAATTTAATTTCCAATGAATTTTATATCTTTTCCTCCATTGTTCATTATTGAATGTAATTTTTATTGTGTTCTGATCTTAAAAGCATGTGTCAACTATTTCTACTTTTCTGCATTCTATTGTGAAGTTTTTATGTCCTACTATATGGCCAATTTTTGTATAGCTGCCATGTTCCACTGAGTAAAAGGTATAATCCTTCCTATTGCCATTCAAATTTCTCCACAAATTTATTATATCTAAGTTTTAAAGAATTTTTTCTTTTTTCTTTTTTTTTTTTGATTAGATTTATCTAGTTCTTAGAAGAGAAAACTGAGGTCCTCCAATAGTATAGTTTTACTATCTATTTCCTCCTGTAACTCATTCAATTTCTTCAAAAATTTAGGTACTACACTATTAGGTACTACACACATATATTTAGTATTGATATGACTTAATTGCTTATGGTACCTTTTAGCAATATATAGTTTCTCTTTATCTCTTTGAATTAAATCTATTCTTGCTTTTTCTTTGTCTAAGAGCATGACTGCTATGCCTACATTCTTTGCTTCAGCTGAAGCATAATAAATTCTGCTCCAATCCCTTATCTTTATCATATATATATATCTGCTTCAAATGTGTTTCTTGTAAGCAAAATATTGTAGGATTCTGGGTTTTAGTCCATTCTCTTAATGGCTTCCTTGATAGGGATGAGTTCATCCCATTGACATTTATAGTTATGATAACCAATTGTGTATTTCCCTCCATGTTATTTTTCACTTGTCTATCCCGCCCCTTACCCTCCTACTCTTTCCCTGCTAAAAAATGTTTTACTTCTGATCACCACCTTCTCCAATATACCTTCTCTTCTATCAGTCCGCCCTTCCCCTTCTATTATCACCATCTCTTTACTTTCTTATAGGGTAAGACAGATTTCTGTATCCAGCTGGGTATTTATGTTATTTTCTCTTTGAGCCAATTTTGATAAGATATAGATTTATGTTTAGCCTGCAACCTCCACTCCAATGTTCCCCTCCATAATAATAACTTTCTCAAGCCTCTTTTTTGTGGGATAATTTACCCATTCAATCTCTATTTTTCTTCCAATGCAATTTTCTTTCCCATCTCTTATTTTTTTGGTCATTTCTATTCCATCAAAGTTATTGTATATTCATACCTTCTACCTGGATATTTTCTTTCTAATTGATTTTATAGTAATAACATTATTAAGAATTACAAATATTATTTTGTCATATAGACGTATAAACGGTTCAATCTTCTTGAATTTCTGTTTTCTCGTTTCTTTTATTTTTCTTTTTAATCTTTTTATATGTCCCTTGAATATCATAACTGGAAGTCATTTTTAAAAATTCAGTCCTTGAATTAATTACAAATGCTTCAAAGTCCTCTATTTCATTAAATATCCATTTTTCCTTTTGAAAGATTATATTATATTTTTCTGGTTAGGTGATTCTTAATTGCAATTCTAATTCCTTTGCTTTTTGGTATATCATAACCCAAGTCCTTCAGTTATTTAATGTGGAAACTGCCAAATCCTGACTGTAGCTCCACACTATTTGAATCATTTATTTTTAGCTGGTTGCAATAACTTTCTCCTTGATATGTGTGTGTGTATGTGTGTGCATGTGCTCCCCTCTTCCCCATTCCAATTGTGGCTTTCAGGTAGTCCAATAATTCTTATATTATCTCTCCTGGATCTATTTTTTAAGTCAGTTTTTCCAATGAGGAATTTTCTATTTTTTTACTTTTTTGATTTTGTTTGATTGTATCTTGATATTCCATAGAGTCATTAGTTTCCATCTCTCTAATTTTAATTTTTGAGAAATTATTTTCTTTAATGAACTTTTGTACTTTCTTTTCCATTTGACCAATTCTATTTTTTAGAGAATTATTTTCCTTGGTAAAATTTTGCATATCTTTTCCCATGCTATTGACTCCTTTTTCATGATTCTCTTGCATTACTGTCATTTCTTTCCTCAATTTTTCTTCTACTTCTCTATTTTTTTAAAAAGAAATCTCTTTTATTAAATAAAATAAAATTTAAAAAAAAGTAGCCAAAAAAAAAAAAAAAAAGAAAGAAATCTCTTTTAAGTTTTTCCAGGAATTCTTTTTGATCCTGAAACCAAACTACAAGTTTCCTTGAGGCTTCATGAGGCTTTAGCTATTTTGATACTACTGTCATCTTCCAAGTTGATGCTTTGCTCCTATCACTATAGTAACTTTCTATAGTCAAGCTCCTTTTGTTGTTGCTTTGTTTACTTTTCTGCCTTTTTTGGTGAATGTTTTTATGTGAGAGTTGGGGATCTGATCCTGTACTCTCCCAATCTTTTTATGCTGGGGTTCTGGATCTTACTGCTGGCTTTCTCTGGACTTCAGGGCTCAGCTGCTTGTTTTCTCTGGAGGAAAGGCTTTCCTTCTGGCTTCTAAGGTGGATTCCCTGTTGGGTGGGGCCTTACTGCTGGGTTGCTATTGGTAACAGAATCTTTCTGATGTCTAGCTCTGGAGGAAAGATCTTCTTCTGCTCCGCCCAAGGGGCGAGGCCCTGCTGCATGTTGCTATGAAAACAAGGCATCTCTGCTGGGAGGCCTCAGGCGTGGGGTCTTGATGTTGGCAGGCCCTGGGGTGGGGTTTCACTATGATCAGCCATGGGATCAAAGCCTGGCTGGTGCAGGCTTCTGCTGGGGCTGGGGTCGCTGCGGTGGCACTTGGCTGCACTGCACAGACTGTTCACTTCTTTAGGAGGCTGGTGGTTTGCAGGAGGGTGAGGCTTGGAGCCCTGCTGCAGGCCCCATGCTGGGAAGCTGATTGCTGTTCTCCCACCCAATAAGACAGACCTTTCTTGCCATGTTGGAAAGCTGCTTCTCTACTCCTGATCAATTCTGAGGCAGCTTTTTAGTTGTTGGGGGGGAATTTGGAAGAGTTTCAGAGAATTCCGTCTTCACACTGCTATCTCATCATTGGAACTAAGAAGCCTTCCTGGATCATCCTTAATGCTTTGCAAATCTTAAAGGACTATATAAATGATAGCTATAATTATAATAATATAATATAATATAATATGATATGATATAACAATATAATATAGTACAGCAGATAGAACCTGAACTCAAATCTGGCTTAGATAATTACAAACTATGACCCTGGACAAGTCACTTAACCTGTTTGCCTCAGATTCTTCATCTGTAAATAGAACTTATCTAGCAGGATCGTTATAGGATTAAATAAGACAATAATCGTAAGTGTTAGCACTGTGCCTAGTACATCCTATGTACCACTTAAATGTTAGCTGCTGCTACTGCTGCTACTACTACTATTTGTAGTAGTAGTAACATAATGCTGGTATCTTCTTGAGATTATCTCTAATCTTGTTTATAATTTGTTTGCCTCAGACACTCTGTGTTCCTGAACAAGTCATGTGACCCTGTTTGCCTCAATTTCCTCATGTGTAAAATGAGCTAGAGAAGGAAATGGCAATCACTCTCTTTGCCAAGAAAAACCAAAATGGAGTCACAGCCAGACACAAGTGAAATGACTGAACAACAATAACTTGTTTATACATAGTTGTTTGTATTTTGTTTTTCTCATTAGGTTGTAAGCTACTTGAGGTCAAGCACTCTTTTTACCTTTCTTTTTATCTCTAGCATTTAGTAGCTGACACATAGTCGGTGTTTAATAAGTGCTTATTTTCTTAAATGGATCTTAACAAGTTACATAAAGAATCAAGAATTTTGAAGATACTATGCATGGAACGTAGCTGCAGAAACAGAACAAACAAGAAAATAGGACATTCTGGAACAGGGAGTGGCTGCTGCCTTTGCTGTGGTATTCACTCTCGCTATTGGGACACCCTCAATTAGCTTTATGAATTGTGGTTGCCATGATGAGTGCTGACCCTCTGGGTAATGGAGGAAGAGAGTGGCCCTATTCCTTTGCTGAAAGGGCTGGCTAAAAGTTATTTTTCTGTTTTTTTTTTTTTTAAATCTTGTATTAAACTGATCCTATCTTAAAATCAATTAGTAGTCTGGTATTGTTTGGGTGGTTAGGGCAAGAATAGAAATGAGGACTGAATATTACAAAAGGAGAGTTTGAAAGAGGTCAAATTCAAATATTCCCAGGGACTGAACAAGTCCCCTGGGTGAGACAGATATGCACCATGTAGATTTTTATTGGATGGGAGTTAAATACAGAAAATAGTCTGAGAAGAGAGGCCTAAGATCTTCAATTGGCATATAGGTTGCAAATATAATTAGCTATTTATATGGCTATAAATGATCACTGGAATACAAACATTGAATAGACCCAATATAGTCCAATACTATTATTAAATACTGAATAGGAAATATAGAATTCAGCCTCAGGAGACAGGTACAGTCAGATCTAAACATAGATTTTAGAACTTGGATAAGACAGAGCTAAAGTATTAATAAAGCTACTCATTTTCAGGTTATTGTGAAATATGCTACTATCAAATATATATATCAAATAGATAAACAATAAAAAAAAATACTGTCACCGAAGGGGTAGCACAAGGAAAAGAGCACTACTGGGAAGTTGGGAGAGTGAATTCTGTTCCCCAGGGAGACAATGGACTTATTGTGTAGCCTCAAATAAGTCACTCCTCTTTGGACCTCAGTTTCCTCATCTGTAAAATGAAAGGTTGAACCAGATTATTTCTAAGGTCATAAAATCATGGAAGTTAGAGCTGGAAAGAAACTTGGAGACCAGACAGCTTGGCAGCACAGTGGTGGAGTGCTGTCTTGGAGTCAGGAAGAATGGAATTCAAATCCTGTTTCAGACACTACAAGCTCTGTGAACCAGGCAAGTCACAATCACTTTATGCTTCAATTTTCTTATCTGTAAAATGGAGATAACAATAACAATTCCTTTCCAGGTGAGGAACAGATGAAATATGTAAAGTACTTTGTAAAACTTAAAGTGCTATAAAAATGCTGCTTCTATTATTGTTATATTGAAGAAATCAAAGCTAGGAAAGATAAAAGGATTTGACTCAAGTTCACATAACTCAAGTGGTTTAGTAGGATTTGAATCTAAGATCTTGATTCTTGATTTTCAATGTGATGCTTCCCCTTATTAACCTCTTTATCTTTATGTCCTCTTTCTCTCCATGCTCCTCATACCTTCTCATTTTAATAATTTTCTTATTCCCTCTTCCCTGGGGCTAACTCACAAGGTTTTTCTCCTCAGGAATTTGTCAAACATTTTCTCCTCCACTGAATATGAATTTATGCTTCTGGTCCCTCTGTACTGCTCACTCCAGTGACTTTTCATGCCCTCATTCCATTCTTGTTACCAGTGATCTCTTGAATCTAAAGCAAAGCTTCTCTATAGAAATCTTAAGTTATTTTCATTAATCTTTTACCTCCTTTTGTCATCCTATATATTTTATTTTATGCATTTAAAAAACTTATTCTGAGGAGGGGTCTTCCACAGACTCCCAAAGGAGAAATAATAGAGAACCCCCGCTCTCTGGGTAATTCTCATGTTCTTCAATCACTTTTTCTCATGGATTCTCCCAAGAATCATCATTCACCTTCCCTCTCCTCCACACTTTTTAACTCTAAAATCTAATGAAACAACTTAAGCTTAAAAACCTCTATGGAATAACTGGTACCTCTGAAACCACATAACTCTATATAAGGGAAAGAAGCTCTATGACACAATCAGTTAGATTTTCACCTAGCCACTTTCTATCTCCTGATCAAATGTAAATAGCTGGCTTTAACTTTCACCAGCTGGTCACTCCCAACCTAATTAATCTCATCTTATAATAAACCTTACCCTATATTCTCCATTCCAGACAGATATACTCTGGTGGTCTGCCAATATTACCCTTGACTTTGTCTAAGAAATATGGAATATCCTGATAGCAAAGTAGATCTCAGAAAATGAGCCCCTATTATTCTGCAACTTGCCTAATATAATCTTTTCCCATCCAATTTCTTCTTTTATTCACTGAATATATTTATGTTGCTAAAGATTTTGTACATCACAAAGACTTTTGATATTGGATTTGCCTAAATTGGGTTACACAGGCTTGATTAAATATGTCTCTCAGTTGGTGTTTTTTGTGTGGAAAAAAACAGTAGAGAAAAGTGATGAAGAAATAGTTCTTCAGAAGCATCTTCTCCCTTCATATGGTTGTAAACAAACAGGGGAGAAGAAAGACTCCCTTTTTTCTCCTCTACATCAAATAAGTATGGGAAAATAATGAGAGAAACTGAAATTTTGTTATAAAACAACATAAAAATAACAATATTTATGTATAGAACATTACAACTGGAAAAACTCTAATCTAATGCTGTTATCTTATAGACAAGGAAAGAAAGACCCACAGAGGTTAAATGACTTTCACTTGTAAATGCATACCTTGCAGGAAACCTATGCCTTGTACCCAGGTCTTGTAATTCTAAGTACATTGCTCTTGCCACAATATCATATTGCTTCAATGAAATAGTACTGTCCCTTTCAGAAGCATTTAGTATCTAGACTACTTTCTAATCTTTTAAATTAGGTCCAGCCTAAATTTTTTTTTATCAATTTAAAATTGTTTCTTAAAGGCACTTGTGCATTTATGATTCTTTGCTTGGTACAACATGTCACACAAAGGTCCAAAATTTCTTGCCAATTTATCCTCCAATGATGTTTTACCCTAGTTATTTGAGCTTCTTTCTCAATTAGTAGTAGAGAAGACACACATGAGAAAATTAGGGTGTTTTTCAAGTCTATCTCTGATTCAATCTGCAACCAAACATCGAATTATCGTTGATGATCTGAGTGGAGGGAAGCCAGTTTGTATAATGCCACATTAGAAAGATAGTAAGATGTTTCATGAGATTATGGAATGAAAATTGCAACTGCTCCTCCCAACTTTTCCTAAATTGAATGGATCTATGTTCTCACTTCACATACTTGGGGTGTGTTACAACTGGGGCTGAGCCAAGTTAGGTCAGGGAGCATCACTGTGATCCAGCAGTAATGTTCTTGTCTTCTAACACAAACACTCAAAGGTGGAAAACTTTTAAGCTTTTTTGTATACAGTACTTGTGAGAGGAAATACGCAAATAGTATCAGTACTGTCCCTTCTGGCCAGTGCAAGAGAATATATTAGAAGAATATTCTTCTTTCTTTGTCCCCAAAGAGTTTCTCTCCAAAGGAGACTCCAACTCTATATATGCATTTTATTACATTATACAAATATATCTATAGTAAAGAATAAATTTGCTACTTTTATGAGTTTTCCCCTCATGGAAACAACTTGCATCTTAGTTATTGCTAGCAACATATTTGCAATTTTCACCAATTTAACAATCACTACTTACTCAGTCCTTAGAATCAAGTCGTAATCTATGATTCCATTTTTAAAAATTGGATTAGCTGATGTTTCTAAAGCATAAAAAATATGAAAGTAATATTTGAAAACAGGGAATAACAGGTATATATTATATATCATTGTAAGGCCAAAAGCACTTTGTTGATGGTATTTGATAGGAATTACACAACCACTCCAGATATAAGTAATGCAAGTTTGATTATTTCTATTTTACGTGTACAGTACCAAAGCTTCAGAGTTTAAGTGACTAGCCTAAGGCCACAGAGCTAGTAAATGGCAGAGTCAGGAAATGAACATAGATTGTCTTAATCAACAAATCCAAGCTGTTCTTAGTATATCATGGAGCTTCATAGATTCTGCTATTTCCATCTTTTCTTACACTGAGTTTCAGTTTTGATTTTCAGCCGATCTCCCCTCATGGTATGAAAATCAATGGAATTTGATGGAGCAGTATTAGCCATTAACCACAAATGAAATGATGGTCCTAGTATGTCATTACTTCAAGGCAAAGAGGTGCTCTCTGTGGTTAGCCCTATAATAACATTCGAGATTTACCCACAGGAAAGGTTCTGAGATGCAGATCAAAGCAAAAAGCTGGAGCACTGAGAATACTGCAAAGCACTAAAAAAATGACAGTGACCTGGTACCAAGAAGAAGGGAGGTTAAGAAGAGTTACACCTCTGGTCTGACGGGTAATTTGGGGAATATTGATATGTCAAGAAATCCAGAGTTTGGTAGAGAAAAGGATGGTTTTTCTTGGTTTTTATCCTCTTTTCCCCTCCTTCCTCCACCCCCACCCCCCATCTCCCCCCAGCCTCCCAGCTGGAAGTGAGTTCCAGGGGATATAGGTAGGACATGGAGATGTAACTCTGTTCTCAGCCAAGCTCACAGATTTTGCAAGTTCCCAAGAGACGTGGAGTAGAGAAACCTCTTACCTTTCCTGGTTTGCTGGTGTAATTGAAGGAGTAGATCTCCTCCGTGCTGAGGTTCACCACCCCGCTGTAAACGCGATCAAAATCCGCTCCCCTGGCAGAATCTTGGGAGCGGCCACTCCTCGTTTGAGCCCGGGGGAAGCTCCTGGGCTGGCCCCCGTATGGTGGAGGGAGCTGGGGCACTGCAGCCAGGAGCCAGGGCAGTCCATAGATCAAGGAGAGCCCTAAAGAGCACCGCATGGTGGGCACCGAGCGTTGTCTCCTTCACTGGCAGCCTTAGAGTTAGAGCGTAGCTGGAATTTAAAAAAGAAAACGGGGGAAAAGGGCAGACTATATCACCTTTTTAAAAGCCACCTCTACTGGGGCTGGCTAATGTTTCACTCAGTACAGCCTGGGCGCTGTCTGACTTCCCCCGCTGGTTTGCGCTAGGAATCTGCTGCCGATAGATAGACTGATAAAATATTGATCTAGTCTTGATGGGAGGTCATAGGATGAGGGGTAGGAGGTGGGAGGGAACAGGGGCGAGTGCTGTTTTCTTTTTCTGGATTAGAAACCCATGTTCTCTACTTTCAAGCCCACAAAAATCCTTCACCTACTCAGCCAATATTTCGCCTCTACTCTCACCTCCCTCTTCCCCAACCTTCCACCTTCACCCCAAAGTGGATTTTCTAGCATCAACAAGAGAATGCACCCGAAGTTCAGTATCAAACTAGCTAGTTGTCTACCGCAGAAAATTCAGTCCATTTTGTGACTGTGTCTGTGCGTGCGTGCGTGTGTGTGTGTGTGTGTGTGTGTGTGTGTGTGTGTGTATTGGGGGGAGGAGACGGGTGGGAGGGAGAAGACGAGGTGGGGAGAGGAAAGGAAGGACTAATTAGCGGTAGACATATTAAGCAATTAATACTGAGGGGATAGTAAGCTTATTCCAGACCTTAACCTCAAGTAGAATGTTCGACTATTCTTTCAGACCCTCTCCCCATCCCTTCCTCCGGCTGAAGCCTATTAAAAATTATTTGTAGCTTAAATATTAATCTAAAATCTTTTCTCCTTTAAGAAAGCCTTCTTTAGACACACCTGTCCCACTTTTTTTCCTCCACATCAGTCATATCTCATCATATATGCACATATATAAATATATGTAATCATAAAAATAAATGTAGTAAAGAGAGCAATAGTGAATACTAGTTGTTCTAGTTTCCTAAGACACCAAAGTCAAAAAACAGCAATCCAAAAGTATATTTCAAATGGGAATGTCCCTTTATCTACTCAAATATATCTTCCAAGATGTTGAGAAACTAATAGTCAACGCTACTTTTTTTGTTTGTTTCCTTTTAGAGAGACAGAAATCATTGCATGGTAAAGAAATGAACAGTGTAATAAAAAAGTAGAGAAATCTAGGTTATGGTCCTCTAAGGATATATCTATATATTTAAAGGAGGAAGCTTTGAAAGGCAAGTATTATACAAAGGAAAAGAACCCAACAATAACACTCCTCTACCAAAATCTCCAAATCCTTAGCCAACTTGGTAAATGGTAATCTGATCATACAACTTGGACACTTTATTCTAATAACATCAGGTTGCATATATTTGCTAAGACGCCATTAAGAGGACTCAGTAAGATAATTCAAAACAAAACAAAAGCCAACAAAATTTTGCTCAAAATGCTTGAGTTCTTAGATTATATTCCTTAACCTTTAAAAGTTAAAGCATTATTTTTCAAGTCCATGATATTCAGTTGAACACCAAAAATTAATGTTGTGCACAGTGAAGGCCACATGGTATTTGCTTATGCTGAAAGCTCTCCAAGAGAGCATCCTACTAACAATGCTAAAGGAAGATAGGCATTTCCTAACATTTAGAAGTATTTTCAGTAATCTGCAACATGCTGTAAATTTATGAACAATCAGGTTGCCATTTCTCAGACTTGAATTAAACTTGAAATTGAATTCCAGGACAAAGTTTGCTTGAATCAGATCATTCTACTTTTGAGAAACATAACATGGACAAACCAAGTACTCAGAACTTGAATAATTTCATTAAGGATTTAAAATTTTTCTTTTGTTCTGAATCTCATAAAATTTGATTAAGTAAGAAATAATTAGGAGAAAGCTACAATTGAAAATAAAACTTAGAATATAAGTAAAGTTAAGTAAAATTCTATATGTGAAGTATAAAGGGATAGTGGACAATATATCAAGACTAGGCATAAATCATGTGCCATCTCCTACAGGAATACTTTCTATCTATATGACCATGAGCAAGTCACTTCAGTTTTCTCATATGTAAAATCAGGGTCCCTTCCAACTCTAGACCTCTGATCCTTCAAAGTTATTTAGTCATTAGTGCTCACTCTCTTTTCTCATGTACTAAAAAATTGTTCATTGTATTTATTAAAAGTACATTAGCATAGGGGTTATTCTACATTTTGCCTTTGTATCCCCAGAAAGAGGCATGTCATTATGAAACTGAGCTGGCCTGAGAGTCTGGATGAACTGAATTCAAATATTGTCTCTGGAACATTCCAGCTGAGAGACTCTGAGCAATCATTTAATGTTTTAGTGTCTCAGACAACTCTGTAAGGCCATACCTAACACAAATTGCCATTTTGTTTTAATGGAGAAAATCTTAATGGGAGTTGACTACATTAATGAAATCACAAACAGTTTCCCAAAACAAACAGAGCCAAGCATGGTACCTTGAACAGAGGAAGAGTTTAAATGTTTGGATGGAAATTTTAAAACCTGTTTTCTATGCCCAGTTCTATCATATTGTTTGGATAAATAACTTAATCTCTTTGTACATGAGGTTTTTTTTCATTTATAAAATGGGAATGTTATTCACTTTCCTATTTTGAATGGATATTGTAAGATAAAATAAGATAATGTGTATGAAAGTACCTAACGCAATGTAAAATACTACAATGAAAGATATCATTTTATGACACTAAAACAGGTGAAAAAGCAAATTCATTTGATCAGTTGTTTCATCTATACAAAAACAAATATTGCTTCTACCCATGCTTTATTTTAATTGCAGACAGGTGAGTATTCCTATAATAATAATATTTAGATTTTCTGATTTTAAATATAAATATTCTTAAATTAAGAAGGGGGAAAATTTGTTATTAGAGTACAGAAACTTGTTTCCTTTTTTGGTTCTGTGAGAGATGGAAGCGAATATCAATTATTTAATGCAGAAATCAAGTAGGAAAAACACAAAATATCAAAATAATTCATGACTAACATTGTTCAAATACTTAAGTGGCTTCATGCTCTTAACAATGATGGTATTTTCTCCAGTGATGTACATCACAACCCATCCATGCATGCCTTTCATGTGCCAAATGTCTGTACTGTTCCATAAATTTAACACAGTATACTGAGGGCTTCTTCGCTTTCTAGTGATATCATGAAGATACCATGAAGACTGATTATCCCTTTGCCATGTGATGATCCCATTTTGGTTTTTAATAATATATTACTTTGAGGACATCTTTTTATTATACTTCTTCCTTATTAGTTACTTATGTGATAGTCTGTTCATATTTACCATTTTTCTTTCCATTGTCCTATTTTTAAATCCTCATAGATTATAATGTTTTAAGTCTCATAATCAGAAGAATATTGGTATTTTTAAAAGATGTACCATTATTTCCAAGGGAAATTTGAGGTACTTAAAAGAATTCTGAAAATTCTCAATGGCAATCCAACTCACCACATTTCTCTTGATCAATTCTTAACTATATCTGTTTTTCATAGTCTCTACAAGGCATCTATATGCTGATGAATGAGTCTTATAAATTGTCCAATATGTTTTGGACAATAGGCATTTTTCATTATTTGGTTTTTTGGGCCAAATTCTTTTGAATTGTTATGGACCTCATCTGGAGGGCTCTTCAGTGTTCTGTTTCTTAATATAATCAGCAAACAGGACCATCTGGAGGACCTTACATATATAAGGAATTCCTTTTCAATTTGGATTCCTCCAAGACACCAGTAAATATCTTTGTTGAATATATAATTCCATGTTTTGTGTCTCATTTGATAGTGATCATTAGATGGTCATCAAGCAAGGCTGTCTTTCTTAAGAGCGTTCAAGGCACCTTACATAATTTATTTTTTCCCCATGAAAGGGAGTTATGTTGTTAGAAGAAAGCATTTATAGCGGACTTTTTCCTCTATCAAATCCTTTTCTATAAGCAAAGTGGAATCTTGTGTTCTCTGCATCTTCTAGTCAATTGCACAATGGTGAACATGTGACATACTAGCAGTTTTACTGCTCTCATTAAGGATGCCCTTGCAAATTGGTCTCATAACAATTTCAAAGAGATGGGAAAGTAGGCATAAGCATTTTTTATTGTTCTATGTCCTTTTTTTGTATTATAAGGTTTCAGATATTTTTCTCACATTTTTGGTTCTCTGAGAATTGAAGTCTTGATGCCCACACGATTTTGCTGGTTCCTACAATGCAACTCATCTGTGTGCATTTGATTTTGTTCAGACCTTTCCTTGTATTTGTCCCATTTCAAGACATCTTTTCCAGTTTTATAAGCATGTCCAGGACTATGGGAGAAAAGAGACTTGTAAAAACGTTTGCAGCTCATTTTCATCTTTCATCCATTTATTGTCTTCCAAAAATTTTGTTTACGTAGGTTTCTTGCCAAGTTTTCTTCAAATGATTACTTCTCTTTGCTTATGGGGTAATTTGAGTTATTATTATTATGCGATGAAAAATATTCGTTCATAATCACATCCTTCTCTAAAAATTTTATAAATGAATTTACATTATAAATTGGAATTGACCTTGGTTGCCATATTTTTCTTTCTGGCAAATAAGTCAATGTTTGCTTTGTAAGGTGCTTTTCAAATTCATCATGGCAATTCATCTACATTGGTTAAATTCCTATGTGAAATTACTGTAATTGTTACTTTTCCATTAATCTTTAATTAAGAAGTATTAATGACTTGTTTTTACTGCAAATTTTAGTCATTTTAATTGTATGCCATATCTTTTTTTCCCTCATTCTGATTTTTCTAGCCTTGTAATAATTTTGAGCTTTACTCTATGAAGTTAGTGGTCTGACTATACACAGATGGCTGATTCAGGAATAACTCCCACATCAGTAATGAGTCATTTCCTGTCTGTTAAAATATAATTTTTAGCTTTTGTGATGTTATTTGGTGCTTTCAACATCTAGCATCTTCTGATTTTTTTGCTCAAACAAAGTATTCATGATGCACAGGAGTGAAACTTCTGTATATTCTACAAGTCACTTGTCACTACTATTCACTTCTCCTGATCTGTTTTCTAATACATGCATTTTTTACATTCTCATGTATTTTTGCTTTTCTATTGAAGTCAATGAATATCAAAGTACTGTTGCCTTAATTTGGAAGGTATTATTAAGTCTTCATATAATTTCTCTATCTTTTCATCTTCTGCAATAGATGTTTGGACATAACCTGCAATTGTTTTATTAATGGTCTTTTTGCATGTAGTAGCACTGCAATACAAAATGATCAAATGTCTCATGAAATATTATATCTTGTTATTTTGGGATGTAAAACAAAACCATCTTTGTTGACTCCTTTATTTAAAAAAAATGGTAACCTATGAATCATCCTTCAGGTTAACTGAAACTTCCTTCTGTTTTCTGGTCTTATTGATAGGACTGAGATTGATATAATTCAATTAATGCAGTAGTAAGTTCACAAATTGAACATTAGATAATTGTGTAGCATTTAGAGTGTCCCCAGTTAAATTAATATTTGCTCTAAAAACCTTGTGATTCTTAGCATATCTCTGATACCATTACTACAGAAATAAAGGAAAGTGGCACTAGACTTTGGACCATTTTGTATTTTTATTTGTAACATAAATTCCCTTGGCCCAAAAATCCAGCTCTAAGTAGCCTCTCTATAGTGATAAATTTCTTTAAACTTATCTATATTGGTACTAACTGGCATATTGCTAGGCCTATACTTGAAGTCTGTAAAGTGTGGTAGAATCTATATAGCTTTTAAAAACTCAGGAATACCTTCATGCCACAATGAAACTTCAAAGTAGGAGGATTTTGAACACAGCCTTATTTATAATTTTATACAAACATAATCTATCTTGAACATTATTTTAAAAGTATATATATTAAATATTTAGTACATGTATACAAAATAGGATTTTTAATTTTTGGTCTTTTCTTAATATTTAATAAGCATTCAAAGCTTAAGAGCCATAAAGATTTGGATTCAAATCCTACTTCTGACAGATAGTGACTATGTGACTTTATGCAAGTTACTCAGTGCTTTAAGTAATCCTATAACTCTAAATTGCAGAAATTGCGTTGACCTATAGTAGAAGGGGAAGTTTCCTTATTTGGGAGTTCCCTATAACAATGCAATCATAGGTCCAGATCCTTTTCCTTATCCTAATTATATATCACAGATTTTGTTAACATTAATTCCAAATTAATTGTACATAGCTTGATTAGATTCCTATAATAAGTGGAGTTTTACATTTTTACTCTTTTGGGGTTTTTTAAATGCAAGAATCTCTTTGAATTTTATGTTTTCAAAATTGTATCAGCTTTTTAGACTATTCATAATAAAATAGTATTAATGATAACATGATGCCAAAAGAATTATATTAATTTTAAAAATCAGTTACTGAATCAACTTTTTTTCTATACCATGTCTAAAAGAATTAACTGGCTATTTGGGTGTTAGACACATTATGCATATATAATATTGACAACATTCTAAAAGACTGCTTCTGATTTGAATAACTGAGAGCAAAGTTAAATCATAAACTATTAGTATTGGAAGAGAACCAAGAGATTAATTCCGTCTTTATTTTATTGATGAAGTTCAATCATCTAAAGTAAAAACCATAAAATCACAAATCTAGTATGAGAGAATAAAGACTCAAGGTCTTTTGACTTGATGTCTGCATTGCATTATTTCTGCACATACATTACAGATTTAAGTGATTGCTTTTTCTAACTCAGATCATAAAAAAATTGAATAATGGATTATAGAATCTTTTCTGGCCAGATCACAATAGAATTATCCCAGATGGATGAAAACTAATGCGATATTGTGAAAATTTAATGGAAGGACATTCTATATCTTCCTTTGATAAATAACTTAGAGCCCGCACAAATGATCATTAGCTTTACCCATATTTAAAGTCAAGAATGCTTTTTCCCCCTAGGCAGCCCTGCTATTTATAAAGATAGGGACTGGAACCTGTGTGCTCACTTGATACAAGGAACTCTCTGGTGAGGAAAATCACTCTCTGCCAATCCAGGCTGGTACTTTCTTTGCAATATACAAGTCTTAGAGAGGTGTATTGAGCATTGAGTGGTTAAATGACTTGCTTAGAATTATTCTGTAAAATAAAGCTAGTTGTAGATCAAAATAGTAACATTTGAATTATCTGCAACAAATAATCTGCTATAACTAATGCTTTTTCAGTTATATTAAAAGTACTTGTATAGGTGCTTGTAATTATATTGGTATAGAATTTTCCTTTGCTAATTAACTGTAAGAGGTAAAAAGGAAAAGTGAGCTGAAATTGAGCCCTTCTGACATCAAACAGCAATTATTTTTATCCACTCATTTCTCTATTCCTTACATATATGGGCAACACCTGGAAGAAGTGTCCATCTAAATTTTTGAGTCATCTTCCAAAATAAAATGCATACATATATCCAATGGCTTGAAGGAGATAAAGTTGTTTACATGATATCTCACTCTTTGCCCTAATGTGTTTTACAACACTTATTTTTACTTGCTATTTAATTGCTTTATCTGGAATTAGTTCTTCACATGCATTCCCCATCCTGAAATAACTTTGAATTTCTATTGTTTTGTATAGGTCTTGTACTTACTTTAATGTATATATAAAGTTCTTTTGTAATTTTGTCCCTCTTTGCATCCCTTGTACCTAGCACAGTGCTTGGCCCATGGTAGGAACTTAATGCTCAGTAAGCTACAAATTCACTACACAAAATTCCACTACTCTGAAAAAAATGTTTATTCCCATGAAAATCTGCATATCATGTTAATATACAGTAATATGCATTTACCAAATTTTTATGAAATATTAACAAAAAAGTTAACCAGAGGGTAGAACATCTGAAATTTTCTAGTCAGTAGTGTGAGAATTTTGTTTTGTTTTTAAATAAAAGGGGTAGATAAATAAATATTCATTTTCAAGGCATAAAATAGGCAGAAAATATTATCAAGATTATACGCATCAGATTTAGAAGAGTCTCAACATGATTACAGAAAAGATTTCCTTCCCTCCCTGTTATGAATCTCCAATATATCCTGAGACAAAATGGCTTTAATAGAAATATTTTTAGATTATGTAGTTAAAGGTTACACACGAGTGAGTATAGAACAAAAAATGTCCCAGTCATCAGAGAACCATAAATTTAGAGCTGGAGGGGACATTAGAGATTAGCTAGTTTAAACCCCCTCATTTTACAGATGAGCAAACTGGAGTTTAAGAAAGACAAAATGACTTGCCCAAGTTATACAGGAGTATCAAGTAGCTAAATTGGGATTTGAATCCAGATACTTTCACTTCAATATAGCACTCTTCTGTTATTTCATGATCAAAATTATTTCTTTTAAGCTGAATCGTACTTCTCCCATATACAAGTCATATACACCCAGAAGAAATAATATTGTAGAGGGAGGACATAATTCAAAGATTTTAAATATAGTACACTACTAAAATAGAATTAGGGAATTTAGCTTTAAAATTACCAGAGAGTCAAAGAAGCACAGAGTTGAAAGGGAACTCAGAAGTCCTCTAGCCCATCCCATACTTTACCAAGAATTCCCTTTTACATATTCCCAACAATTGGCTAAATAACTTTTAAGCAAAGATTCCCCAATAAGCAGAATTGCACCTATCTCTCAACATAGCCCATTTCATTTTGGGATAATTCTATTAAGAAATTTTTCCTTATATTGAACTGATCTGTTTCTCTTGAACTTCTAAATATTCTTAATCCTAATATGGCCAGGCCAACAAATCTAATCTCGCTTATATCTGATTTTTTTTCAAATACTTGGCGACAACTATTATATTCTCCCCGTCTTATCCAGGATAACTTCCAGTTCCTTTCACTCCAGAGAAAGACATTGTCAAGATGGAGTAAGTCTAAAGGAAAGCAACTGTTTGCAAAATAACTTCAAGACCATGTTATATGAAAATTAGTGTATGAGAGATTAGATTTACTCTGTTTATGAGTGATCACCATCATTGGTCTAAGAGTGTGATTTACCTAGATTTAAGTAGGCAGACATTTGACACAATCCCTGCCCACCAGGAAAAACTTAATTTTCTTCCCTCTGTGCACTTCCATTCAGTCACACTACATCTTTATTACTATAGAAGCAAAAAGGTTGGAATCAAATATATTAAAATGACTACCATGTAGATTGTATACTCACGGCTTCTTTCAGATCTAAGTAGCCTTTAACTATTCTATTGGTTTACCCACGTCCACATTTCCTGTTCCAATACTCAAGAATTCCAGGGATACAATTAAAGGGCTTAGTTTCAGACCTCCACATGAGCCACTCTTATTGGAAGATGGCAACTTCTCAAAAATGTTCAACTCATGGCCTCTCAGGATGTTAATGTCCAGGCAAGGGGAGAAACTGGATGCCTAGGACGCTGATTCCTTCCCTGGATATTTTTCCTTGTCCATCATTCTTACTGGCTGGGATCTCTGATCCTGATTTTCTTCTGCTTCCTAGAAGAGCTGCCCTATTATTGGAATTATAGTATAGCATCATGGTTACTTTTGATCCATGCTCATTATTAGTGGAGTGCAGTAAAGGGACAGGCTTAAGAAGGGAAGCTTCTTTTGTACCTGCCACTCCTACTTTTCATCCTTGATTTTCTCATTCACAGCTATTGCATTCTCCATCACTTTAGTGCACGAATCTTTGGTTCTTTCTCCTTTGGCATCCAAAGCTTGGTGGGCATACTCATTTCAGGAGCCTCCTGGGTGGGATTACCTCAAGAAAGGGGATCTACACTTTGTTCCCTATAACTCTCCTACCCTTATTAAAGTTAACTGAGAGAGGACCATATATAGGACTGTATTAAATTGAACAAATATTTTTAAGTGCTTACTACTTATGATGGTGAGAGGAACACTTTTCTCTTAAAAGATAAAAAAAAACTAGTTTCTCTTGTGATGCATGGGCTCTATCCTTTCCTTTATGAGTGGGGGGTTGGTAGTGAGGTAGAGAGAAAAACTGCTCAAAGTAATAGTGAATTTACCATTACATGAGAGGGTGAAAAGTCTATGTATTGGGTAACATAATGAAAAGTGCTACAGAGCAGACTCTAAGGCAGTAGTTCTCAAACTTTTGTTTTCAGTATCTTTATCCTATTAAAAATTATTGAAGATCTCTCCAAAGAGTTTTTGTTTATCTGGATTATATTTATAGACATTTGCCATATTGGAAATAAAAACTATTTTTGAATTTGTAAACCCTCTAAACGGGTTTCAGAGATCCCCAGGATTCTCTAGACCATACTTTGAGAACCACTGCTCTAAGGTATGTTAAGCACATAAAAACCAATGGATGAAGAATGAGGTGCTTTAATGCACTGAAAATAGTTTTTTAGTACATATTGCAAGATTCCATTTACTTGGCAGTCAGTCACTTAGCCCCCTCACCAGTCCAGAATAGGAACGAATGCAAATGCAACCCAAAAAGCCTCTGAGCATAAACCATGTCTAAAATAACCAAGAACTGCTAAAGATGCAAAGATTACCAAAAAGTTGATATGATTATTCTGTTTGCATGATTAGAAGAAAAGGAATGGTTTTGCTGGTAGGGAGGCAGCATTGAACTTAGTAAAAATTGCTTTCTAGCTATGTGATGCAGTAACCATGTGACCGAAGTGATCACTGAACTTCGCTATCTGTTTACTTACTTGAAAACTGAGAATAACATTTGTTACAACTACCAAACTCTTTTGTTAAGAGGAAAGCAGTTTGTGAGATGCTACCTATGTAACAATGTGTAACAAACATACAAATAAATTCCTGTATACCAATTCATAGGAAATTGTTTCTGGATAGAAGGGAATATATGGAATTAGAGAAAAATGATAACATGCTGACTAGAGACCCAGTAAGAGCGCTACATGTTCAAATAGTCTCTATTTACAATGCAAGGTCAAGGATAAATAGCATGGTACTATGGAAATAATACATGAAATGTGCAAAAAGAAGGCTTGGATCTGAAATCTTACTCTGCCATTTACTGCCTATGTTATTTTGGACAAGTCCCTTAATCTCTGTTTCTTAATGCCTTTGTCCATAAAGTGAGGGGGTTGAGATGAATGACCTCTAAAAGACATTCTAGGTCTAAACTTGTGATCTTATTAGATCTTGTGAGTTGAAACCTCAAAAATGACCCTTCAGTTGAGATTAAGAGGAAGAGGATTCAGAGTGGTGATAAAAGGGAAGAAATAGGTTCAGAACATAAATAAGACAATTACTCAGTCTCGTTTGGAGAATCTGGAGGAAGGACAGATGGCTCACCATTTGATTGACTCTCCAAGGGAATAAGAAATAGCACAGCAGGGAATTACAGACACTAGAGGTAACCTTGACTTATCTCCTCACTGATACTCAGTCATGTGAATGTATCCTATGGAAAAGAGGGAATTCTCTTCAACCCTCACCAAATCCAGGTTATTTGATACCCAACAGAAAGGAGAAGAAAGTTTTGCTTTATGGTTGAAGGATTCAATTAAGAGCCTATTTTTCTTTCCTTTTTTTGCATTCAGTTAAATAAAATCTTCTGTTCTCCCAAGTGCTTCCATAGAAGCAGAGGATCTTTCATTGAGAAAACAAAATGTCACATCTTTACATTTCCATATTTTTTGAGATGGGGAGATAACCTATAAAGTTTTCATGAGAGACCTAGAAAAAAATAACAACAAAATTCATCTGGAAGAACAAAAGGTCAAGAATTTCAAATGAATTAATAAAAAAAAAAAGCAAATGAAGGTGGCCTAGCTGTACCAGATCTAAAACTATATTATAAAGCAGTGGTCATCAAAACCATTTGGTACTGGTTAAGAAACAGAGTAATTGATCAATGGAACAAATTAGGTTCACAGGACAAAATAATGACTATAGTAATCTAGTGTTTGACAAACCCAAAGACCCCAGCTTTTGGGATAAAAACTTAGCATTTGACAAAAACTGCTAGGAAAATTAGAAACTAGTATGGTAGAAACTAGGCATTGACCCACACCTAACACCATATACCAAGATAAGGTTGAAATGGGTTCATGATCTAGATATAAAGAATAATATTATAAACAAATTAGAAGAGCAAAGGGTAGTTTACCTCTCAGATCTGTGGAGGAGCAAAGAATTTATGATCAAAGAAGAACTAGAGAGTGTTACTGATCACAAAATAGAAAAATTTGATTATATCAAATTGAAAAGTTTTTGTACAAACAAAACTAATGCAGACAAGATTAGAAGGGAAACAATAAACTGGGAAAACATTTTTACATTCAAAGGTTCTGATAGAGAGCTCATTTCTAAAATATAGAGAGAATTGATTCAAATTTATGAGTATTCTAGCCATTCTCCAATTGATAAATGGTCAAAGGATATGAATAGTCAATTTTCAGATGAAGAAATTGAAACAAATTCTAATTATATGA
This sequence comes from Antechinus flavipes, assembly GCF_016432865.1. NCBI lineage: Eukaryota > Metazoa > Chordata > Mammalia > Dasyuromorphia > Dasyuridae > Antechinus > Antechinus flavipes. The sequence goes on along the minus strand of NC_067400.1, from coordinate 306,359,388 downwards.
AAAGGTGCTCCAAATAATTATTGATCAGAGAAATGCAAATTAAGACAACTCTGAGATACCATTACACCTCTCAGATTGGCTAAGATGACAGGAAAAGATAATGCTGAATGTTGGAGGGGATGTGGGAAAACTGGACACTGATACATTGTTGGTGGAACTGTGAACAGATCCAGCCATTCTGGATCCAGCAATTTGGAACTATGCTCAAAAAGTTATCAAACTGCACATATCCTTTGTCCCAGGAGTGCTTCTACTGGGCTTATATCCCAAAGAGATCTTAAAGGAGGGAAAAGGACCCACATGTGCAAAAATGTTTGTAGCAGCCCTCTTTGTAGTAGCTAGAAACTGAAAACTGAGTGGATGCCCATCAATTTGAGAATGGCTGAATAAATTATGGTATATAAATGTTATGGAGTATTATTGTTCTATAAGAAACGACCAACAGGATGATTTCAGAGAGGCTTGGAGAAACGTACACGAACTGATGCTAAGTGAAATGAGCAGAACCAGGAGGTCATTATAAATGCAACAACAGGACTATAGATGATCAATTCTGATCGAAGTGGTTCTCTTCAACAATGAGATGATTCAAACCATTTCCAACTGTTCAGTAATGAAGAAAGCCATCCACATCTGTGGGAACTGAGTGTGGAGCATAGCAGAACGTTTTCATGCTTTCTGTTGATGTTTGCTTGCTTCTTAGGTTTCCTTCTTAGGTTTTTTTTTCTTTCTAGATCTGATTTTTCTTGTGCAGCAAGATAACTGATAAATATGTATGTGTATACATACATACATATATATTGGATTTAATATATATTTTTAACATATTTAACATGTATTGGACTACCTGCTATCTAGGGGAGGAGATGGGGAGAAGGAAGGAAAATATGGAACAGAAAGTATTGTAAGAGTCAGTGTTGAAAAATTACTCATGCATATATTTTGCAAATAAAAAGCTTTAATATATATTTAAAAGATTTCATGGGAGACCTAGGCAAGATACAGATGGTCCTATTATTTCTTCCAAATGAATATGAGGCAGAGACTTTAAGAAAACTTCCCCCATCACCCTCCAAATTGCCCATAGTTCTATCATGTTTAGGGCTGTTGTTCAAATACTGTGTAAGATAAATACAAGTACATAAAAATAAATAATAATTATTAGTTGGCTGTGACTTAGTCTTGTCAAGCCCTACCATTGCTAGAAGTATCAGAGAAAACACCCAAAAAGGAACGAGGCAATACAAGAAACAAAGAAAAAAAGGAAAAAAATAAGATGCAAAAATAAAGAGGGAAGTGATTGGAAGACATGTCAGTGGATTATAGGTGATAGTGAGGACAGTGAGATACAAAGTCTCTGAAAGTCACTGATAGCAGTGAGAAGTGACAATGAGGAACAGAAAAGAACATGCACTACTTTGCTGAAGGTAAGCCAAGCAATATAATAAAGCAGTTTGTGGAAGTTTTGGTTAAAAGAAAAACTAAGTCCTATTCACTCTAGTATTTTCAATATTATGATAATCAGGTAGGGCCAAATTGGAGATATGCCAATCAGTACAATATAGTAGTGATCAGTGATAGATATTTCACTGAAATAGAGTACAAAAAATATAATTTTAGAGCTGGTAGAGATGTTAAAAGATCATCTAGTTCAATCATTCATTTTGAAGAGGTGTAAACTGAAGTTTAGAGGGATTCATATTTTTAAAGCCTAAAGTCATATAGTTAATACATGTTATCGATAACAATATTGTAAATATAATCAACTTTGAAAGACTTAGGAATGCTGATCAAGACAGTGGCCAATGGTAGAATCAACCATCATCCCAAAAGATTGATGATGAAATATTCTCTCCATCTCCTGAGAGAAATCTGATAAGAGTCAAAATATAAATCAAAACTTTTCTTTTTTCTTATTTTCTTTTATGATGCAGCAATACTGGCCTGCTTGATGTTTTTCATATAAGATTGTCCATCTCTTTATTGTGCATTTACACTGGCTGTCATTGCGTCTGAAACCTCTTTTCATATTTTCCACAGACATACACATTGATAATGAGGTTGAAGAATGCATTGCCAGAGCTATCTTAGTGTTTAGAAGGCTCCAAAAGAAAGAGTTAAAGAAAAGAAGTATTAAATTGCCTACCAAAGTGAAGCCTACAAAGGTCATTGTTGTATGTCTATGAAACCTGGGCAGTATACCAGTGCCATGCCAGGAAACTGAATTACTTCCACCTGTCTTAGGAAAATTTTGACGATCACCTGGCAGGACAAGGTATTAGAATTAACTAACTTTATGGAAATACACTGGCTTCCTTTCATTGGAAAAGTGTTTAGATTCTATGAAAGTGGAATGAAAAAGTTCTTTCTTGAACTAAACTGCCAAGCATTCAAACTCTACCAAAGAGAGTGCAAAACTTCAATGGTTAGCCACATTGTTCAAATGCCAAATATATGCTTTCCTAAAAGACTATTTTGTGGAGAACTGTCACAGGAGAATGCTCACATAGTGGTCAGAAAAAGTGATTAATGGACACTCTCAAAATCTCTCTTAAGAACTTTGGAATTGATTGCATAACATGAGATATACTGGTACAGGATCACCTAGCATGATGTGCCCTCCTCAGACAGAATGCTGTGCTCTATGAGCAAAGCAGAATTAAAGTAGCTCAAAAAAAGCCAACTCACAAAAAACGAGAAGATGCACACAATAAGAGAATTCACCCCAAAGTGTACTATTGTACTAGTGTACTAGTACCCATATACTATTGGTAGAGCATTCTGGGCACACATTGGTCTGATCAGCCACAATTGGACATTCTGTACCCTGACTCTAACATAGTGATGTCATTTTGGTCCTTTTCAAGAATGAAAGACAACAAGCTAGCTACCTACCCTTCAAGACTCAGGTTAAATTTCAATTCTGTCTTTTGTAGAAAGTCTTTCTTGATCTCTTTCCTGTTGAGACTACCTTCCAAATATTTATACTCTATAACTTGTATATGTGCAATTGTATGGGCTCTCCTCCAATAAAATATGAACTCCTATAAACTGGGACAATAATTTTAGAAAGCAATTTGAAATTATGCAAATAAAGTGACTAAAATGTCCATATTCATTGACCCAGAGATTCTACTACTGAGAGGCCACTGAATTAAGAAGGAAGTCCCTATATGTACACAAATATTTATTAGCATCATGTTTCATAATAGCAAAGAGTTGGAAACAATGTAGAGATCCACTGATTTTGAGAATGCTTAATCTAATTTGTGGTATGCAAATATAATGGAAAACTATTGTGCTACAATAAATGATGAATATGTTCACTTCAGAGAAGCATGTAAAGATCAATATAAATTGATGCACAGGGAAGTAGAGTTAAAAAAAAAAACTCAACATGTACAACTGTAAGCAAAAATACCATCTCTCTTCTCAAGAAGTTAATGTTCTTCACTGGGAAATGAATATAAACTGTTTGCATTTTTGTTTTTCTTTCTGGGTTATTTTTACCTTCTGAATCCAATTCTCCCTGTGCAACAAGAGAACTGTTCGGTTCTGCACACATATATTGTATCTAGGATATACTGTAACCTATTTAACATGTAAAGGACTGCTTGCCATCTGGGGGAGGTGGTGGAGGGAGGGAGGGGAAAAATCGGAACAGAAGTGAATGCAAGAGATAATGCTGTAAAAAAATTACCCTGGCATGAGTTCTGTCAATAAAAAGTTATTTAAAAAAAAAAAAGAAGTTTTTAGTAGATGGTTTTATGTCATTGACTTATTCAGAGTTTCAGAATAAAAATTCCCTGTCTGATAGTTAAAAAAAAAAGAAGTTAATGTTCTTTTTAAAAACATTTAAATTTAAAATATTTTAAATTTATTTTTGACATTCTTTTTACATCTTTATAATTTCCCTCATTACTTAGTACAGTGTCTACAATATAATAAACTCTCAAATGTTTTTTGACTAACTATTGTACCATAAGAAGTGATTACTATGAAGATTTTAGAGAAATGAGGAAGATTTATATGAATGGTACTGAATATGGGGACCAGTCTTTATTAGTCTTCAATGTCTTCATTAGAAAGATGTTTGGATTCTATAGTTGTAGTGATTTGACTTGGCTATCAGTCATTTTCTGTTTCTATGGTTTTGCTTAACTGTTTTTCATTTTTTCAGGGTAAGACTCATTGAGAATTGAGAGGGAAGAGAGGAGTATATAAGGCATAACTGTGATGTAAAAACAAAAGACATCAATGAAACTTTTTCTTAAAAGGGAGAAAGGAATTGAATTGTAAATAAAGTAATTTTTTAATGAATAAGTTGAAGCAATGAGATAATTGATGCCAGTTCCAATGATTTTGTGAAGACAGCCATCTACACCCAGAGAGAGGACTGTGGGAACTGAATGTGGATCACAACATAACATTCTTACTCTTTTTGTTGTTGTTTGCTTGCATTTTATTTTCTTGCTCATTTTCTTTCCTTTTTTGATCTGATTTTTCTTGTGCAGCAAGAGAATTGTATAAATATGTTTACATACATCAGATTTAAAATATATTTAACATGTATAACATATATTGGATTGCTTGACATCTGGGGGAAGGATGGGGGAAAGGAAGGTGTAAATCTGAAACACAAGGCTATACAGAGATCATTGTTGAAAAATTATTTATGCATATGTTTTGAAAATAAAAAGCTTAAAAAAGAATGTTGAGGCTAACCATAAAAGAAAATAAAATTATTGATGATATAATTCTGGTCATTCTCAGTATGACATCATGGCTCAGAAAGAACAAGTAATCAAGTATTTTGTAAACTTCAAATCAAATTCAGCTGTTAGTCATGAATGTACCTGGCATATAGTTAGAGTATAGTATTCACTTCTTGTTTTATATGAAAAGTTCTTAGTGAAATGATCAGAAAATGCTTTTTATATCTGTTTAGTATTAAGTGAAAAGACTGAAGTCTTTCCAAGCAAAGTACAACTACATGTATTTTCCAAAAGGTTGTTTTCAGTCCCTCAAATTAAGATACAATCAGAAAGCTAGAGATTGTTGGTGAAAATTTTTCATCAAATCCTGACATCACAGAACAATTCTGTTATGAGTTTATGACAAGCTCATTTGTGAATATGTTCTAACTCTAAAACTGTCATATAATATTGATGAAACAGGGCTATTTTGACAGTGATTTTAAAGTTCTGCCCTGGTAACAACCAATGAATCAAGTTCCCTTAGATTTAAGGATCTTAACAAGCTGATTGTTTTTGATATGTTAATTCTATAGACACCTGTTAGGATTCTTACAAGGTGCTAAGTCAGTGGAATTGATAGAGACAATAATTATTTAATTTAGCATGATTCAGTATGATTGATCTGATCCTACAAGAAGATGTTATGGGCCAGAACTTGAAACAAGGTACTAAGTGGAATTGAGGAGACAATGGTTAAATCTAGTTTAGAATTGATTTAATGCTACAACAAAAAAATGGTTTCCTAGTGATATAATGATTGGTGTATACTCAGTGTGGGGCATATAAGGAGGAGCGGTCAGGGCCAGAAGGACAAGCCCACTAAAGGACAAGCCCATTAGAAGCTCTCAGATAAAGGCTTCATTTCCAAAATATATAGAGAATTGACTCTAATTTATAAGAAATCAAACCATTCTCCAATTGATAAATGGTCAAAGGATATGAACAGACAATTCTCAGATGAAGAAATTGAAACTATTTATAGACATATGAAAATATGCTCCAAATCATTATTAATCAGAGAAATGCAAATTAAGACAACTCTGAGATACCACTATACACCTGTCAGATTGGCTAGAGTGACAGGGAAAGATAATGTGGAATGTTGGAGGGGATGTGGGAAAACTGGGACATACATTGCTGATGGAATTGTGAACACATCCAGACATTCTGGAGAGCAATCTGGAATTATGCCCAAAAAGTTATCAAACTGTGCATACCCTTTGATCCAGCAGTGTTTCTACTGGGCTTATACCCCAAAGAAATACTAAAGAAGGGAAAGGGGCCTGTATGTGCCAAAATGTTTGTGGCAGCCCTGTTTGTAGTGGCTAGAAGCTGGAAAATGAATGGATGCCCATCAATTGGAGAATGGCTGGGTAAATTGTGGTATATGAATGTTATGGAATATTATTGTTCTGTAAGGAATGACCAGTAGGATGAATACAAAGAGGACTGGCGAGACTTACATGAACTGATGCTAAGTGAAATGAGCAGAACCAGGAGATCATTATATACCTCAACAATGATACTGTTTGAGGATGTATTCTGATGGAAGTGGATCTCTTCGATAAAGAGAGCTAATTCAGTTTCAATTGATCAAAGATGGACAGAAGCAGCTACACCCAAAGAAAGAACACTGGGAAATGAATATAAACACTTTTTTCTTTTTGTTTTTCTTCCCGGGTTATTTATACCTTCTGAATCCAATTCTCCCTGTGCAACAAGAAAATTGTTCAGTTCTGCACACATATATTGTATCTAGGATATACTGTAACCCATTCAACATGTAAAGGACTGTTTGCCATCTGGGGGAGGGGGTGGAGGGAGGGAGGGGAAAAATGGGAACAGAAGTGAATGCAAGGGATAATGCTGTAAAAAATTACCCTAGCATGGGTTCTGTCAATAAAAAGTTATTTAAAAAAAAAAAAAAAAGAAGCTCTCAGAGCCTCAGCCAGGATTCAGTCGAGGAGATTCACAAGCCAGAGAAGGCAGCTTAAGCTATTGGAACCAAGACTACAGAAGGCCTCCAGAAAAACTAGCTGAGCCCCAAGTAAAGGAGACAAGAATTTGAAGGGGACAATAAACGATTTAGACTTTTAATACCTGGCTGCATTTGGAGTGATTACACTGAACTGAAACTAAGGCTGCCTCCAGAAGCCCCCCAAGAAACCTGTTCACAGAGAATAATACATTTTAAAGAAGAATATTGTAGACACCTATAAATCTATGGTGACTGAATAATTATCTTAGAGTTTTCTAAGGCATGACACTTTTACCTAGAGGGTTCAAAGATGGCCAACTTAAAAAAATTAGTTTCAACATATTTGGACCTATAGAGAAGAAACATTTCAGAACCACAGACTCATTTGAATGTACCAAATGAAGAATGAGTCAAAGCTGACAAAGAGACTAAGCAGCAGATACTGTTTTGAATAAAACTGGCAAGTCAAAGGATACTAATAATACTCCTACACCCCAGAACCAAAACACAGAGCATTGTTTTCAGTTCTAGTTACATTTTAAGAAAGAGACTGTTAAGTGGAAGTGTATCTGGGGGAGTATAACTTGAGTAGTGAAAAGACTACAGATCATGTTATACCTGGAGGACTTAATAAGACATATATCTGCCTTCAGGCATTTTGTTGTTATGTGGAAATGAGATTAAATACATTCTGATTGATTCTATAGGAAAGAATCAGGAGCACTGAGTGGAAATCACAGAGTTAAGTTTAGTTTGGATTTTAGGGAAAACTTCCAAATAATTATAGCTGTCCAGAAGTGGAATGAGTTGTCTCAAAAGGTGGTAGGGTTTTTACTGAAGGCCTTTATGCAGACAGCATGAGCATGGAAGAGGTAGTGGTAGGGACTGGAAGAGAGTTTTGAGATCATCTAGTTCAACTCTTAATATTTTACAGATGAGGTAATTTAATGTCTGGAGAACAATATGATGTGGAAGGGAGGTTTTTTAGCCAAATTTTAGACTAGATGATCCCATAAAGCTATATCAAAATCTGTAATTCTGTGATAAGATTGAGAAAAATATTATAGAAGGTGATTAAACTACCAGTCAGACAGTTGTCTATTAATCAATAGTTAATTTTGCAAAAAGACAGCCATGTAATACTTCCCTAGGTGTCATAAAGCAAGGCATTCTTTATGAGAAAAAGCAAACTGATGTTAAGAATTTTTTCAAGCTCTGAATATCTCCTAGGTGCCAGTCAGACCTACTTTTCAAACCATTTATAACTATATCTTTACCTGCATCTATGATATAGTAAAGTTTTATATATAATATATATATATATATATATATATATATATATATATATATATATATATATATATGGCAGATACAGGATTTGAACATGGACCTCTGACTATAAATCTACTGCTCTTTCCATTACAATTTTAATCTTTCAGGTGCAAAAATGATTCTAGAGATTTCAGTGACAAAGCTTATTTTCACCTACCATTGTTGACATCTTTTCTTCCTCTACACTTTCTGAGAGCTTGAAGTAACTAAAGGCCGATCACTTCCCATCCCCTAATTCCCATCACTTTCTCCCATTGCTAGCTTGGAAAAGATTTCCCTGCTCCCTTTCCTCCAAATCCTTGGGAAAAGGGTGATTGGGATTTCCATGTCCTGGATGCACCCACTAGCCTTCAGGATGAATACTCTAATGAAACAGACTCTCCTCCACTCTCCCCCACAGGCCTCAGTCCTCCCCTCTCCCTTCCAGCCAGGGTCAGTTATTCCAGCTCCATTTGATCCAGACACACCTTGGTTCGTCCATCTACACTATGGGTTCAGAGGACACAAACCATGCCCAGACACAACACAACCTTTAAGTGATGCTACTTCGTTGGCCCTGGGCCCTGGTCCATTTCCTGTTACTGTTGGGGGTGGTGCTGGGGAGGGGGCACTACGGTTCCCAGGATGGTCCAAGCTTCTTCCCCACCTCATCTCATAAGAGTTCCAAGAAAACCACAAGGCTCTAGTTCAGAAGTGTGGGAGATTTTTGGTTTGGCAGCAAGGGAACCTATTCAACACAAGGTAGGGGGAGGAAATAGGAGGGAGAATAAACTCTGGGACTTACAGTAGAAACTGGAAGTACCTGACACTGCTCAATTATAGGCAGCATTATGTGTTTTGATCTAGGTGAAAATGGAATTGATGGATCATTGATTGGCAGTTGGAAGGGACCTTGGAAGTCATCTGCTTCTAATCTTTACTTGATAAAAAGGGAACAGAGACACAGAAATATGAAAAAATTAGCTCAAGGTCACATAGGTATTAAGTAATAATAATATTATCATACCATTTATATAGCACCTTAAGGTTTTATAAAGTTCTTTACATATGTGTTTTCATTTATTCTTACAACCTAGTGAGGTAGATGGTATTATTTCAATTCACAGTTAAAGGAAACTCAGGATACTATTTGGTGGATAATTTGCCTCAAATCACACAGCCAATAAGTCTATGAGGCAGAATTTCAGTCAGACCTTCCTGAGTCCAAGGTGACTAACTATTGTACTACCCAGCTAAAGGTTTTTCTGGCATCAAATCCAGTGTCCTTCCTAGTATTCCACTATATTTCTAGTTCACAATATTAGAAATAAGGGATATTTAGGCATATTGGGGCTATCAAACAATTGGGGCTATCTGGCTTTTAGAGCATTTTGCTAAAATTGTTGCTTTTTAAGACTCAAAATATTGGCAAGTAATGCACAGATATTCAGTACGCACAAAGATTTTTGAAGTCCAAAATTTCTTTTTCAGGTTAATTCTATCAACATTCTCTCTTTTCATTAGACAACTATCACTTTTGAGATTGGTGGTATGGTTTTGGCCAGTCAAATGACTAGATCTTAAGAGATTGACTATGTCAGCTATGTCCTTACAAACAAATATTCTTAAAAATCCACCCAATACAAAACATATAAATACAGAAAAAATCAAAGAGAGTAAGGGAGAAAGAAAGAAAAAAAGCAAAAAAAGAAAAGAGGAAAGGAAAGGATGTACATGTAGGAAAAATATTTAAAGCTCCTTTTGTTATAGCTAAGAATTGGAAACTAAGGAGTTTTCCATTGATTGGGGAATGACTGAAAAAATTATGATATAGGAAAGTAATTCAATAGTATTGAGATGTAACTGAAAAAGGGAATGGATTGATAGAAATTTCATAAGACTTCTATAAACTGATAGTCTAAAATGAACCGATTACAACAGGAGAAGAATTTATACAATTGCTATAAACATTGTTAAAGAAAAAAAAGAAAACATAGACTCAGTGTAGAAAGATGTAAGAACACTGATCAATGCAATGCACCTTTCCTGAGAGAAAGGTAAAGGATTAGAGGTACAAAATCAGACATGGCCACTAATGGTACTAGGGGATACTCGGGGGTCCCACTAATGAGGGGCCTGAAATCAGGAAGACATCTTTCTGAGTTCAAATTTGACCTCAGACACTAGCCATCTGACCCTGAGCAAGTCACTTCGCCCTATTTGCCTCATCAAACTATAAACACAGAATTTCAGAATTGGGAGAAATGTTAGTAATCTTCCAGTCCAACCTGTTCCTTCTATTGCCAATCTAACAAAGGGCCATGGAGTCTTTTGCTTGAAGACATTTACATATCAGAGAAACTACATTTCTTTCTAGGTCTTCCATTCTACTTTCTAGTAGGTCTAATCATTGCAGTTTTCCCCTACATTAAACTATATTGGCCTTTTTTCACTTTGTACTCATTGCACATATTACTATCTATGGGGGTCAAGCAATACAAATCTAATCCTTCTTTTACATGACATACCTTCAAAAATTTGGATATAATATTTCACTTACCCCAGGCTATACTCTAGACTTCTCCATTATGCCTCAGAAATTTATTCAAACTGGAAAATCCAGCTGTGAAATTTATACTTTGGAAATATTTGCTGCCCCTGAGGCCTTCTGGCTCTTTCCTGAATCTCCATTTATGGAGGACATTCAGGTCTATTATCTGCACTCAGGACTTCTCCATCATATTCTTGTTCTGAATATCTTCTGTCTCCCTGTTAATCTTTTTAGCTTCATTTTATGTTTTATCTCCCATTTAGAAAGCAAGTTCCTTGAAGGCAAGCTTTTGCTTATACTTGTATTCCTAACATTTACTATGTGCCTGGCTCATGGTAAGTAGCTATCACATTTCCTCTTTCCCAATCTTTTGTTCTCCAATTTAAAGATATCTAGTTCTTTCAGCCAATCTTTACATGGTATGATTTCAAGACTCTTCACCATTTTAATTGTTAATGCTCATTTTACCTACATATTTAAAAAAAACATGGCACATACATTTCCAGATGTAGTCTATTCAGGAAAGAGTACAACAGGGTTATCATTTTCCTGTATATGTGCATGTATCAACTTAAATTTTTAAAAAATGTTTTTATTATGAATCAGGAAATTATCAACAAATGGGAACTTTCCATAAAGAAGGACAGAAAATGGGGGCTGTACATAAAACTACAAATACTACATATTCAAAACTTAACAATGTAATAACAATATTGTTTTTATTGTCTATGTTCCCTCTGAACTCAACTATGAGCTCATTTTTAAAATTAATACTTATTTCTTTCCTTTCTGAAAATCATTATAACTCTCCACATCTGCCTTACCCAATAAAACATACCTTGTGACAAAAGTATAATTAAGTAAAAAAAAAATGTAATGAAATTGCTATATCTAAAAATACATATCAGATTCTATTTAATTGTTCAGTTATATCTAATACTTTGTGACCCCATTTGAGGTTGTTTTGGTAAAGATTCTGGCAAGGTTTGCTATTTTCTTCTCCAGCTCATTTTACAGATGAGGAAACTGAGGCAAATCGGGCGAAGTGACTCGCTAAGGGTCAGATGGCTAGTGTCTGAGGTCAAATTTGAACTCAGAAAGATGTCTTCCTGATTTCAGGCCCCACACTAGTGGAGCCACCTAGTACCACCTAGTGGCCATGTCTGATTGTGTACCTCTAATCTTTTACCTTTCTCTCAGGAAAGTTGCATTGGATTGATCAGTGTTCTTATATCTTTCTACACTGAGGCTATGTTTGTTTGTTTTTTAAACAATTATAGCGATTGTATAAATTCTTCTCCTGTTGTAATCAGTTCACTTTACACTATCTGTTTGTAGAAGTCTTATGAAATTTCTATCAATCCATTCCTTTTCCAGTTACATCTCAATACTATTGAATTTTCCTATAACATAATTTTTTCAGTCATTCCCCAATCAATGGAAAACTCTTTAGTTTCTAATTCTTGGCTATAACAAAAAGAGCTTTAAGTATTTTTCCTACATATACATCCTTTCTCTCTCTCTCTCTCTCTCTCTCTCTCTTTCACATAAGCCTTGTAGTATATCGCTGATCAAAAACATTTTAGTGCCTTTTAAGAAATAATTCCATGGATGCCCATCAATTGGAAAATGGTTGGGTAAATTGTGATATATGAATGTTATGGAATATTATTGTTCTGTAAGAAATGACCAGCGGGATGAATACAGAGAGACTTGGAGAGACTTACATGAACTGATGCTAAGTGAAATGAGCAGAACCAGAAGATCATTATATACTTCAACAACGATACTGTATGAGGATGTATTCTGATGGAAGTGGACTTCTTTGACAAAAAGATCTAACTCAGTTCCAACTGATCAATGATGGACAGAAGCAGTTACACCCAAAGAAAGAACATTGGGAAATGAATGCAAACTGTTTGCATTTTTGTTTCTCTTCCCGGGTTATTTCTACCTTCTGAATCCAATTCTCCCTGTGCAACAAGAGAAGTGTTTGATTCTGCACACATATATTGTATCTAGAATATACTGCGACATAGCTAACATATATAGGACTTCTTGCCATCTGGGGAAGGGGGTGGAGGGAGGGAGAGGAAAAATTGGAACAGAAGTGAGTGCAAGGGGTAATGTTGTAAAAAATTACCCTGGTATGAGTTCTGTCAATAAAAAGTTATTTTTAAAAAAATAAATAAAGTATAGGAGGAAAAAAAATAAAAAATGAGAATACTATTATAAAAAAAAGAAAGAATTCCAAATTATTTTCCAAAATGGTACAGATGTACCAGTTCATCATTCCAACAATGTATTAATGTTTGTCTTCCAATAGTCCCACCAACCACTGTCATTTTCTTTTTTTTTGCTATCTTTGACAGTCTGTGAATATGAGATAGAAAATTGTAATTGCTTTGATTTTCATTTCTCTTGTTAGTGGATTTTCATCCATTATAAATTTATGTTACATAATTGCAATTAGATTCCTACTGCTGTGAGGAAATCCTATTATACTTCCCTTATTAACTTACTCTCACATTCTCCACTGTTATTTTTCCAAATCTTTTATCCCTCCTTAAATTTCCCATGGTTTTCTCTCCCCTCATCATCTCAATTGAGAATATCACCTAATATTTTACAGAAAAAATTGAGACTATTCACCATCAACTCCCTCTTACTTCCTGTCACTTGGGTGTCTTCTATTATTTTTTCCTTCTTTAGTGTCACATGAAATGTCCTTATTCCTTACTAAGGTTAATTCTATGTTCAACTGATCCTTTTCTATCCCATCTCTTTCAACAGATAGCCCCCTCTCTCATTCCCATTCTTTCGCTCATATTCAATCTCTTCCTCTCAATAATCCTTGCATTCCCACTAACTATTTTCCTTTCTCTTCTGACCTTTGCAACTTCACTTGAAAATATTATAATAGGTACCTCACTTTTTTTCCTCTCACTCTCTTAACCCCTTACAATTTGGTTCCTGACCTTATAATGCCAGCAAAACTACTCTCTCCAGTGATCTTTCAGTTGCCAAATTGAATGTCAATGGCCTTTTTCTCAATCCGATTATTCTTTGACCTCTCTATACCCTGAAACACTGTCATTCTCCTCTCTGATACTCTCTTCTCCTTCAGTTTTTAGGATAGCACTTTCTTCTGATTTTTCTCCTGGTTTCTTTGACCACTCCTCTTTCATCTTTGCTGGACCTTCCTCCAAGTCACAGTATCTCACTCACATAGATAATCTTCAGAGTTCTGGGGCCTTTTCTTTTTTTTTCTTTCTCTATACTACTTCACTTGGTGATTTCATTAGCTTCCATGAATTTAACATATTGAATTACTGTCTCTTTGCTGATGATTCTCAGATCTACTTCTTCTGCCCAATCTTTCTGCTGACATCCAGTGCCACATTTTCTGTTGTCTTTTAGACATCTCAAACTGGAAGTCTAGTAGACATATTAAACTCACTTATGTAATTCTCCCTTCCTCCTACCTTCCCTATTACTGGAGCAGACTACACAATCTTCCTGATAACTAAGACCCACAATTTAGGAGTCATCCTGGAGATTTCACTTTCTCTCTCCCCATATATTCAAATTTTTACCAAGATAGGTCAATATCATCTTTGTAGCATCTCTCCAATATATTCCCTTCTTTCCTCTGACACTGCTACCACTCTAGTGTAGGCCCTTATCACCTTATGTCCAGAGTATTGCAATAATTAGCCTGCTGGTGGGTCTATCATTAAAGTGATTTTTCTAAAATGCAGGTCTAATCATGTCATACCTCATCCTCAAAAAATTCCAATAGCTTTCCAGTGCCTCTAGGAGCAAAACCAAAATGCAAAGTCCTTCACAACTTAGCCACCTCCTACTTTTCCAGTCTTCTTATACTTTACTCCTCAAAATGAATTCTTTGATCCAGTGACACTGGTGCCCTGGCTGTGCCACAAACAAAACACTCCATTTCTCAGCTCTGAGTATTCTCTTTGGCTGTCCTTCATGCCTGGAATGCTCTCCCTCCTCTGTTCTGACTATGATCTTTCCTGGATTTCTTTAAGTTTCAACTAAAATTCTACTAACTATAGATTTTCTTCTTCCCCTCTTAATTCCATCATTTTCCTTGTGATAATTATTTCTTATTAGTCCTATATATAGCTTGTTATGTATATATTTATTTATTTGCATATTGTTTTTGCCATTAGATTTTAAGCTTGTTGAGAGCAGGCACTGTCTTTTGTCTCTGTATTTTCAGTGTTTTACTCAGTGTTCAACATAGTGCTTAATATTTATTGATTGATAGATTGAAATTCTTTTTGATTGGGGAAATGGCTTTTGGTCTTACATATTTAAGTCAGTTTCCTGTAAATTTTTTATATCAGATCATCCTCAGAGAAATTGATATGATTCCCCCCAACTCTTCCCAGTTAACTGTTTCTCTTCTAATTCTAATTATACCGATTTTATTTCTGTAAATGCTTTTTAATTTTATATAAAACATTTTTTCCACACTATTTTTTGTAACCTTCTTTATCCCTTATTTAGTTAAGATCTCTTCCCTTAAGCATAAAGGTAAGAAGATAATACCTCGGATTCCCTAATTTATTTTTGATATGGTACTTCATAGCTACATTATGTATCAAGTTGTAGCATATTGTGGTACATGGTGAGAAGTGTTGATCTGAATCGATCTCCTGCCAGATTGCTTTCCAACTTTTCTGAACTTTTTGGTCAAAAAGTGAGTCCTTATCACAGTAGTGACCAGTACGAAATAATTATTTTTATTTATTTATTTGTTTTGTCAAGGCAACTGGGATTAAGTGATTTGTCCAGGGTCACAAAGCTAATAAGTATTAAATTCTGAAGCCAGATTTGAACTTAGGTCCTCCTGACTTCATGACCAATGCTTTATTTACTGCACCATCTAGTTGTCCTATTCCAAATTATTGATGATTACTAATTTATACTATAGTTTGAAAATGGTACTGATGAACCTTTTTCCTTAACATTTTTTCATTATTTCCTTTGAGATTCTTGACCTTTTGCTTTTCAAGATGATTTTTTTTAGTTTGACCATTTAGTACTTTGGTTTTTAGCATTTATTTAATTTAGATTATAGTAATTTTTTAATTGATTGGTGTGACCCAATCATGATGAGCAATGAATATTTCTCCAGTTTTTAAGATTTGCCTTACTTCTCTAAAGAGTTTCTTGTAGTTGTAGTCTTATATTTCTTGTGTATGTCTTCATAGGTGGACTCTCAGATATTTTATAATTATTTAGTTATTTTGAATGAAAATTCTCTTTCTTCCTTATGGACTTTTACTAGCTGTATACATATATATAATATCAAAAAAGGGTGATTGTATTTTTCTACTTTATTAAAGTTTTAAGTTATTTTGGCAAATTTTTAGCTGATTCTCTAAGGTTCTCTAAGAAAATCATGAGCAAAACCCAATATTTTTGTTTCCTCTTTTTCTATTTTTGTCCTATCAATTTAAGTGCCATCTGTCAAGCCATGATGACAGATGGTAGTTGCGCTCCTGAAGACTTCTTGGGGTTCAGGCAGTAGTTATGTTCCCCTGTCTTACATATTTGGTTACAGAACTATGAAGAAAATGATCAAGAGAAGCAAATCAAAAGCTGAATGGTAACATATTCTGGGAAACACAAGCATACAAAGGAATTGGCAGAGAAACTGAGTTTGAGGCACTTTTCTCAAGCTGAGATAACTAACTTAGAGAAAATCTTGGGAGAGGAAACAATTCTGAATCCAGGTCCAGTAGTTTTTGAAGTGTAGAGAAGCTTTACCATGATTTCCCAAAATAACAATGGAAACTCTTTACTGCTTGTAATCCTGATTGTATTCTAGCTGCTTTCAGCATGCTGATGCTCTGGAACTTCTGCTGTGCATATAAGGAAGTATTATTTTGGAATACTCCATTTATATTAACTTTGTGTTGTTGAAAGCAATGTTAAGGATTCATCCAAATATAATATGTGATTGAAATCAAGGGTCTCACTCTCTCTAAATATTTTTCCTCAGCTGGATATGTATAGATATAGATATAGTGATATGCCTATTATAGAGATATTGAAGAACATTTAGGAAAAAGGAAATGTGAATGAAAAGCATAGCTGCCTATTTATAACACATTGAAAATGTCCCAAGGAAAACTTTCTTTCCAGAAATGTATGAAAAGTGTGAAGTTTTACACATTATTCTTCAAAGGAAACTCAGGATGTGGAAAAGGTTTTAGAAGATTTTGAATATGAAAAGTTTGTAAATAGACCCTAGCTGGAGCAAAGTGATAGTTTTCCATCACTTGAGTATCATTTGAATTCAAGATAAATTCAAGGTACTTAATTTCACAATTTCCATCTACCACAGATTCACTTCACTTTATATATATCATCAGTAAGATGAAAGAAAGAAAATATGGATGTGGGTGACAAGTAAATCTTACAGAAATAAAGCCTTTCTCTCTTGGAAGATATGGAATAGCTAAGAGATCCTCATAATGAAAGAACTAATCATTTATATAATGAACTTCAAATTATATTACAGGAGAAATGGCTTCATAAAAAGAAGTCTTGCTCTGTAGCATACCAGGTGAACAGAACTAAGGGAGGCAAACATATTTCTTTTAGGATCCACACTAATTATTATTAAACAATAATCTTGATGTACTGAGACAAACTCAAGCACGACCAGAAAAATCACCCCTACATTACCACCATATCTCTATATTATGTAAATTTTGTATTTTTTTCCACAAGACTTCCAAGAGAAAAAACAAAAACAAAAAAATACCTTTTTTTTTTTTTCTGGCAGGACTTGCCCCATCTGCAAAAAAATATATATGTGTGTATATATATACATATATACACACATATATATATGTGTGTATATATGTATATATATACATATATATATATTTCTTATTGTATTGCTATAGCTCAAATTTTAAGTACCACATCAAATAATAATGGTCAATAAACATCAGTCAGGAAATATTTATTAAGGGATTACAATGTGCCAGGCAGCAGCTAGGTTAAGGTCAGTGAATAAAATGCTTAGCCTAGATTCAAGAAAATTAGAGTTCAAATTTGGCCTCAGACATTCAGTAGTTATGTGATCTTGGTCAAATCACATAACTTGGTTTGCCTTAATCCAATGGAGAAAGAAATTGCAAACCATTCTACTATCTTTGCCAAGAAAACCCCGCAGAAATCACAAAGAATTGGACACAATTGAAAATGTGCCAGGCACTATGTTGAGTATTGGGGATAAAATTGGGGATAAAAACAGTTAATGCCCTCAAGGAGCTTACAATATAATGGGAAAAAGTTAATATACAAAATGAAGATAAAAGCAGGGAAATGGGAAAAGGGAAGATATCAGACATAGGGCCCTGGTGGAGAAGTCAAAGAAATCCAAAGTGAATGAAGTTGAAAAAGTGAAAGAAGTCCAAAATGAATGTATCCAAATGAAAATTTACATTCTTGCTTTATCTTGATTTTATTGGAGGGGCCTCTAAAATCTAATAAGTACCACATAACAATTGTGTCAGAAATATAGAATTACTAGTTTCAGTGTAATATGTACTCTTTTCAAAGGCATAGAGCCAATAAGAACTCAGAGTTATATAAGGTTTTGAGAGAAAGGGTCTTCAATAGAAGCTGCCATGTTGCCATTTCTATTTTACTGAAAAATAGGACTTATTGATTTATTATTGATTTACTTATTAGGACTTTTTGAGTTTTTTGTTCTTATGTTTTTCTTTACTGATAGCTGATCAATTCACTGATCTATTCAATTGTCACAGGATGATCTATTTCGTTTACCTTTATAGAGACGGACAATGGAGGATCTTGATCTCTGGGGGGATAACTTCCTCTTATTATCTAAACCAGAGATGGATCAACTATCCTGCTGGTAAACCTTATAGAATTCTTATTTTTTATTTAGCAGCTTCTGAATTTCCCCTTCATTTTTGTCAAATCAGTCTTGATATTTGTGAGTACTCTTACCCAGATTAGCAAATGTAATGCTGTATACCAAATCTTTGAAAACTGTCTACTCCTTTTCTGCTCCACTATTGTCAGTTGTAAACTGGCTCAACTTTATCTGGTAAAATAGTATGGATGATATATTTTGATTACTGAATAAATTGAATTTAGGCAAGGTAGATTTGCATGGTGTTGCAGGCCTTATTCTCTTTTCCAGAATCATCAGTCTGGGTTTTCAATGCCCTAATAAATGGTCATTTTTTTCTAAAGTTGCCATATATAACTGAGAATAATTATACTCTTTCATATTCCCATCTAGTAATTCCTAGAGCTGCTTTATCTATCTTTTCTAAAAATTCTATTCAGGTCCTTATTTTTTTTTTAAAATCATCATCATCACCACTGTCACTATCACCCTCTTCTTCCTCTTTAAGATTTGTTTAATTCTGAGGTACATAAAGGTTCCCAACTAATATAATTTTGCATCTATTTTCCCTTGTTATTTGGCTTTTCCTCTTTACATACTGAGATGTTATGCCATTTTATTCTTATATATTATTCATTGCTCTTGAGAAAAATGCTATTTCTCTATTTTTAAATTTTTGTTGTTCACTTATTTCAATTGTGTCTCTTTCCTTATTCTCTCTTCCAGAATCATCAGTCTGGCTTTTCAATGTCCTAATAAGAGTGATGGAGCCCTGTTTGATCTTAATCTGGATTACCTAAATTTTTGCTACTGATTTCTATTTTCTCTCTTTTCCCCTGTTGAATTTAATATTAAATTTCTACACAAATCTTCTTGAATGTGTTTGTGTAGAACACTCTTTTGTTTCATTCAGATGATTTTCATGTGATACTTTCCTCACTCTTTCTTGTGTGTTTATATAATTTTCTTGTGTACCTCAATTATGACAATTTATATCCCCTTTCTTATTTCTTTCCTATTTTTTTTCCTTTCCCCTTTTCCCTAAAAACACAAAACATAATAAAACCACTCTAAGGCCTCTTTTAATCTTCTTTAATACCCTCTATGACCCATGAAAACATTAAGATTTTAAAGGGGTCCTTCTTTCTTTCGATAAGGCAATTAGGGTTAAATAACTTAGCCAGGGTCACACAGCTAGAAAGTGTCTCAGGCTGTATTTGAACTCATGTCCTCTTGCCTTCAGGGCTGGTGCTCTATTCAGTGCACCATCTAGCTGTCTCCAGCCTTTGTTTCTTCTAAATCTCTTTGAACACAAATACTTCATCAATATATTAGCCCCTTCTAATGTTATTTTTGTGACTTTTGTTTGAAGTTCAAAATTTCTACTCAGTTATGGACTTTTCATCATGAATGCTTCAAAGTTTTTTTTCTATTTAATTAAAAAACCATTTCTCCCCATCCCCACTTCTGTTATACTCTATTTAAAAAAAAATAATTTTCTCCAGTTACATGTAAAAACAATGTTAATTTCCTTTTTTTCCAAATAAATTCTTCCCCTCCTTCCCTTTTACTTTTCATTGAGAAGACAATCACGTGTAATCATAAAAACACATTTCTATGTAAATCTTGCGATGAAAGAAAATACAGATAACCTTTTCTCCAATCCCCCAGAAAAAGAGAAAGTAAAAAAAAAGTATTTTCTATTTTTTTCAGACTCCAGTGGTTTTTTCTTATGGACATGGGCAGTATCTTTTGTCATAAGTCCCTCAAAATTGTCTTAAATTGTATTGCTGAAAATAGCAAAATTGTTCATGGTAGATCATCATACAATATTGCTGTTAATTATGTACAATGTTCTCCTGTTTCTGCTCAATTCACTCTGTATCAGTTCACGTAAGTCTTTCCAGCTTTTTCTGAGAGCATCTTGCTCATCATTTCTTATTATACAATATTATTCCAGCATAATCATATAAGCAAATTTTCAGCCATTCTTCAATTAATGGACCTTATACTATCTTTCAAAGTAATTTATTCTTATTGGTAAAGCTCTATCTTTTGCTTTTTGTAATAGATTCCCAACTTTTTCTTGTTTAAAGCAATAGCTGACAAATCTTGTGTGATCCTGATTGTGAACTCTTGGTACTTAAAAATCTTTCTTTCTGGCTGCTCACAGCATTTTTCTTTGATTTAAAAGTTTTAGATATTAGCTATGATATTTTTGGGAATTTTCATTTTGGTTTTTCTTTCAGGAAGTGATCATTGTATTCTACTTTTACTTTTTTTTTTTTTTTTTTTTTACTAAGTTCCAGGCACTTTTCACTTTTGGTTTATTTAAATATCTAGAATTTTGTTGATTGTGTGAAAGAGAATACCAAGCTTTTAGTCCAGTGATTTTTATATTTTCTCTCCTTGAACTGTTTTTCAGATCTGTTGTTTTTGGTAATAGGTTACTTTTTCTTCTACTTTTTTTTCCCCCAATCATTTAATTTTGTTCTAGTGTTTCTTGCTGTATCATGGTGTCATTGGCTGCTATTTAATCCATTCTAATTTTCAGGGAGTTTATTATTTGAGTAGGCTTTTCTTCTGTTAGAAGCTATTGTTCTCCTTCCAATTTTCCTCAGAGGGCTTTTTTTTTAATTTATAAATTATCATTTATTTCTTTGAATCACTTTTGTAGCTCTTTTGGACAAGTCAGTTTTTTTCTTTGAAATTTTGCCCATAATTAAGGAGTTCTTTTCTTCTTCTCAGTTTATTTCTTGTTTACCTCTATATTCATAATATTTCTTTACAGTTAGATGTCATGTTCGGTTTATTTATATCTAGAGCTTCTTTTCCTGATATGGACTTTGCAATAGAATCAGACTTCTGGATTCTTGGAAAGAGTGATTGGAGCCCTGTTTGATCTTAATCTGGATTACCTAAATTTTTGCTACTGATTTCTATTTTCTCTGGTGTATCTATACTCAGGTACCTTATATGTATAGGTTTAAGAGTGCTGCCTTCTTCAAGTTTCTATGAAATATCTAGGGGTCAGAGTGCTGTGAAATTCCAGAGTCTTGGCATTTCACTCTGAGTTGCAAGGTACAGGTCCCTACAAACATGTTCAGAGGACTGCAGTTATATTATCCTCCTGGAGCTTCTTCATCAGAACATTTTGGTACCCAGAATACAGAATGATACAAGTTTCAGCTTTCTTTGAAGCCATGTGGTGGGTTTATCCCTTGTTTACCTTAATTTCTTACTTTTTTTTTTTTTTAATGGGTCCCTTTTCCTTGTGCCACTTTCAATAGAAGGAAGTCATTTATTGCAGTTTCTCTTTGGATTTCTAGATAATCTTTTATTCTGATTTTTTTTTTTTTTAATCTTCTAGAGTCTTTGCAAGAATACATGTATGAGTTAGGATCCTTCTTTGCAATCCTTCACACAGCCATTTTAGCCAGAAGGGGCAAGTAATCCTCCCTCTATCTCTCCCCTGACATCATTCCTCTGTAGACAATTTTTTAATACTATAAATTGCAGAGGAGATACAGATCTGCATCAGCTGGGAGCTACACATATAACCACAGGTCCTTTGTAGTTATGAAGCACTTCCTTCACAACATCCTGAGGCAGACAACACAAGCGTAGATTGTTAGTCTATTGCTAGAACATTTCTGGCTAATATTTCTTGCAATTTGGATAGCCAGTGCTTTCAGTTTGTTTTTATAATTGGTGGGATCTGAGATCTGAGACTTCGTTTACTAAGGTCCTTGAAGATTAGGAAAATGTATTCCTGTAATTGCCTTGTTCCCTCTGGAGTCTTGCACAAGATTGGCGTTCGGGAAATATTTGCTTGCTTTATTTGGGGAGTGGGGGTGGGGTCTTGTGTGGCCTGGGAATGGTTTTTAAGGCTTGTTTTGGACAGTTTGTAATTAGGTGTAGAGGCAGAATTCGCTGCGAACAAGTGCCTTAGATGCACTTCCTTTTTCACGTACCATGAAGATTAAAACACCCGAGTTTGGGGGCTTTCCCTATTAAATTCCCTTCTCATATTCCGTTATCCACTCTGGAATTAAAGTCTGTCTGCACCCCAATTTTAGTTCGCGCCCCAATTTTCGCTACTTATCTCCCAGGCCTATTCAGCATGAAGGCGGGGTTATGAGAAAAGCCTACGCATGCGCATCAGATGCCCCCAATGGGTGGGACTGGGCGATAGATGGAATCTGCGCAGGCGGGGTAGGGGCGGGGCTTCGGTAACCCGGGCGACTCGACCGGAAGCTGAGGGACAGCACCAAGCTACGGCGGGGCCGGGCCTCTGGGGAGGCGCCAGGGTTAGATTAACGGAGCTGAACGGCCGCGGAAACATCGAGGCAAGTGGCGGGATCCCTCTGCTGCAGCACGACTTAGTGGGGTTCGAGAAGCAGAAATTGGGGGCGCGCGGGCGCGAGGGCTTCCTCCTCTTTTGGAGCTCACCGGGTCCCCGTGAACAAGCTGAAAAAAAGGAGGATGACATCTCCCCCCCCGTGGGGGAGGGGCATCGCGCGAGGGCGCCCCTGCCCTGTGGGGAGAAGGAAAGTGGGGTTAAGGATGAGGGAAAGTGGGGGGAGGAGGGAAAAGGGGAAGGATGCAGCCAGGCGCAAACCAATCACCCGCCGAAAGGTTTTCGAGGCTCTTACCTCCACCTACCCTTGTGAGTTAAGTGTAAGACTAGTGTTTGTTGTCGCACACTTCCCGCTTCACCGCTGGGGAAGGAGATAGGAATTAAGTGGAGTCAACAAGCATTGATTAAACGCCTACCGTGTGCCAGGAAGGGGATGCAAAGAAAGAAAAAACATGATCTCTGTTCTTACAGTCTAATCGTGGGAGGCAATGTGTACGTATATATTTATACATATATCTACAGATACACATTTATATATATATGTGTGTGTGTGTGTGTGTGTGTATGCATATCATATCTCTTTATAGCATTCAACATGCAAATAGCTGTACGAGCAAAAAATATGTATATATACACATACATATATACGTACATATGTGTATGTATATCACAGTCTAGTGGGAGACAACGTGCAAATAACTTCAAAATATATATATATATGTACATATATATACACACATATATTACAGAAGTAGTGGAAGAAAACTTGCCAATAAGATGTATATTTATACATGTGCATATGTATCTATCACTAATTGTGGTAACAAGATATGTAAGGGTATGTATGCATGTATTGCAGTCCAATTATGGGACACAACATGCAAATAACTATGTGTTATACACAGGATAAATTGGAGATAATCAGCAGAGATAAGGTACTTGGATTAAGAAGATCCTTCGAATAGCTTCCTGTAGACAATGAAATTTTAGCTGGAACTTGAGGAGGCTAGAAGATGGAGATGAGGAAAAGGAGCCTTCCAGGTATGGGGGACAGCCAGTGAAAATGCCCAGCTTTGAGATAGGGTGCCTTGTGCAAGCAACAGCGAGAAGGCCAGAGTCACAGAACTGCATATTAGGAAGGGTGATAAAAGGTGTAAGAAGACTGGAAAGGTAAGACTGCTTATGAAGCTCTCTGAACACCAGACAGCATTATTTTGATCCTGGAGATGATAGGGAATCACCAGAGTTTATTGGATGAAGTGAAATATGATCAAACCTGGGCTTGAGAATTACAATTTAGGCTGATTAGGAAGAGTTGAGGCTGGGAGACCAATCTGTAAGCTATTGGAAAACTAGCAGTGTCAGGGAGATAAGGAGTTTTAAAGGAGAAACATTGGAAAGGTGAAGAACTTGGCAACAAATTAGATTGGGGGAGTGAGGAGTTCAGGGCGAAATCTACTTGAGATTCTGGGTGACTTGGAGCATAATAATATGCTCAAGGGAAGAGATTCAGATGCATCCTAGGGATCCTATGTGGAGGTACTGATTCCTTGGAAATTTATCTGTCAGGACCTTCCTTTCATTTTTGTAATTGAAGTCCATCTAGGTGTAATTAGAGCAGAGTTCTAACTTAGGTCCTTTGATAAAAGGGATTGAGGTTTGGATTTGCAGTTAGAAGATACATACTTTCACTTACTAACTCTGTGACTGGGCAACTTATTTAACTTCTCTGGGCCTCAGTTTCCACATCTGTAAAATGAAAAGATTGGGTTTCAAATTTTTTTTGTGCACTGTGGACCCCTTTGTTAGTCTACAGAAGCCTGTGATGTTTTTTTTTTTCCCATCAGAATAATGGTGGTTTTTTTTCTAACTATAAAATATGTAGAAATGTGAAGGAAATCAATTCTTTTTAAATCCAGTTATCCATCTATCTATCTATATTTTAAAAGTTCATGAACTCCAGATTAAGAACCTTTGTTGGCCTCTGAGGTCATTTAGTCAGCAAGTATTTATTGATCACCTATTGGACACTTTGCTGAATTCTTTAATACAAAGAAAAATAAAAGGTCCTTTGCTCTCCAGGACTTCATAGTCTAATGGGTGAGACAACATGCAAACAACCATGTATAAACAGGATATATGGATTAGTTAGGGATAATCAGGTGAAGGAAGGTACTGATATGAAGGGGAAGAGGGAGAGTCTTCTTGAAGAAAGCAGAAATTCAGCTGGAATTTAATAGGAGACAAATGAAGAAGGGAGAGAATTCAGACTTGAAGGACAACTGAAGTGCGGAGAATGAGTGCTGTGTATGAAGAACAGCAAAGAGGTTAGTGTCTTTGGAACACAGAGTACTTGGGGATGTTTGAGTATAAGAAGAATAGAAAGATAAAATGGGCTCAGATAACGAAGGACTTTCTATGTAAACTTAGAAGTAGAAAACTTGGAGTTTATTGAGTGAGGGAGTGTGTAACATAGTCAAACTTGTGTTTTATTTAGGTCCCTTCAAGCTACCCCCTTTTTAGCTCAAAATCTATGATCCTATCAGTATACCTCTCTGCCTGTTATCAATTATTATGCTATGTAGGAATACAGAGATGCTTTCTGGGGCTTGAGAATTTGTAGAACTTCTTGCTGATAAACTAAATTTCATTAAACTGCTGTGCTTGTAATTTTTATGTTTTTTTTTAAAAATAGTTTTAGTGTCTGAATCCTCCCTTACTAATATGCTTATAGTTATTTTGGTAGAGTGAGAAACTTTATATAGCAGCAGCAATTTTTATATTGTCCTTTAGCTACATTTCCTCTTTCAATTTAAGATCCTTAGAATTGTGATAAAGTAGGAGAATTCTGTGTAAAAGAGAGAGACCCTTTAGGTCCATGGAAATACGTCTTTATTTGAAGAATGTTGTCATGATTTTGCCCTGTTAGAGGGCTTTCTCAGGTTCTTGGAGGAGCATGTGTGTATTTGTGAGTGTGTGTATGTATGAGTGTGTACACATATATGTAGACATACCTATGTATACATATCTACAAATATGTGTATGCGTATAATTTGAATGCTTAAAGGAGCAAACTCAAGTGGAATTAAATGATACATTTTTGAGAAGTGTATTTTGGAGTGGATTTGGATAGAAACAGTCTTTCAGAGCTGAAAGAGATCTTGGAAATCTTTCTTCTGAAACTGTTGTTCTTTTTGCTTTCATGGCTAGACTTTTAGAAAAAGTAGTATAAAGGCTCCCTCAACAACTTCTACTTAATTCGTAACCCCTTGCAATGTGGCTGCTGACCAATGTGACACCCTATCCCCAACTCTAGGGAAAGTGTTCTCTCCAAAGTGGGAATTGCTTAAGTTTATTACCTTATCTCAGTCCTGTTTTTGAAATCTATTTCTCCTCCATCCCCCTTTTTTTTCCTGCATATTGCTACTGTCCTAATTTAGGCCTGGTCTCTTGTCTGAACTACAGGTGAATAGCCTTCTGATTCCTGTGCTTTGAAGCTCTTGGCCTTTCTCTTCTATCATCTGCAGAGATGAAGGTCTTTAGATCTGTTCATAGACTCCCAGTTTGTAGGATATTAGAATTGTAGATGTAGAACAGAGAGCCACCTTAGCTCTAGTACCGCCCCTAATTTTACTGATGAAGGAACTGAAGTCTGGAAAGTTTAAGTGAATTGCTCAATGTCACATTGGATCTAAATGTCAGTTGCCTTTCATTAAAAAGAAACACCTTAATCTGACATTTCTTATAGTCCACAATATTGCTTTTCTCTTTCTAGCCTTATCTTATAGGATTTTTCATGTTCTATGTCCCAGGCAACTGTGTTGTTTGTAATTTATAAATGGAGAACATTTCTTCCTCTCCTCTGCCTCTCAGCACCTGTGACTCTCTTCAAGACTTGAAGCTTCTTATGCAGAACTTTCTGTGATCCTCCATGAATGTTTTCTGTTAATATTCTTGTCCTGAAAAACCAGGCTCTAGTCCAGTTCTGCCCCTGGTTTTTATGATATTGAACACATTATTTTGCCTTTATGGAATTTAGTTTTTTAAGTAGTAACAAAAACAAAATTTTAAAATCACTTACTATGGGTGAAGAAGTAGAGATTTTAATTTTTTTGGTCTACACCTTTGAATTTTGGTAAAAATCTCAGTATTACAACCTCCTTCATTAAAATGCAGATCAGCATATTGTTGCTGATGTTGAAGACAGCTCTAGGCCAGCACTATCTCCACTGCACTATTAAGCTCTCGCTCTCTCTCTCTCTCTCTCTCTCTCTCTCTCTCTGTCTCTCTGTTTTGTGTGTGTTTGTTTCCTTTTGTGTCTTTTTCTTCTAATTTTCAGATGTGTTTTAATTGAAAATTTTTTCTTCTATAGATATGCTTGAAAATTTTAATACTTATTTCACTTGAAAAAATATAAAAACATCTTGTATTTTTAAAGCTTACAGTATCTTTTTCATTGCAGATGTCATTTGTGAGGCTGAGCCGCTTTGGTCCCCGTGGAAATGCAAGAAAAGTGCTGAAAGCTAAAAAGAAGAAAACTCCATTGAAGCAAGAATGGGATGTAAGTCTAGGTGGGGTGTTATTGCATTACTTTGGAGTATCAGAAGTGATTCCATGGCCTCAGTCATTCATTGGATTACTCAGGATAGTGGACATTATCATTGAGATGGAGCATGCTATTGAATATAAACTGTACTTTGTGATAAAAAATGGATAACCTGTGGTGCTAAAAGGCCCTGGGAAGCACATAAGGCAACTTCAGTCAGTATCTACTCTGTGCTAAATTACAGGAAAAAAAGAAAGACAGTCCCCTTTTTCAAAGAGCTTACTGTTTAACATGAAAAAGGCATGTTAGCAACTATATACAAACAGGCTATGAACAAAATAAATTGGAAATAACGAGCAGAGGGAAAACATTAGAGGAGACCGGAGAAAGCTTTCCATAGAATTAGGGATTTTGTCTGGGACTTGAAGGAGGGCAATTCCCTAAATCAGTGAAATTGCAGGTTAGGTGTGAAAAAACAAACCAATCCCAAAAAACCCCACTCCTAAAACATACTGTGTATATAGTCTCCTTTAAATAATCACCTTATTCAAAAATTCCAATAGATTGATGGAAAGGTGCCATTATGTCTAGAGAGAGAACTATGGAGACTGAATGTGGATCAAAGCAGAGTATTTTCACTTTGTTGTTTGCTTTTGATCTGATTTTTTTGTGTGTGCACAGCAGAATGAATATGGAAATATGTTTAGAAGAATTGTACATATTTAACCTATATTGAATTGTTTGCTGTCTTGGGGAGGGGGAAAGAGAGGGAGAAAAGTTTGGAACACAGTGTTTTGCAAAGGTGAATGTTGAAAACTGTCTTTGAAAGCATTTGGAAAAATAAAATACTATTAAAATAAAAAAAAAATAGTTACCTAAGAAGATTTTATGCACATTTCTCTATGTTGTGATTCCTAAAAACATTATTAGAATAAGCCCTCTTTTTTTCTGAGCCTGTCTCACATAAAGTATATTTAAATTTTAGAAACAGCCAAAAGTTGTTTGATGACAAATCTGTTGAATGAGGTAGAAAGTTTGAGTTTCTTAACTCAAACTCTAGTAATTTTTTAGGGATTGAATACAAGTTGATCAAACCAGTTTTCATGTAAAGTGATTAACAGCAGTTCTAAAAGATGAATTCCAGTGATGTTCAAACTATGGGCAGCATTATTGGAATAAACAGATAGCTTCCCAAGGTGACTGCTTATGAAGTAAAATCTATATAAATTTTTTTTGCATTAATTTATTCTAAAACTTCAGTACACCTCAGTGTTATGGTATATGCTTGGGTATGTATATCTTTCAGTACTGTCATGATTGTCAAAATTAGTTTCATTAGATTATAGTTTATGCCTTGTACTTTTGTAATTCTGTTTGAAAGAATTTTCATTTTATAGTAGGAAGTCATAAACTAGTTTTAAGCCAAGGAAGAATAAAACTTATTCTCTGAACTTAGAAAAAAAACTTTTGTCATCATCAACTTTTTTTGAAGTTTTGTTCTCATATTAATCCCTTAATAATTCTGAGTAATATTGTTCATACCTTTTTACTTCACTAAATTTGTTATATAGTATAGCAACCGAATTCAGTCTGAAAGTCCATTTTGCTTTTATTGTCTCCTACGACCTACAGTTTCATGAAACTCAGCTTGAAAATGCCATTTTAGTTAAATGAACTAATTTAAATAAAATACTAGCCCGCTTCACTCTTATTTTTATTGTGTTATAAGCTCATTGAACAGGTTTTGTATACCAAAAAGGGCCTGTGTTTAATTTGAAATGAGGAAAGTAGATGCCTAGTACCAAAAAGAGTTTTCTCTTTAACACTGACTAATTTATTCTTGTTAGAGTTTTATATATTTAATCATTTTTTTAAAAAAAAACTTTACAGAGTACCGTGAATGATTTAACAGTACATCGAGCAACTCCTGAAGACCTGGTAAGTTTAATATCAAAAGTGATTAAAATTATTTATATGTTACACGTTCCGTTGAAGTGTTTTTGTTTTAAAACTAAATGATAGGGGACAGCTAGGTGGCACAGTGGATAGAGTACCAGTCCTAAAGTCAGCAGAACCTGAGTTCAAATGTGGCCTCAGACACCTAACACTTCCTAGCTGTGTAACTCTAAGTCGCTTAACCCCAATTGCCTCAGCAAAAAACAAAAAACAAAATAAAACTAAATGATAATATATTGTCTCCTAGCTATTATTTAATAAGTATTCCTTGAGATATGTCTATATAAAACAAATCAATTATTTTAAATATCCAGGCTTGAGTCAAGATAACTGATATAGATTTAAATTAGGTTCTGAATCTTATTTTGTCTAGCTCTACATTGCCCTTGCCTATTTGGTCCCCTCCTTATTTTTTCAAGTTTATTACTCATAGTAATCCCTTATGCGAATTCTCTGTTCTAACTCTAAGATCTGCTTTTTCCACAAATGCATTTCCATCTCAGTATCTCTTATTCAGATTATTCTTCCTGCTTTAAATGCCTCTCCTGGCCTTCCTCTAAGTCTTACCTTTCCTTTGAGATCCAGTTCATATCCTACTTCTGTGAGAATTCCAGTGATCTTAGTCATCACTTCCTCTGAACTTGTGTAGCTCTTGAGTCTAGAGAACTCATTCAGCCCTTAGCATAGGGGCTGTATTACTCCTGCCTCTCTGTGTGCTGCCTACCACAGTGTTCTGCATACATTTAGCTGCTCTTTTTTTTTTTTTTAAATTACTTTTCACAATACCTTATTGCTGATTCTTTATTGATATATCAAGAAATAACAAATATGCACTTTATATAAGGTTGAACATCTATCTTCTTCATATATATATAGTTCTACATTGTTGGTGTTTTGTCAAGACAGACTATTTTTGAATTTCTTCTTTCTCCCAAATTAGTGAATTCTTCTATTTCATTTACTCAAAGACTTCATTTACTCAAAGATACTCAAAGATCTCTCTTTACATTCCCATGAGAAACTATTGTTATATTAAATACCTGTAATAAAAAAGGTAGCAAATGATTTTTAAAATGATATATTCACCATTAGCAAAGATTGATTAAATTTGTAAACTCTTATATAAGAGAAGTAGAGATTTACTTCTTAACTTTTTACCTTTGGAAGGAGGGTAGTTCAGAGAACCTAATTCAAATCCGGCCTTTGATATTTTCTATCTGAATGACTTTGAGCAGATCATTTAATGGTGGGTGGGTCTTGGTTTCTGCAATCAAAAATGGGAAGATTGGACTAGATGGCCTTGGAAAACCTCTTTGAACTCTAGATGTGATCCTATGGTCTTTGTTTCCCCTGTTTTTGAGAATTCAATGGATAGTTAGAAGTTCCTTGTGATGTCTTGTTTTAAACTAAAGGAATTCATGAGTATCTATAGTATAACACCTCTGTCATCCGATTGAACTAAGACAGAAAGACAACTGCTTGAAATGTCATGTTGTCCATTGTTTGTTTCTGCATATTGATATAGTCCAGAGCCATATGTATAGAATCCCAGGGGCAGGTATAGGAAAGACAGAAGTAGTGACTTATGTCAAGTTCTATATGGGAAATGCTAGGGGCTTGAATGAAGCTGGATTTGTTTACTGAAAATATTGATATGTTTTGTTATTTAATTGTTCAGTTGTGTCCTGCTCTTCATGATCCATCCTGTCTTGGCAAACACACTGGAGTGGTTTGCCATTTCCTTCTCCAGTAGATAAGGCAGTTTTTAAGTGACTTACCCAGGATCGCACAGATAATAAGTGTCTGAGGCTGGATTTCAACTGACGTCTTTCTGATCAGGCCCAGCACTATCCTTTGAGTTACCTGGCTGTTTCCTTTTCCTTAACCCTGAGACTCAGTGAGAACTACTGCAGGGAGGTATAATACTCAAAGGCAGCTGCTTTGGAGGACTCATGAGAGGTGGGTGCTGAGAGAAAATAAGGCAAAGTGGGAGAAAGGGTGGGAGACACCCACACACGGGCAGAGTACAGGCATCCCTCTTGCTGCTGCCTGACGCAGAGCCGAGGTGGTGACCCAGGCCCTTTTGGCCCCTGCCACAGCTGAGTTATCTGCTCAGGGAATAGCCCAGCCTTCCCAGTTGTTCAAGAGATGGTTGAATTACCACCCCAGTGGAAATGAGCAAAGCCACATGGATGACATTAATAGAGGAACAAGAGCCCAAACTAAGTTTGCAGGCAAGTTTGAAGGTAAATGAGTTAGGACAGCAACTATGGTTGATTACCAGATGAATGGGGTAGAACAAAGTTCATAAAGTAGCTGTGTTTATGTTTGTAGTGATTAGATATAACTTTTATGTACAAGTGCCTATGCCCACACCATGCACTATCCTTTTGCCTAGCTAGGCTTTCTAGTGCTCTTTGCTAGCTTTGGATAATGAAAGTGGCTAGCATGCATTAAGAAATGGTCTTCTGATCTATGGTCTTCCCAGCCTATAGAGCTTGTGTGCTCACAGTGACAGCAGATCAAATGGGAAGGGATGAAGACTTGGAAAAATCTCTAAGGTTTAGGTGAATCTTTTATAATAATAAATGATGGATTACTGCATGGATTGGCAATGAAATGGGGGAAAATAACTGAAAGGCTGTAGGACTTTACTGTTTATATGACAGCAAGGGAGGTAGCGGAATGATCCTCCAAGCTGCTCAGTGGCTACTGGAGTAGAGGTTATGGGTAGACAATTAGATCTGGCCTATAAAGAGTTCTGTGGTGTTCTAATGTGGCTGGATACTGTCTTAGCTTTTTCCAGGGAGGTCAGCCTCTAGCACACCTTCCTTAGAATGGCCATATTACCACTCTATCCCAGCCTATTAAATTCTTGCCTATTCTTTACAGCCTAATACACTTGGGATTTTTTAGCTTTGGTAATATTGTGTCTTGGAAAATTGTACCCAATTATTCATACTCTCACAGATCATTAAGAAATGGAAAGGTAAATTTAGTAACCTAACAGAATTATAACAGTGATAAAACTGGGGAAATTTTAGCTCACATTCCAGTATGCATATCCTTGTTCATTGAAACAAAATTCTCAGATTTCTCAGAACTTAACTTTGGCAGCTTCTCTTTGTAAATCACATCTCTCACAATCAAGTCAGAAATAACCGAGAAGGGAGATGAACAGGTTGAAGTTCACGAAAGGGAGAAAAAATATCTACTAAGGAAAAAATATTGGGAACAGAAGTGGAGGCTGCAAATTGCAGTGAAAGTTATCTCTGGGAAGATGGGTTAAACAATAAAGAGATTTTTCTCACTGTCATGTCCTAGGAACTTTGAAGTCTACTTACACAATGAAATATTTGGTATCCATTCGTGGCTCACTGGCTGTGAAATTCTTGGCTCGCAGGAGGGTTTGGGATAGTTGGTGTTCTCTAAGTCCTCCAATTCAGTTTTTTCAACAGGGCCTTGTTCCTCAATTTGCAATCTGTTTACCTGCACATTCCATGTGACTCATCTATTCTTATAAACTTATCTAGATATTCCTGACCTTAAAGTCATGAAGAATTGGTATGAAGATCAAGCCTCACTGGATATAGTGATAGCTCCTTTTGTAGATCATCCGGAAATGTTTTCTTGCTTACATGAAGACATTGCTTAGGCCCTTGAAATAGTGTCATCACACTTCAAAAGCTGATTGGCCAATAATTCTTTCTGTAGTTGTTTTTAATCTGTGGATTAGTTCTTTTGAGTAGTGCATGACTAAAGTAAGGTGAATTATGGGCAGGGGGACTCTTGCTACATTAAATGTGTCTGCTTTTCCCACAAAAAGTTGGTGCAAAGACTCTACAGGAGACTCCAAGATAAACTTCTTGTTTTTGAAGTATCCTTTTAGCTGCTTATGGTCACTAGAATAATTTTTTACATAGATTCATGAAAAGTGTGCAGGGCGGAGGGGATGCTAGAGGAGTATTAGGAAGGAGGAATCTGTAGTGAAACAATGCTTATATCTTGCAATTTCTTGCAAGGAATTACTATAGAGTCTTCATATTGTTTATTCTTCCCTTCCTCCCTTAGGATAGTATCCATTTTCTGTACATTTGTTTTGCTTATAGGGTGGCTGAGGAACCCATTTCTTCCCTATTAAACTAACACTTCTCTGTTTTTATATAAAGTTTATTGTGAAAAGCAGCCATGTAGACTAGTTGAATGTGGTCTCTGTTTCCCACTAGTAAATCATAGTATTGTTTAAGTTCAACAACTAATTCAGCAGGTTTTACAAAATGGAATTCATAAAATACTGGAATGTTATAATGGATAGTGTAGGACAAAAACTGTAGTCAGTTGTCAGGTAAGCAAACAGATTAGAATGCAGCTACATACACATCCAGAGAGAAAATTATGGAGACTGAATGTGAACTAAAGCATAATATTTTCATCTTTTTATTATTGTTGTTTTTTCCTTGTGTTTTTTTTTTCTTTTTGATCTGATTTTTTTTTTTTTTTTGCACAGCAGGATGAATATAGAAACATGTTTAGAAAAATTTTATGTTTAACCTATATTGGATTGTGAATGCAGCTAGTCCTACGAAATATACTAATTGTTCTACTCATTCAGTGGCTTGCTGCAGCTGTCATTTGGATGCTAACCTTTGCAGGATGGTAATGGATTAGCTGGCTGAGCTCATGTTTTTCATCTATATCAGGTACGTCGTCATGAACTACACAAATCAAAGAATAGAGCACTTGCCCATTGGGAACTTCAAGAGAAAGCTTTGAAGAGAAAATGGAAAAAGCAGAAACAGGATACTCCTGATCTTCTTGGAAAAAGGAGATTGGCTATCATGAAGGAGGTAATGCTTAAAACTCTGTTCACATTTTTTAACATGATTAGGAAAAAAGAGTAGAAAAGAGATTTTTTTTTCTTTTTTGTTTCCTTACAGTTGAATAAATTAACAGAGTCCTATTACTCAATAACTGTCTTATGTAAATACTTACTCCTAGTTCACCAAATCAAGGAAGCTGGCTATAATCCCAATTCCAAGTTTATATCAAGTTAAAATTGAATCCTCCCCCAGCTGACTCTAACATTTTACTAGAAGTAAGATATTTACATCAAGGATTAGACGTTGTTTTGGAATGAATTCAAGTTAGAATGAGGGAAATGGAGAATGATAGTTGTGTGTCTTAACTTTATTTGTTGATGCCTTTCAGTATTTGGGAAACTTGTTCTTCCCTTATTCAGGATGCTTTTTGCACTGTTAGTGTTTAGGTCAACAGGTAGAGGGTGTAGGCAAGTAACTTTTCAAGTCTTCTTTAAAGTATGATATATCTTTCTTTTGAGGAGTTAAAAATTATTTGGGTCATTATTCCATTTTCTCAGGGAGAAGTAGGTGTCAATTGTGTATATCATCAAACCTTTATGAAATCAGGCTGCTCTTAATTTCTTATAGAATAATAATATTTCACTACATTCATATACCATAACTTATTCAGTCATTCCCCATTTGATGGACATCCACTCATTTTCCAGTTCCTTCTTAATACAAAAAAGGCTAGTACAAACATTTTTATACATATGAGTCCTTTCTCCTTTTTTATGATCTCTTTGGGATACAGACCCAATAGAGACACTGCTGGATCCAAGGGTATGCACAGTTTTATTGCCTTTTGGGCATAATTTCAAGAATTCTAGAATAATTCTGGAATGGTTGGATCATTTCACAGCTCCACCAGTAATGCATTAGTGTCCCAATTTTCCCACA
The DNA here is from genome assembly GCF_016432865.1 of Antechinus flavipes. Classification (NCBI taxonomy): domain Eukaryota; kingdom Metazoa; phylum Chordata; class Mammalia; order Dasyuromorphia; family Dasyuridae; genus Antechinus; species Antechinus flavipes. The sequence goes on along the minus strand of NC_067400.1, from coordinate 306,324,240 downwards.
TCTCCTCCAACATTTATCATTATTTTTTCCTGTTACCTTAATCAACTTTACAGGTATGAGGTAGTACCTCAGAGTTGTCTTAATTTGCATTTCTCTAATCAATAATGATTTAGAGCATTTTTTGATATGACTAGAAATGGCTTTAATTTCTTTGTCTGAAAATTTTCTTTGCATTTGTTCATATATCTTTGACCATTTATCAATTGGGGAATGGCTTGTATTCTTGTAAATTTGAGTCACTTCTCCATATGTTTTAGAAATGAGGCTTTTATCAGAAATCCTGGATATAAAATTTTTTCCCCCAGCTTTCTGTTTTCCTTCTAATCTTGACTGCACTGATTTTGTATACACAGTACATTTTTAATTTAATGTAATAAAAATTATCCATTTTGTATTTCACAATATTCTTTAGTTTTTCTTTGGCCTTTAATTCCTTTTCTCCACCGATGTGAGATGTAAATTATCTCTTATTCTTCTAATTTGCTTATAGTGTGACCTTTTATGTATAAAAGAAGAGAGCCACATTGCAAAAACCTTGAGAGAAGCGAGTATCCAGGAGAAGATGATTGACAGTGCCAAAGGCTTTAGAGAAGTGTGAGGATTGAGAAAAGGTCATTAGATTTTTAAATGTTCTTATTAGCATTTGGCTGTGAAAGCAAGAAGAGATACATGATGGTAGCTTGAAGGGATAAGAGAGCAATTTAAGCCTTCTAAGATAGAGGACATACTTGTATACAATATGGAAGGAATCAGTAGATAAGGATAAACTGAATGTTAGTGTTGATGAGATAATGAAAGGGACAAGTTTCCAATAGGGCATCAGAGGGGTGATTATCCAGGTTACTAATAGAAAGTTTGTACTTGTCAAGGACAAGTATTCCTTCTTTGTCGGAGACTAGATGGCTGATGTCTTAGAGGGATTTTGACTTGTAGAAGCTGGTGCTCATAATGGATGGCCTCAATTTTCATAATGAAGCAGGAGAATAAGTTCTCTGCTGAGAGAGATTGTGAAATAATATAACTTAGACTTGAAAAGAGAAGAGGAAATTTGGAAAAATTACTGTGCAGAGTTTGATGGAAGAATCAATTAGGGAATGATAAAAAGATATCTTGCTGCAGTGGGGACTTTGGAGATTTTTTTGAACAAGACCTTTGATTTCATTGGTTAGGGTATTCCCAGTGAGTCAATTCCTTTTATCAATTCAGATTAGGACTTGATTTGCAAATTACAGTCCTAGAGAGTTGCCAGTTGATATTAGATAACCTAAATTCAAAATGAACTGAGCATGTTTGTGTACTTCTTACACCAGCATTGATGAATGCTGATATTTATAAAGAGTAGAGGCAGTTAGTGGGGATAACCAAATTTGTGTTTTGGCATCTTGGATTGGAAAGCCTGAGTAGAATAGGGAACCAGGAGTGTTGGTGCTGGAGTAAAATGAAGTAAGGATGAGAAAGAAGGAAATAGTATTGGAGGGAGAAGGTTTTTGATTTGGCAGTCTATGATTGAATTACTGATATTATGAATGGAGAAGTGGGATGTTGGCTAACACTAAGATGGGGAAATATGGAAAAAGGGAGACTTAAAGGGGCATCTGAGTTAGTAAACCTTGGTGATGGAGACCCAAGAACCTTGACTGAACTGACATTAAGCAATAATTTCTTTGTCTCTTTCCAAGATGACAGGAAATGATTGAAGCATAGTCAGAATACACCAAAACAAAGGTGTTGTGGGTAAATGAATGAGAAAGGACTAGAAAAGCTTTCATGAATTTTATTCTTCAGTTGGTTACATTTTTATGGTCACAAAATTAACTTAAAGGTAAAGAGAATACATGATCTTACTCTTACTGTTTGTTGGTCTTAAGAAAGCAGTTGATTATTTGCAGGATATTTGATGATGCAGGAAAAATTATTGTTGAAGGTTTTGTTTTTTAAAGCACTGTCACCCAATCAATTTAAATCATATGAGATTCTTTGAAAGATGAAACAATGAAAAACTTGGACAATCTCTGGTTAATATTAAGTGAGACATAAAATACAGAGAAGTATGTTTGCTAAAGGTGTTTGCCACCATCATGGAAGATGTTCATCACAGAATGCAAATTGGAGAGACATTCCTTTCAGGTCGTCAGGTCCTCCAGTTTTTCTTTTTGTTAATTACATCATGTTCACAACCTGGAACATTTTAAAACCTCGGTGAGATCTGTGAATAATCTAAAGAGTTTCTTCCAACTATACACACAAGAAAAATTTAAGTGGATGAAGACTACTTGGATAGACATTCCATAGAATGATGTATTTTGGACAAGAACTTTGGATGGATAGAGAATTTTATCTACAATAAGTGACTTGGAAGAGGAGAACTATCCAGATTGTCTTTCAGAATGTAAATAGTGCTTCCAATAACTCTGAACTTCCTTCTAGAACCAACGCCCTTCATTTTTCTTCCATCATGCTGAATGATTGAATCCCATTCTTTGAAGAATGACATTTTGTGGTTATTCCATGAGCAATGAGGAGTCATATAATGGTTTGAAGTGAAGAACTTAGTAGTGAAGAATTATACAGGAGGTCATATAAAGGATGTCTTCCGTACAGTGTGATAATGTAGGTTGGCCACCTCAGTCTTCTGTCTTTTGCAAATGTGTTTGTACTATGCTGAATGGTAGGATTTTATCTGAAGACTGCCTGGAGCATATTCCAGATCCAATCTCTTTGCTATTTACCTAGACCTTTTGAAAAAGCTGTAATTGAAGCACTTTTACTTTATTCAACATTTCTTCCCATAGAGATTTAAGCAAACCTCAAAGCACCACACCCTTCTTTTTTCATTCCAGATGTTTTGGATCTCTTAAGTTCCAAAAGTCAGTTTTCCTTTTCCCATTTCCTTAGTTCTTAATAAGGATCTGGCACCATATTAAGGCTTTTACTCCCAAACTTCTAAACCAATCTGACCACAACACAGGACTGAGATTTACAGTCCTTCTTAAGTGATCAGGTTAACTCCTTATGCCCTAGTACTCCTAAAATAGATATAGATAGAGAACTTCTGCATCTCTTATGATATCTGTGCTTAGGGCTGGGAGAAAAAAGCTTGAATCAGGTAAGGAAAGATCTTATAGCAGATCTCTTTTAGAGGTATTCTGTAGAAGTTAGTACTGTGGTGGAAATGAAGGGATCTCCAGAAAAAGTGAGGTATGGTTATTGTATTTCCTCTCCAGATGACTTGAGACTAGTCACTTAGCCTATCTGAATTTCTGTTCATGTCTCTATAAATGAGTAGGTCTGGCTTCTAAGGACCTTCCTCTAAATATATGGTCTTGTAATCATATGATCTCCTCTCTGCTTCTATTGTTGCTATAAGAATCTCATATAATGTGTGGATATGAAAATGAGAAATGGCTGAGCAGGATATATAGTTTTTTACTCATCTAGTGGAATGAGAGAACTAGTCAACTATTTCACACTATTTCCATTACCTAACTATTTACTTACTCATTTTCTCAATTATTAAGTAGTAGCTGTTGGAAGAAATACAAAAGATAAATAAAACAGTTGACTTCATAGGGCTTGCAGTGTAGAGGAAGGATACAATACAAATGAATAGTCAGTATTATATAATATATACATTAGTTATAATCTCACAGGACAATAATTTTAATGTAAAATGTAGGATAAAAGTATGAGTACAAGTCACAATAAAAACCTTAAGGATGAAAAGATATTTATGAGTGGTATGAAGGGAATCAAGAAATGCTCTTGGAGAAGCCTGTATTTGTTCTGGGTTTTGAAGAGGGAGAGTAGGATTTGTGGGCAGTAAGAAATGGTATTAGTAAAGGTTTAGAAACTTTGCACATGGGACATTTGATTATAGCATTCCCAGAATGAGGATTAATTCTCTAGGACATAAAAAGTGAATGGGGCATTGAAAAGCATCCAGTGTTGGGGGAAGTTATGAGGATGATGAATGAGAATGGTAGAATATTCCATAGAATATTCCTTCAAGTTCCCTAGCCCTGTTGGGATGAGTAGCAGTCATGAGGCTAAAGTAGTTTGAGAAGCATTAGGAATGATATTTGATCTGCTGCTAATAATTTGAAACGAGTCTAGAATGGTTTATGAAAACAGGACAAGAACTAGATGCTTTAGGGTGGATTAAATAGATTGTTTGTTAACATAAAAATACATGAAATGCTGCATGACATGTATTCCAGTGGTTTCTCCTAGCCCCACTTTATTTTGTGTCTCATTGTGGTATCAGGCATGTTTTTTGGCAGAGCATGATTAAGTGGTCATCTTCTATATAACTTTTGCAGTGTTTTGCCTTGTTGATCTCCAAGAAAAAAATCATCCATTCATATGGCTAACCTAGAATCTCTCATGGAGTAATATCCCCATCTGCTGGAACTGAAGGATATTGCCATTATTAAAATTTTAAAAACTTTAATGCTATCTTTTCTTATATTTTCTTAATATTCATTTCTTATCATTTCATTTCTCTATATTTGTCATTTTCATTATAAACAGTTTTGTAGCAACAAACAGTTTGGGAACATTGAAAACCCTGTGGAATTTTCTAAAATGAAATCTAGATTAATCTACTCCTTTTCAACTTTGGACTCAGCTCATCATAAAAGTGGACTTGTTTAAGACATATTGAACTTCCCAATAGATTAACTTAATTTTCATATTTAAAATTTGCCCATCTAATTAATGATTGTCTTTGTTTACAAGAATTATACTGGCTTAATTTACTATACATGGATTCTAATACAGTGTTATTTAATACATTTAAAAAAGACTTCTGATGATAATATGGATGCTTATTGAATGCCAGTTGATAATAACAAAATTAAGGTTCTTAATTGAAACAAAAATATTAGGTAGCTATCATTTGACATAATTTTTTCTGGCATTAATATATGACCTTTCAGTGTAACTTCCAAGTTATAGGTTTTATTTTTTGTTGAAGCATAAATTTCTAGGCACAGATTTTTCCGATATTGATAGAGGTAGAATCTAATTTTAAAAAGCTTGATGTAACAGTATCAGGGGAAATAGAATTGAAAGAGGCCTTATATACTTCCATCTCTAAGTGATAACCTGTAGAGATTGAATTATTTGCCTCTCACACAGGTAGACCTCTATTATGTATGTTTTCAAAAATCCATAATTTTTCTGTTATGAAAGACTTCCTGTCTCAGCTAGGTATATTGTAGTCAGGCAGCAAGCATTTATTTAGCACTTATTTTGGGCAAGACACTGTGCTAAAGTCTTATTGAATTGGAAATCTATGTAGAATGCAGGGCACACCTGTGTTTTTGGTTTACATTAGGCAAACAATAGTTATACTTTTTATTTGTAAATTGTAACCAACTGTAGGATATTGTCAACTAGTACAGGGTGAAAAATGCATATACACATATGTGAATGTGATATATTTTAAATATAATTAGATTTTAAAAATCATGTTATATTGCTGCTTTAAGACTTTACTTTTAGCAAATAACTACTTAAAAGTGGGAGCCATAAAGTGATAATTTCAAATTTTCTTAGAGTAGAGGAAAACTGTCAAAGTGTGATAGGAGTGCATTATTTTTTAACTATTGTCTAAGAAAAGATAAAATAATGATTAGGTAATTTAAATAATTCCTAGCTTTGAAGGGCCTCCAGACAGCTTACTTAACCTGAAATATGAGAACTTCTCAAAGAAACCAATAACAATTCATTATTTTTGAATTGCCACAATACCTTCACAAGCCTAACAACTTAAGTAACAATTGTCAGGTGCTTTGCTGACAATTAAATATGTAAGTATCATAACCTTCACAATATATGTGTTTTGAAAAAAGTAAGAACTTGATAAGAATTTTTTACATTATGTAAGTATGTATAGTGTCCATGTTCAAGTCAAAATGGTATCATTTTAAAATTGACTGCTGAATAGGCAAAACCATTATGCCAGACCTCATTCAATTTAGTTATATATACTTTTGTCAAGCATATACTATGTGAAAAATATTGCCAAGAGCTAGGAATATAAACATGTAAAACGATAGAATCCCTGCCTTCAAGGAATTTACAAGTTGACAGGGAGTTGAGACTTGGATACAAGTAATTATATTACTTCTGTACTTCAAGCTTACCTAATGTGATTGGTATGTATAGATCATACTTGTACTCCTCTGTAACTTAAAGAATTGCCATGGCCCTAAAATTCTCTTTGTGCCCATTGGTCATAAGTTTTTCAATATATAGATATCTTGGTCCTCAGATATTACAGCTTGTCCCTGAGACTGGTTCTCTGTTTGAAGACTTTTTGTTTAGAACCTGAACTCTGCCAATGTGCAGCACTACCATGCTATGAATAGACACCAGTGGAGAAATTTAGTATAGAAAATGATTCATATAAAGAATATAATACAAAAGACTAAGTGAATAGAAAATAATACAGTGTCTTGAGAGATTAAAGAAGGGCAGACAACTTTTGGAGAAATTATAGGAGACTCATATGTGAGTGTATTTAAACTCACTTTAAAGAGAATAATGGATATTAAAAATATTAACAGAATGATATTGGGGAATAAAAGAGAGAATATACAAAAATAAGAGTTGAAGCATATTACAAGCAGATTATGTCAAGCCTAGAACCTTGTATTTTATTAGAAAGGCTAATCTGAACTTTTTTTAGTTTGTTTTAGTTTTTAGCAATAGGAGTGATATGGTTAGATTTTACATTAAACAGGTTACTTCTGTAGCAATATAAAAGGATGGCTTGAAAAGGAGAATGGATGAAAAAGTAGGGAGGTTAGTTAGAAAGTGATTAGAATAGTTTGAGCCAGCATCAAAATGGTGTTAATGGTAATAGAAAAGAGGAGATGAATACTTTAAAAATATAATCAATGGGATTTGGTACTTGACTGAGTATGTTGAGTAAGGTAATGGAAAATTCAAGGTTAACTCTAAGGTTTTGAGTTGTGAAAGGTGAAAACTTGGTGAAAGTTTGATATTACCAAAAGAAATGGGGAGGCGAGAGAGGAAGGATTTCAGAAGGAAGATGACTGGTTAAATTTTAAACATGTGAAGTATGAAATACCAATAGACCACCCAGGGATTGTAGTCTAGGAGACAACTATTGATGTGGAACTGGAATTTGAAGAAGGGAAAGCTGTCATTATAGATTTGTTAATCATCTGCAGAGAGATGATCACTGAAAGTAAAGATGATCACTGCCTTGGGAGAGAGTATAAAAAGAGCAGAGTGTTGAGCATGGAAGAAGAGGGGGGAGGAGATATGAGTACTTTTAAGGTGGGAAGAAAAGGAGGATCTAGTGAAAACAGCTGAAAAGAATTAATCAGAAAGATGGAAAGGAGAACCAAAGGTAGTGTATTGTCAGAGAAGCAAAGTAAAGACAGTAATGTTGGGGATGATTATTATATGCAAATAATGCAAAAAGGTGAGGGAGGAGGAGGACTTTAGCCACTGAACTTGGGCATTAGGGGATAATTGACAACTTTGGAGAAATTATTTTTGGTGAAGTGGTAGGAATAGGATTCAGATCCTAAGGATTTGGGGAGTATGTAAATAATAGGTGGAGGAGGGAAGTATAATCTTTTATGCATATTGGTGAAGAAGAACAATAGGTGAAGAAGTTAATGTCACCAAACCAGCCTTGAGCAGAAGTGGCCCTTGGGTCCCCAGGCTTCCGTATAGTAGAGAGGTTCCTTTCATCCACTTAGTATCCCAAATTCAGGGTTCAGTGTAATCACCAAGCCAGAACTGAGAGTACAGAAGTTTGGCTGTTTATCTTTTTCTATACACTACAAAGGGAATACTTGAGGCTTCTCTGATGAAGATGGGGTCCAACTTTGGACCCACTGGGAGCAAATGGGCTATGACCTCCTGAAAGTTCTTCAGCATCTTTCCTATTGGGCTCTGCCCCCTGACCAGCTTCTTTATGGAGTGTAGTGTTCACTTTCTCTTCGGGGCCACTTCACTGAGAACTGTCCTGCTTTTTTTTGTTGTTGTTGTTGTTCTAATTATGGTCTCTGTCTCTGATAAAACTAAGTTCTGAGAACTGCCAAAGATTGGTCGGATACAATGAATTATGGATAAGGAAAAGACTGGAACAAAGAGGTATCCTACTGATGTTGAAGTCCTGAGGAACAACAGGTCACTTTACCATCCTCCGAGAGAGATGAAGTTAGAACTTCTTGTTCAGGTTCTTAGAATCAAGAAAAAGTGAAGGGGACCCTCCAATAGAGGGTTTGATGCTCAAAATGTTCTTCATCTTCTTATATTTTTGTTCTATATGTTCTTGTTAATAAAGGACTTTTTTTTTCTTCTTCCCCAAATGTAGAGTCAAGATGGTCAACCAAAAGAGACAATTTTGAGGGGCAAGTCTCTTCCCTATTTCAGGTCTCTGTAGAATAATAAACTTGGGATAGTGGGAGAAGAAAAAATTATATGCCCCAACTGTAAAATACACCAGTTAAGTGTTCATTTATAAAATGGAGGTGGTGAATAGGAGGAGAGAGGATGAAGGTATTGAAAGTGGAGCAAGATCAGGAAAATTGGGTAATGTTGTTTTAAAGTACAGGACTGGATGTAGAATATAAATAGAGAACAAGGAACTAATTAGAACCAAAAGGGCTTCCCCTCCCTTTCTAACATAGGAACATTGGAATGACTTGTTAAAGCAAGAAAATAGCTTCATTATAAGAAATTGATTGCTAAAATAAGAGCCTTATTTGCATATTTTATAATTATTTGTCTAGGCTTTGAAGTTTTTGATGAATAATCATCTCTCTTGTCTCTGTTTCTCTGTCTCCCTCAAGATCCTCTCCGATCACTACCAGATGCAAGATACATTGGAAAAATCTGATGAGATGATGGCTGTAGCAAAAGATCTGTTTGGTGATGCCCCTCGTAGGCGCACAGGTAAATTGTTCTTTTTTTAATAACACTACCAGTGAATATTGAATGCAGTACTTTTCTCTTACCAGCTGAAACCATAGGTCAAGTTGATTAATGAATTTATATACACATCTCTGTTAGTTGTCATTTAGCTTGTTTGTGTCCTTTAAGAATTTTATGGATTAAACTATTTGACCTCTGAAAATCTGCGATTTCTATGTTAGCAATAAATAGTGTAGCTAATGTAAGACTAACACTAGGGTTTTAGAAACATTTATTTCAAGACATTTATAGGAATTGTAGATAAGGTACAAGAAGTGGCCCATTTAACTTTCATTACAACTAATTACCATAAGTTACACAATATATAACAACCAATTATTACATTTTAATCTAAAAGATAAAATATTTTGTCAAAACAAAACTCATTCTGAAACTAGAAATTTCCTTAAAGTCCTCTCTCTAAAAGTACATACAGTTAATGATTTGGACAGTGTGGAGTACTGTGTATGGGAAGTTGGCCTTGGAGTATGGAAGGTGTGGGGCCAAGACCCACTTCTCTCTGGCCTTGGACATATAACACTCTGAGACTTTAAATTGGTAGAATAAGTTTTTTTATCAGGATTTCTCTAGCCAAGTGAAATCACAGTTCCAGTTCTCTCCCATTCCCTCCAGATGGTGAAAACACAAAAGGAACTCAACCACTTTTGAGTATATCAAATTAACCTCTTCCATGTGGGAAGACATAAGTATCTTAACTGAAAATATAAGAATTTTTAATTTTAATTTAGGACTCAGTATTCCACAAAAGACTACATATAAATGGAGAACTCTGCTTTACTATTACATCACAATATTGAAATCAACTGGATGAAATTTATCAAATAATTGACTTACTTCTTTGTCTTCTATAGGCTATCCTAATGTAACAGTTGCTCCTGACTCTGAGATTGGTTCCTCCCCTGGCCCTATTGTGTCAAAAAGAGATTGTCTTACTGAGTCAATCAATGAATCTGCTATTGACCCTCAGGTAATGTTATCTAGTTCCAACTCTTAACAGTACATTAAAGGCTGGAATTAAATTTAAGAGAGGGAAAGTGTTGTTATAGTGATGATTACTCAATTGCCCTGAATGTTATATGTACTATTTAGTAATACTGTGCTTGGAAAAAGTAACCATAAAGTGGTCTGATTCCCAAAACAACATGCAAATCAGTACCATCCTTTTATGATGATATGTCCTGTACATTATTAGTACATTTAAACTATAGTGGTTTTGAGAAATGAGGAATTTACTATGTAGAAAAATATTGCTATATCACTTAGTAATTGGAACCCAAATCCCAAGGATAGCTTATAATAAAATATAACAAAATATATTCCGGGAGAAAATAAGGACAATCTCTAAAGATTATCCTGGAAGCAGTAGATTTTTAGCCTAATCTTCTAATTGACCTTATAATGACTGATGTCTTCTGGAACTAACAGTGGAAAGAACATTGGACATGGAGTCAGAAAACCTTTCTTGGAGTCTTGGCTCTGAGGCTAGTTGTATGACCTTGGGCAAGTTCCCTTAACAGTTCAACTCATTTCCTTAGCCATAGGATGGGAATAATAATACTTAACCTTTCTGTCTTTCAGGGTTATTGTGAAGATCAAATAAAATAATATATTAAAACTATGTTGTAAACATTTAAGTATTAGATAGCTATGTTACCAAATAATAAATTATATTTAACATCCTACTTCTTAAATTGGTTATGTAAACTAACATTGTTTTGAAAGATTTTCAGCAATAAGACTCCCTTAACAGTTTCATGTACCTAAATATTTCTATGCAATCACTATTTTATTCAATGTAGTGTTTTACAGAACTATCTAGTAAGGTGCTTTATTTTAGTAATCAAGAATTCCTGTACATTCCCTTTTACCCTTGTAGAACATCACTGCAAATCTGAAGTACATAGGGGGAGAAACTATGAAACAAAGAGGGAAAAATCTTTATAGAATAGAGTGGAAATAAAATAATTCATACAGTAATAATTCAGAATTTGTGACCATTTGTATGCTTTTTTCATGTTTAGTAAATAGATAACTTCTTTAGATATCATATCAAAAGTGGTGCTATAACAGCAGTTTAACTCTAGTTGAAATTATTAAAAAAAAGAAAATTCTTTTAAAATATCATAGACATTCCTATCATCAACTAATGAACTAATTATAATTTATTCTTATTTATTAAAGCAGCTTCTTTAAGGACCTCTTCTTTGAACACTTGAAATTCATTTCAAAGTAATGAAATATTTTTTTCTTTAAAATATATCTTACATTCTCACAGATTTTATCTTTCTCTTGATTCATTATTTTTCAAATTAGCATTTTTTTATTTTGTTAAATATACAGAAACTTAATGATGTAGTGATATAATTCATAGAAACTTGCATATGGTAAATTTCAACTTAGATTTAACTCTATCACCCAGGGGTATTTAATTAATAAAATGTTGAAATAACTGTTATAAATCATTCTTACTTATAAAGTAATCTTAAGATATCAATATTAAAAAAAAGCATAATTTTCTGCTTAGGCCATTCAATCTGTATAGGAAACTGATGGTACATGTGTGCCATCTGCAATTCATAATCCTAAAACTGTTGTCTGAAACTGAGAGGAATGATTTTGACTGTGTTTACATAGCTAGTATATATCAGAGGCAGGATTGAATCTAGATTTCTCAATTCCAGTGCTAACCATCTAGGTGCTTTTCCATGTTCCCTTTAAAGGAAAGTCTTATAATTTGGCTATTTGAAAACTTTACAGAATATAACTCAAATAAAGGAAGTACCTTAAATCTCTCCTTACCACTCAGCATAGAACTATACAGTAGGATCTTGATAAGTGATATTGACTCTTTTTGTTTATTTGTTTAGAAAAATTTTTTAAAGTAGCTAGCATATTGGAATTTAGCTAGACATAAACAATTTTGAGTTAATATAGTTAAAAATGGAATTCTGTTAATCTGCTATATCTAAACTATCACTTTATAGTATACATAGAATTATATGCTGTATGTAGCATATAAATAGCTTATTTGTGTTAACATAATATTATAGCATATATAAAGGTACATACAGCATATATTAACATCCCACTCATATGGAAGTCAGAGTTTTAATAACCTCAGCCCTTAATAGCTCTGAATCCAGAAGTGACAAACATCTCTGAGTTGTACAGATGTTAAAGTCACAGTGCTGAAGACTATATACTTTACTTCATTGGCAGGGCCCTGAAATCTTATTCAGAGCTCTTCTTTATTTTTAGGTAAGTTTTATAGTGTGGATTTTTTAATGTTTTTAGCCCACATTAAATTAAAAGTAAGGACCAGAAAGACTGTTAACAAAAAGTGGTAGTTGACAACTAGGAAAGACTTAAGAAAATAAGAAAAGAAAACAGCATAGGAAAGACATACATACAAAAGCAAGAAAAGAAAACAGCATAGGAAAGATATATATACAAAAGCAAGAAAAGAAAACAGCATAGGAAAGACATACATACAAAAGCATCATAGTCGGGAGCTATTAGAGTAGCTTCTGAGGAATTCAGTTTACAATAGAGTAATTGATATTCATAATAATGACCCTTGGTCTTCAATGAAAGATTGATTACATATATGTGTGTGTGTGTGTGTATGTGTGTGTGTGTATAAACTTCTGTTTAAGAAGATAGAAAAATACAGAATATATATTAGGAATATTATATCAGAATGTTTAATAACTTAGTATTTCTAAAGGGTTGAATTTTACTTAATTTAAAAAAATTTATTGTTTGGAACATTGTCCCTGACAATGTTGGATAAATGTTACATATGCATTTATTTTTGTCCAGAATTAGATTAAATTGAAACTTTTGCAATTTTGAATTTATGTTGATAATATTATTCCTGATCCAAGAGAGAATTCTCTGTGTTGTATGAAATGAAATTAAATGAAAAGAAAAGTTTACTATTTTCTTTCTGATCAGTGGAATTTGCCTACCAAAAATTGCTCAATCTTGATCAGTTGATCCTAATGTTATGCCACAGTTCTCTTTAACTGTCCTGACTCAGTTTCCCGGTACGAGTTTCCCGTGTCTCAGTTTCCTTAACTGTTCTGTCTCAATCTCTTTAGTTGTAAATCCCACTCTGACCCAGTAAGACTGAAGACTATTTGTTCAAAGGTTATAAATTAGTAAGATAAACAAGAGAGTAAACCTCCTGACTCTTTTGTGTCCTCAAGAATTTACAATATCCCTCTAAAATATTCCAAGATATCTCATTGATATCTTTATATTCAGACATCCTGTCTCTGGGTTCTTAGAGTTCGTGGCCTCCCCCATCTTGATAGAGGTTTTCCCTCACTTCTTACTCCTTCTTTTGTTTAGAGAAAAGGTATTTAAGAAGTTGGGGTTCCTCCATTCGCTGCTGGACTCCTCCAGCCCTGGGACCAACATGGATTCCTTGGTCCCAGTATATCTTTATCTCTGTCTGACTGGATAATTCCAAATGAGAGTCTTGTCCAGTCAATCTTACTCTCCCATTAATAAAATATTAAAAACTCTCTAATCTCTCTCTCCTGCCCAGCAGGGATTTAATCCCAGCCTTTTATTTATTAACTGTGTCACTTAATTTGTCTGATCTTTCATTTCTTCATCTAAAAAACCTGTAAAAATCACTTTTTAATGCCTCTCCTGACTAATTCGTTTAATTATATGTAACAGTGGAAAAAAGTACTGAGGTTGGAATTCACAGAACCTAAACTGGGCAGTTCTAAATCTCCAAGCTTAGTTTCCATATCTATGATTTCCAAGCTCAGTTTTCTTATCTATGAAATAAGAGTATTGAACTATCTGATTTTTTAGCTTGCTGTATAGATCAAAGCTCACTTAAATTATGGCCCAGACTGCTTGTTATAGTTGTTATTGTGTTTTCTTAAATAGCTGTAAGAATTATTTTTTTTTTAACATTTTAAAAGATGTATTTAAAAAGGGAAAAAATTTTCTCAGGTGCAGATGCAGATGTATTAAAACAGGCAGGCTTTTTTTTGCCCAGTCCTGATCAAGATCAATGATTCTGTGATCCCCAAAGGGGCAGTAAACCAAGACATATCCTCCAAGTGATTTAGTAGCTCATTAATTGCTGCGTAAAGAAGGGGAGAATTGATTTAAATGGATAATTTTTTATGATGTATTCTGAGGTAGGCTCTTAATGAAGTAGAAGAAGAAGGTGAAGAAATTGTAATCAGCCAGTCAGAAGATAGTGAAAGTGAATTGGATGGCTCTCTGAACTTTCCGTCTAATATAAGAACAGACAGGTAAGAGTTTGTGAAAGAAATCTCTATGATTCTTTGCTTCTAAAACTATTTCATATATTTAATGTACCTTCTAAGAACTATATTCCATTTTTAGAATTGGAAGCTTTTCCAAAAAAATCAGACTTCCCTACTGACATTGAAAACACTGGTTATTGTTGAGTTTGTTCTTTACAAGCATATTTTTTCTCATCCAAGGAATGCTTGTGGCTTAAGCTAATATCCACAGGTGTGATATAAGAGAAGGGAACAAAAGAGAGCTATAGGCAGAATGGTTAGCTATCTTTAGACTAGTACAATATGAAGGAAAGATGGTTGTCTCCTGTAAAAAAAAGTGGCTTGACCACTGCAAAGTGCTTAGTTCTCCATAATCATTTTTTACTGATCACAGAAGAAAATGGCTATATTTTCTGTGTCTCCAGTAGGAGAGTATATTGAACCCTGTTATGGGACCAGTAGCCAACACTTCCAAAACCAACTTCCAAAGTTTAACATATCCAAAATGGAATTCAGTATCTTTCCTTTTATATTCCCCATTATCTCAGTTACCTCTTAGAGGGCAATGCCATTCTCCCAGATCCTCAGGCTTGTAATCTGGGAATCATCCTAAATTCCTCACTATTTCTCACTCCCTTTTATCCAAGGTGTAGCCAAGACCTGTCAGTTCCTCCTTTTCTGCATCTCTCAAATTGTCCACCTTCTTTCTTTTGCCACAGCTGACACTCTAATGCAGGGTTTCATAATCTCATTCCTGGATTATTGCAAGAGCCTGCTGGTGGGTCTGTTTGCCTCAAGTCTCCCCCTTCTCCATTGTCCTCCACTCAGCCATCAGAATGCTTTTCCCAAAATACGAATTTGACCATGTCACCTCCCTACTCAGTAAACATCAGTGCCTTTCTGTTGTCTTTAAGATCAAATACAAAATTTGTCATTTGTCCTATATCTTCATAATCTAGTCCAGTCATGCTTTTCTAGTTTTCTAACTCTTGAGCAGGTTCGCTGTCCTAGCTGTTCAATGAACAAGACTCATTATCTCTCATCTCTGGGCTGTCCCTCAAACCGGTAATACTTAGCCTCCTCTGTTCTGAGTACTGACCTTTATGGCTTTAAGTCTTATCCTGAGATTCCACCTCCTACTCGGATCCTATTCTAACTCCTCTTCATTCTGGTGCCTTCCCTCTGTGATCATTTCCTGTTTATATTTAACTTGCTTTGTATATATTTGTTTGTATGTTGTCTCCCACATTAGATTGCAAGCTCCCTGAGGGTAAGAATTTTCTTTTGTTCCTTTTTGTATCCCCAAATCTTGCACATTGTCTGGTACATAGTAAGCAGTCAACTGATATTTATTGATTGATATAATCAAAATCATCTATTTTATTTTATGTAATTATTGCCTCTGTCTTTTGTTAGGTTAAGAAATGCTCTGCTTCTCTTTCACTTTTTAATGTTAAAACTCATATTGTATATCAATTTTCAATTTACTGTGGAATATAGTAATGAAATTTTTACTCAGTTTTTATTCTACAATGTTGACTTTTTCTTCTTTCAAATTTAACTTTCTTTGCCTGAAAAGTTCATATGTTAATTCTTATAATAAACAGATTGTACAATAGCATTGATTATTTAAAAACCTACTTTCTGTAGTTGTCAATATCTTTTTCTCTAATAATTTTTTCTTACTGGCAGTGAAAAAAATGAATTTTTTGTTTGGACCAAGAGACAGTCTGGTATAATGGATTGGAGGTCAGGAGACTTAGATTCAAATCTTTGCTTGAACGATCAAATTGATTTTTAAGCTAGTCAATGTCTTATTTATACAATAAGAGAACTGGAATGGATAATCCATAAGGTATTGTGAAATGTTGCTATAGCATGATTCTAAAAGTTCCTCTAAAGTGACCAAATTGAACAGTTTTAACAGACTTGTTGGAGTTTTATTATCACTTAAACAATAACTATGAATGTGTAATTGGTCTCAAGGCTTCTTCAGCGCCTGAATGAAGAGAATTCTGAATTCATTTCTAAGTTATGTACAGATATGCGGCAAAAAATTGCTTCATCACAAAAAATGACTCCACCAACCACTCCAACGGTTGTTGCTCCATCATTGGAAAATAGAGGTTAGTTCCTACAATTCATTATTTTTAATCCTGGTCTTAGTAGCCCACATTTACATACATAGTACTTTAAACTTTCTACATTATTTTCTTCACAACAATCCTGTGAGGAAGTATTGTCCCCATTCTACAGGTAAGAAAACAGAATTCTGAACAGAGAAATTAAATGGCTTGCCCAGAGTTACAGATAAGCATCAGAATGGGAATTGAATTTAGGTTTTCTGGCCCTAAATCCATCACTGTACACTGTCCCATGATCCATCAAAGAAGGGGGCTACTCTGTTTCTTTATAGAACTGAGCCATTATGCAAAGAGTATAAATTGATTTCTGCCCACATTAGCCTAATTGAATGTGATACTGATATTTTTGTTAATTTAAATAATTTTGTATTTTGTTCATATGAGGTGAAATTGTTTCCTTTCCACAGCTTTGAATGGTACTCAAACAGTCAAGAGGATCCAGTCAAGACTGCCACTTGAGGAATCTGCACAGAATGTAGATACAAATTATGCTGCGGGGCAAATGCTGAATCCTAACTCAAGAAAACAAAAGCAGCAGTTAGCCAAAGGTTTAGTTTCTTTGTTTATAAAGATTGATTATATGTTTTATTTATTAGAACTGTTTTGGTGCTGAATAGAATTTTCTTCCTAACATATAGCTACATTCTAAGCTAAAATAGAAGTTTATTGATTCCAGGAAATTTTTTCTGTTTCAAGTAGCTCTGTAGAGAACTGATTCTATTTGCTATAGTGTGTTCTCTCTAAACTACAAAAAACAAAACTATATCAAATATGTATTTTATTTTATCTTTTTATATTTCATTGATGTATTTTGTTTTTAGATGTAGATGACTACCCCCATGCCAGGTGAAGTCTTTTGAGATCTTTTGAAACAAAACAAAAGACTTAATATGGTGATCTCATCTGAAAATGTATATTACACTCCACATTTGGAGCATTCGCTACCTCTCTATTTTTAAATTGTTTTTTATAAATTCTGTTTTTCTCCCTCCCATTTCCCACTCCATTGGGAAAAAAGAAAAGCAAGTTTCATGCAACTAACATAGGTAAAATAAATTCATTGGCTTTATACAAAATTAAAAGTTTTATTTTGCACCCTAACTCTGTATTATCTTTCTGTCAGGAGGTGGGTAATGTATTTAATCAAATTGGTCCTCTGGAATCTTGCATGGTCATTGTAGTGATCATAATTCTTATAGTTTTAAAATTTATTTGCCTTTACATTATTATATGAATTTTTAAAAATTTTGTTTGTTTTATTCTTGATTAGTTTATTAAAGTCTTTAAAATAACTTATTTTGACATGTTATAGTTTAAATTATTCTTCTGATTCTGTGTACTTTATTTTACATCAGTTCATATCATTCTATGTTTCTTTGAGATCATCTGTTTATGTTTTATAGTACAATAATATTCCTTACATTCATATGTCACAAATTATTCAGCTATTGGACATCTCTGTAGTGTCTAGTTTTTTGCCACCATTAAAAAAAAAAAAAAAACCTATAAATAATTTTCTATGTATGGCACTTTTTTCTTTTCCTTTGTTTTTTTTTTTTTTGGGGGGGGGGGAATATAAATTGGGCAATGGTATATCTAGGTCAAAAGACATACATAATTTAACAACTTTTTGTGTATAATTCCAAATTGTTTTCCAAATGGTTGTAACCATTCACAGATGTACCAATAATGCATCATTTTGCCTCTTTTCCCACAGCCCCTTTAACATTTGTCATTTTCCCTTTTGTCATCTTTGCCAATTTTATAGGTATGAAGTAGAATCTCAAAATTGCTTTCATTTGAGTTTCTCGATAGTAGTGATAGGTAACTTTTTCCCCTCCAATATAGCTAAAAATAGATTGAGTTTCTTCTCTTGAAAACTGCTTGTTCCTATCTTTAGAACATTTATCAATTGGAGAATAGCTCTTATTCTTATAAATCTGAATCAGTTCTGTGTGTATGTCTATGTGTTCATATAGGCATCCTTGTCTTGTTTTTAATTAAAATATGCTGCTTTCTTTCTCTCAGTGAAGAAAAAAACAGATATTTCCAAGATGAAGAAAAATGTTTCTTTCAACAATGTAACCACCTCAGATTTACCAAGTGGTGATAGCTCCAGCCTGGATACCCTGAAACACATGATACATGAAGTGGAGCATGAAATGGAAGAATATGAACGATGGACAGGGCGAGAAGTCAAGGGATGGAAAAATAATCAAGGTTTGACTGGTTTTACCTTATCCCTAGTGAGCTCCCTCTGTCGGCTGGTGCGCTATCTTAAGGAGGTAAGAGAAAACACAGACCTCAGTGTTTTATTTTAATTTATTCTTCCCTATACAACCTAAAAGTAGTTTGAACTACCAAACTAAACAAAACTAAGTACAATAAATACTTGGCTATATATGTTAGTAATGTATATAAAAGGGTTTTGTACTTTAAATATTATCTGCAATAAAATTTTAGCTTCAGAAAGATATTTACAGGTACAGTGAAAGTCAGCTAGATAAGGAAATCCACCCTAGTTTTAATTGGAGCCTAAACACAATATAAGTAGGAAGACAAATCTACTTCACATAAGAATGAAACATATGCCAGACCAAATATAAGTAATATCTAACTTGTATGCCATTTTGGGTTATTTTATTTTATTTTTTTCATTTTAGCTTTGCTTTATTTATTGTATCTTGATTTCTCATAAAGTCATTAGCTTCCATTTGCTCAATTCTATTTTTTAAAATATTTTATTATAGCTTGTTATTTATAAGATATATGCATAGGTAATTTTTCAGCATTGACAATTGCAAAACCTTTTGTTCCAATTTTTCCCCTCCTTCCCCTCACTCTCTCCCCCAGATAGGAGGTTGACCAATGCATGTTAAATATGTTAAAGTATAAGTTAAATGCAATATATGTATACATGTCTATACTAAAGTTATTTTGCTGTACAAAACGAATCAGACTTTGAAATAATGTACAATTAACCTGTGAAGGAAATCAAAAATGCAGGCGGACAAAAATAGAGGGATTGGGAATTCGATGTAGTGGTTCATAGTCATCTTCATTTTGGGTTATTTTAAATTGCCACAATTGAGAATTGACCATAAATGAAATTAGACATTTAAATTAGTTTGCTCCTCTTTCATGATTATGATAAAGGTACAAAAATTTTTACTGTATTCAGTTTCTTTGTCACCATTTTAGAGATTACAGGACTAAACATTTTAGCATCTTATTACCTTTTGCTTCCCCTTTCCATCTTCTTTAATTAAAAAATAATTGATTTATTGATTGCAATTTAATTATTTTATCTTGATAAATGATCTGGCTTGGTGTCATTGTGACATTAACAATAGCTGGTTTTTTGTTGTGAACATAAATACATAGAACAGATAAGGGAGAAAACTTTTTCTTCGCATATTATTTTTAATTTTCATCGTAACTGATTCAACATACTTCTGTTGAAGTAAATAATTATTCACATAATTAAATTTTTTGATATAAACTCAATAGCTATCAACAGAAACAAATAAACTTTCAAAATGTAGAGTTTAAAATTTTATATCACATCCTAAGTATTTAACAAAGTTCAAATAATGAATTAACGAACAGGAAAGAAATGCTTCTGTTCTTTGTCATCTTCCATGTCAACTTAAAGTTCTATAATCTTCTGGCTTTGTCTTTGTTTTTGTTTTCCTTTCTGTAGAACTGCAATCAGTTTTCACGGTTTTGGTTCCCTTGATTTTGCTTTGCATCATTTCACATAGGTCTTTCCATACCTCTTTATATCCGTCATATTTATTATTTTGTGACAACCTAAGAGTCTTACATCAATATACCATAATTTATTCAATCATGTTCCAGTTGCACACAATTTTTCCCAACTTTTTGATATACAAATAAAGCAACTGTGAATTTTTTAAAAAATCTAGGTCCTTCCAGAAGATCATTATATACTTCAACAGCAATACTGTATGATGATCAAGTCTGATGGATGTGACCCTCTTCAATAATGAAGTTGAACCAAATCAGTTCCCATAGAGCAGTAATGAACTGAACCAGCTACACCCAGGGAAAGAACTCTGGGAAATGACTATGAACCACTACATAGAATTCCCAATCCCTCTGTTTTTGTCTGCCTGCATTTTTGATTTCTTTCACAGGTTAATTGTACACTATTTCAAAGTCCGACTTTTTATACAGCAAATTAATTGTTTGGACATGTATACATATATTGTATTTAACTTATACTTGAACATATTTAACATATATTAGTCAGTCTGCCATCTGGGGGAAGGGGTAGGGGTAAGGAGGGAAAAAGTTGGAACAAAAGTATTTGTAACTATCAATGCTAAAAAATTACCCATGCATATATCTTGTAAATAAAAAGCTATAATAAAAAAAAATCAAGTCCTTTTTACATTAAAAAAAATTCATGGGAATTAAGTTCTAGCAATAAAAATCACAGAGTTAAAAGAGATTACCAATTTTTTGACTCTTATTTGTACACTTAGTCTTGAAAATACTTAATAATTTGAATCCATTGTTATTTATCTTTCAATTTCTATCCAAATTGTCATTAATATAGTGTCCAACACTAGTTGGACATGCTATTATTCTCTTACCAGATCTCATGATATTAACAATGGAAATCAACCTTCAAATTGTGTTACTTTAGGAATGGTTTGTATTATCTAAAATTCTGCCTCATTTAAAATAATTTTAAAAGTAACTTTAAATTATGACATTTTGATTAGCAGCGTAAGGCATTTGTATTTCTATGTATTTAGGCATGTATTACTTTTAATCCTCACTTCTTTCCCTACCCTTCCCCCTTTTAACTTGGGAATTCATTACCTTTTTTTTCAGAGTGAGATGCAACTGCGTAAGGAGGTTGATACAAGGCAACAACTGGAAGTGGTATTAGGTGATCATCGAGAATTGATTGATGCCCTGACTGCAGAAATTCTCCTTCTCAGAGATGAAAATACTGCTTTACAAGTACTTTAATGAGATTCCAAGCTTTTAATGTGTGACTATTTTTGATATTTTAAAGATTTAATAAAGAATTATGTAGTACAGCTGTTGATGTATAGTTTCAGTATTTGAAACTAGTTAATTACTTATCAATTATTTATTCTCATTGCCATTGATAAAATTTGTTGATCACTTGCTATGTACTGGATTTTGTACTATATATGGAATGTAGAAAGAAGCATATAAACATGGTTTTATCCTCTGTAAGAGTTGATGAAGCTCTAAAACAGTATTGATTGGCTCATACTGAACTACTACTTATTTACTGTAAATGAATACATCATAATCTGCAAAGGGCATTTTGTAATTAAATCGTGTGCCCTTTATAATTGTATCAAGTATTTATATGTTCCTATAACAGTTTAAAAATTCCTACTGAGATAATTGAGAGTAGTAGTTTTCAAATTTTAGATTTCATTTATTTAATGAACAAATTCAAGATATGATTCTTTAGGAATGTTACTATAAAATAAGTACTATAAAGTAGTACAGTGGAAAGAGTCCTAGCTTGTAAGTCAGAGAACCTGAGTTCATATCTTACTCTGTATTGGGTAATACCTGTGTGATCTTGGACAAGTCATTTAGTCATCTTGGGCCTGAGTTTCCTTATTGTAAAACAAGAGGTTTGGACCAAATGGATCTTGCTCTAAACCTGTGGTCCAATTGCATTATAAATCTGTTTCTTTGATTATGTGTAAAGAGTATTAAAAAAAAAAAAAGCCAAACAATAGTGGTATTTTCTATCTTATTTTAGAAGTCTTCATATGAAGACTCACTGACTCTTTTTTGAGGGTTTTTGTTCTGATCTGAGTTGGTTTGAATAGCTTCTGAAGCCCAACTCCAAGATTCCATGAAAGTGTAGTCAAGTTCTGAAGAAAAACTATGGTCAATAGAATTATTACAAGTAAGTTTTTGGCAGAATCTTGCCTGCAGGAGATGAGTTATTTCTTGATTTTTTGGAAGGATTAAGGATAGTGCAGCTGGCAGAAAAAGAGTACTTGGAGAAATGTGATGAAAGACGTAAAAGATAATAAAATCAAAATATTTTGTTGTTCAGTGGTTTCAGTCATGTCTGGCTCTTTGTGATCTTATTTAGTATTTGACAAAGTATTGAAGCTATTTGCCATTTATTAAGCTCATTTTTCAGATGAGGAAACAGAGGCAGACAGGGTGAAATGACTTGTTCGGGGTCATACAGCTTGTAAGTGAATGAGACTAGATTTGGTCTCAAGAAGATGAAACTAATTACAGGTCTGGCATTCTATCAGATCAGAAAATTACAAAAGCCAAATTTAGAAAGAGCACCAAGGAGGAAGGAATTAGGCAGTTTTTAGTGTTGAGATTAATATTGAGGCTAATTGTCACTGCAAAGCAGTGTTGAAATGGGGAAGTACCCATTCAGAATTATTTCATTCAATTGACTTAAAGCTCAATTCTTTGTTATTCCCAAGTATGCAAGAAGTATAAAGTTGTTGAAAAAATATATGAATTAGAGTCAGAAGGCCTAAGTTGGAATCCCTGTTTTGTTAACTTTTCTATAAAATGATAGGCTTGGGCTCCAAAATTTTTAAAGGCTCTGTCAGTTCTAGAACCTCAGGGCTTGTGATCTAGAAAACCTTTTTTTTCCCTAAGCTCTTCTTTTATTTAATTAATCTTGTGATTTTATTGTCATTTATTTGCTGTCATCTGTGCTTAATTGCTTTAATTTCTATTATAACCCTAAGTATTTATCAGGATATCTTGCATAATCTTTTTTTTTCCCTACCTCCTAATTGTTTTGGTACTTTACTTTTTTGCATTTTAAGTGGATTTTTATTTTCTTGTGTTGGTGTGTATGTTTACCATTTCTTTTTTCTTTTGTGTGTTATTGTGTTGGTGAATGAAGGGGACAAAGGAATAGGTAGAGAAGAGAAACCTAGCTCTAAATTCCAGTATATTGAATCAATTGCTAATTTCATTCAATTTAGAACATAGGTCTTTGGATTCATACTGCCTTATACATTAGTTATCAGCCATAAAGAAAATAAGCATAGTAATTGGTAACCTTTACTTGTCTTGAAATAGCATTCATAAAAGCTTAGGGAGTTGAGTAGCAGGAAGGTAGATTGTAAGATCTTTAGGGCAGGAACTGTTTTCCTCAGAACTTAGTATAGTGCATTTGCACATAATAGACACTTAATAATCTGTTTAGTTGAATATCACAGGGAGTCATTTTTAAGCTGTTAGACTAGAATAAAATTATCCTGCTCTTCCTAGAATACTTTAAATTATGAGTTGGATTTTTTTCTCTTAGTATACATCTTTTGTTTTCCTCTTTTCTATTTCAGATGCTTTGATTTCAGGATCTGGGGTGTGTTATTTTAATATTTCTTTTTCCTTTATCTCCCATAGGCAAAACTGCAGCAGTACATGGTAACAACTGATGAGCAATTAATTTCACTCGCACATGCCATTAAAAATATCCCTGTAATAGCATCTAACAGAGAAGAAAACCCAGTCTCCGAAAGGGGATTGGCAATCAGAAGCATTGCCAATAGTCAAGGTATATGTATGATAATACTGAATTATAGGAAAGCATATTTGGGTTTTATTGGCTATTTGAAATTCTGTTTTTTCTTACACTATTGAGTGTGACTACAAAGTAATGACACTAATTTTGATATGTGTAACTTGTAAAATCATTCTCATGATCCATCATGACCTTGTGAACCCTTGAGAACTTGCAAACCTTGAGAACTCATTATAGTGATGAATATAATCTCCTGAAATGCCAAACAGGGTTTGATAGCTTGATATCTTGCTCAAAGCTTGATAGCTTTGATATCTTGATAGCTGCTCAAAGCACTTCTATTTCCCACCATTTTTCAAAAGCCACATTCTGGAGTTAAAAACTGGGGCCTTGTTATTCAAGCTGGGAAGGTCAGGAGCCAAGTAATGGAAGATATTTGTGTGGATGTGCCCATTGGTGATATGATTCTTGACTTTTATGTACTTTATTAGAGTCTCTCTCTCTCTTTCTCTCTCTCTCTCTCTTTTTTTCTTCAGAGGCTCCAGTTATAAATGATAACATCTCTGTTCCATTGATATTCAGAAGGGAAATGACTGAATTCCCCCAGGAAGAACTACCTGTTAAGCTGACTCAGTTGCCAAATCCCCCAGATGGTTCGGGTCTTGCCAGCAGTTTACCGGTCCATATGTTTGAGCCAGCTGTTATGCTAACACCTCCTAGGCAAAAAAGCAACCCAGAGTTCCCTCCAATGCAGGAAGGTGAGAAAGCTTCTTGTCTAATTCAACTCAACAAGCGTTTCCTAACTGCTGACTTTATTAAAGGCCTGGTGTTAAATACTGGGATTATGAAGATAAAAATTAAAAACCTTACTCTTAAGGAGTTTGCATACTGCTAGGGGGAATAAATATACATAAATAATAAGTACAAGATTTTTGGGGACAAAAAAAATACTGATTACTTGGGGAATGGAGGGGAAATTATAAAAAGCTTTTTGTAGGAAGAAATAGAATTATAAGAGGCAGAGTACATTCTAGGTTTACTGTATCACTTGTGAAAATGAGAATGATAAGTGCTGACAACTGGTATTACCAAAATATTTAGGATGTGAAAAAGAGCAATAAGAAATGAGGCCAGATAGGTAGGTTGGAGGAACTGAACTATAGAGGGAATACAACATTGAAGAGTTATTATTTTAACTTAAGGCAATAGAAAAGTGTTGTAGGTTTTTGAGCAGATGAGTAACGGATGAATAATTGGTGAGGGGAGAGACTGAAAAGAGGGAGACCAAATAGGAGTCAGTCATCCCAGTAGAAAGTGGTGAGAACCTCAACTAAAGTAGTGGTAGGCATGTAAGATAATAAAAGGGGATGGATTCAAGAGATGTGGACATAGAACCAGCCAAACTTAGGAATTGGAAGAGGAGGATAAAGGCAAAAGGAAGAGTCAACAGTGACTCAAAGGATTAGAATCTGATTGATTGGAGTGAAGTTCAACAGAAATAGAAGGACTGAGGGAGAGGCAAATGTAATAAGGGAGATAGTGAAGTCTATTTTTGAGATGTTTAGAAAATTCTAGTCATAAACTGTAATTAATATCTAGCAGGCTTTGATATAGTTTATTTCAGGAGAAATATTATTTCCTTTTTGGGAATCATCTGCATAAAGGTAATAGTTGAATTCCTGGGAATGAATGAAATCACCAAGGGAGAGAAAAGAAGAGAACCTGAAACAACTTGAGAAGGTCCCTCAGGCAGGACACCAAAGATGACCCAAAAGAAGGTCATCAAGTTAGAACTCAAGTTGGAGTCCAGGAGAGATCAAACTGATTGGAGCAGAACTCAACAATAGCAGTTGTCAAAGGAACTAGAGAGGAAGAGATTAATTTTTAGGAGGGGGAAAAGTCAGCAAGAGCTGTGGAAATGTCTAGAAGAAGAAGTATTGAGAAAAAGCCATTGGAGTCAGCAGTTAGGCTACGTTCAGTGGTATGATTAGAAAAAAATTGAAGTGTTTTGAAAAGTGAAAGAGGAGATAGAGCTCAAATCTTACAGTGGAGTTTAGATGAAAATGTAAAAGTAAATGTTAAAGAATCTTGCAGAAGGACTCCAATGCACAAGTTATATCCTCTATGTAGAATTTCTGGAAGATACAGACAAGGAAGACAGGGTGAAAAGGCTTAGATTATGATCAACATTTTTGAAGGGAATGGCACATTTATGACATTTTAGATCAATGAAAATTTTCTCTTTTTTTCATTCTTTCTTTGAAGAAGTGTTGAAGTAAAATGTAAAAAAACTAATTTTAGAGTCAGCTAACTTAGCTGGAAAATATTTGACAAATTGAAGCATACTGTATCTATTGTATTTGGATTATATTTGGAAATTTAAAAAAAAAACAGCTCCTCTAATTTTTAAAAATGCTTTAAAAATTCTTAGAGAAAGGGTAACTGCTGTTTAAAAAAAATTGGTAACTTTTTATTATTGTAAAAATTGTTAAGAAATATTAAATTGCTTTAGAGTATATTGTAGAAAATTCTATTAATTTTCATTTAAGTAAATAAGCCTCTGATTTCAGGGACAAGCAAATGAAGAAATGGCATCACTGAGCATTGACGACTTTTTTTTTTTGGCACTTTGTGAAAAGGAGAAGAGATATAGGATGTTACAGTCTTTAGATGATAATGAAATTTGATTATTATACTTAGTATACCTATCCTTCTAGCTAAATAGGTAAATATCTATAATTATCCATTTATATAAGTTATTTCAGTTCTGATAATAACTCCTATTATAAAATCATTCCCTATTATAAAATCTTCAGAGATTTTAAAAACTGAGGACATGAGGATAGATTCTCAATAAAAAATAAAATGGAATAAAATCCTTAATTGGTCGCAATTTGTGATTATTTGACAACTTTTATTTAGCTGATCCTTTCTTCATAGATATTGGGAAAAAGTTTAAAGAGAGAAAACATTTTCCCAAGTATTGGAATCTTTACAAACTGTTAAGTCATTAGAGTTGATAGAGACAATAATTATCTAATTTAGCATGGTTCAGTATCCTTGATCTAATCTTACAAGGAGATGTTTTGGGCCAGAACCTGAAACAAGGTACTAAGTAGAATTAATTGATACAATGCTTGTGTTCACACAAAGGTGTGAACTCATTGGAGTTCACACGTTTGGGAGATTTCAGGGTTTAGTATGAGATAACCGAATTCACACCTCCCTTGAAGCTCTTAGGGCCAGAGAGCACTATGGGAGAAAACCCATAATCCCACTCTCTGATATATAAGAAGAAAGCAGAGGCCCCGTTAAAAGAGTTCAACTGAATTAGATTGGAGAGAAGCACTCTGGGAGAGCCAGAAGCCCTCTCTCAGAGACAAGAAAGATTCATTACAACTTTTACCTTGATGCTGGCTGGAGTTAGAGGCAGAAGCAAAGGACAAAGCTGCAAGAGCTCTTAGAACCAAGGAGAGAGAGAGGCCTCTAAGAAAACTAACCAGGCTATATTGAAGGACACAATAAAAGATTTGAACTTTTAGCACCTGGCTGCATTTGGGTGGTTATTACTTTCAACTGAAACTAAGGCTGCCTCCTGAAAACCTCCCTTGAGAAAGCTGCTTTCTCCTAGAGAGAACCATCATATTATATTTTAAAAGAAGAAAATCACCACACCCAAGCATATTGAAATGTTTCTAAAACTACTATTACAATGTTTTAATTTAGATTATTTTTATCTGTTCATTAAAGCAAGGACTTTTATAGATGATACTTTGTTAACCTACTTTAAATTATTTTATATCCTTGAATGTTGTAAAATTGTATTTCTTTAAAAGAATTCACTAATTTATGTGAACCTTTCTCCTATTCAACAAATTCAAAGAACACCAAGTACCGTGCCATGTCCTGGGTGTATAGAAAGATA
Source organism: Antechinus flavipes (assembly GCF_016432865.1). Classification (NCBI taxonomy): domain Eukaryota; kingdom Metazoa; phylum Chordata; class Mammalia; order Dasyuromorphia; family Dasyuridae; genus Antechinus; species Antechinus flavipes. Next base: position 306,296,367 of record NC_067400.1, on the reverse strand, counting down.
TTCCAATCCTCATGAAGTTTATAGTATAGTTGGAGAAGCTATAGCACATGAATAAATAACTATTATATATACGTAATTAGATAACGTTCATAAAAGAAGGGCAAAATGCTTTTTAGCTTGAATTAGTTTTATCATGAAGATTATTTTAAATTTTTATATGAAAAATTTAGCATGGGCTTGTTATAGATTAAATTTTATTGCTTGTTTCTTTATTCTTATTTGTAGTGTTGAGGAGGACAGTTCAAACTCGTCCTGCCCCACGTATTCTTCCAAATGTAGAAATAACTGAGAAGGAACAAAATTGGGAAAAGAAGAACTTGCCTAACACTTTAGAAATTCCAAACTCAAATGAGGAAAACCGTCTCTTCACCCAGAGATGGAGAGTATCTCATATGGATGAAGATTTAGAGAACAAAACCCAGCCTTTATTTACCAGCATGTCACAGGCCGAGTGCCCTCCTTCCCATTTTCAGCATTCGGGGAACCATACTTTTCCAGAAGAACCTCCAGTACTTGGAGATGGACAGCAACTAAGAACAAATGAGCCTTTCCTGCATAATAAAGATCTGATGGCACGAATTGCTGAATTAACACTGCAAAATTCTGCTATTAAAGCACATCTAAACAATTTTATAGGCCCTTCAGGGGAACAAGGAGATGGACCTCAGGATGCAGCCAAACTAGAAAATATAAATGACATGACAACAGTAAGTACCAATCACAGATTGTCTAATTAGGGATGAATTTAGGTTTTATTTAATTAGTTTAGTATATTGGTAGATTTATTTCTTCTTAGTATCCATAATTGGTACTTTTGTAGCTGTCCCTGGAATTCTTAACATTCTTTTAATTAATTGCCATAATTTGTGGTTATTATTACTTTTTACTGAAACTAGACTGTCTTTTGAATTTCATGAGAAAGGATGCTATGTACCTATGTCTTTAACTCATGAAAGGTCTATCAAAATTTTAATTTTAGTTATTTGTTATTATCCCATACAAACTGTTATAAACAGTGATTGGGTTCCTAGGCTAGCTCATAAAAGCCTGTTTACCTACAATAGAACTGACTATAAAGTTTATATTTTTTTTTCAGTAGGAAGAGAGAATCAATTCTGTTTGGGGGATCCCTGGAGCAATCTTTGCCCTTTCTATAGAGTCATGAATAGAATGCTACCAGTTTCCCTTCTACTCCAGCAGACTTCAGAAACTCAAAAGTTTCATAAAAATATATTCAAAGGAAAAAGGGCTTCTATAACGCTAACACTACAAGTAATATTCTATAGCTTTAGGCAAACATTTCTAATTGTACATATGAAATTCTTCTCTGTTTGTCTATGCAGGTTTATAGAGAGTGCTGGTTGCATGTATAAATGGTACTTAGGCAGAAAAAAATCTGTTATATATAAAATGGTGAAAGATTGTATAATTGAGTTTTTGAATTCTTATTTTTCTTTAAAGACTTTTCCAGCAATGCAGACACAAATACCAAACAGCATGGAGGAACGAATAGCAGAATTGAATCGTCAGAGTGTAGAAGCTCGTGGGAAATTGCTGCAGTTAATAGAACAGCAAAAACTTGTCTGTTTGAATTCTTCCCCTCCATCAAGTTCCCCTGGTCACTCACCTTTGAGAGCATGGACTGGTAGGTAATATGGTTTAAAATTTAGGAATAAGAACAATAGGTGGATTAATTAGCATGAATACAAGGCTCTGTGGGGTAGGAGAGAACCTTTAGGGTAACATTGCACATTATACTGAATGCAGCTCTGAAAAACAAAGGTTTTCCTTTCTGTCTTTTCTCTAAGTATCTCTGTTACAGATTCAGTTATCATAGCAATAGAATTGCTTTGATCTCTAACATCACTCGGTGGGCTCCAAAAGGATATTTTTGACAAGTGAAAAAGGGAAATTAATTATTTTCATCTTTTCATCTAACAGTTAACTAAGCAGTGATTCAGTTCATTTAAAATTTATTTGTTTTTTAATAGATGCAATTCAAAAAAATTATCTATTATAAGGGAATTAACTTGGCAACTGTTACAAGGTTATATTTGTAGTTTTGTTTGTTTTTATATATGGGATATTTTATGTCATATTTTTATGTTAAATCAGTGTAATACAGATATTTTAATCCTGTTTATAAGAAATTTATACTCTGGGAAAACAAAAGTAATGTCTGTGATTTATATATTATTTATCTAATGTTAATTACAAGTGTAGAAGTTACAGCTAATAAGAGTTCATTATGGACAAGAACATAGAACTATATACCTTTGTCTGCCTATATATATTTATAGGATTAGGATTTATAATTTTATAAGTCTTACAATTATATTTAAATTAAATAAAATACATATTTATCTTTAGGATCTATATATTGTTTAGGGGTATGTGTGTATGTGAGTAAGAAGTATAGTTTGAACTGGATCTAAAAGGATGGAAAGTTCATAGGTAATGGAAAGGAACAACGTTATTTTTGGTTGAAGAAGAGCATCATCAAAGATGCTGAAGCAGCAGTAACCAAACCTCCTAAATCCTGGCAAGTCCTGCATGGTAGTAAATAAGTTTGGATAGGTAGAGTGGGAACATTTTATGGAGCACCTTGAAAACCTGATAGAAAAGGATAGATTTAATGTAGTAGATAATAGGAATTCATTATAAATTTTGAACAAAATATTTAATGTGCAGAAAGTTGTGTTTTAGAAAGATTAGTGTGTTGGTCACGTGAAAGAAAATTGAATAAAGAGATTTGAAGCAAAGACTTAACCCACACTAGATGTGATCATTATGGCTAATTTTATAATAGGAACAACGAGAAGGTAGATGGGAGGGAAGATTATGAAAGACATGACTTAGTGACAAGACTAAGTTTCAGACATGAAGGAAAAGTCTGACAAATGGAGGACTTGAAGAATGATGGTTTTATTGAAGTAACTTGTCAGTTGAGGATGGAAATTGAATTTTTTTTTTTCTTTTTGATGGGAGTAAGGATGGGAAAGAATGTGATGAATTTAATTTTGGTCTACTGAGTTTGAGAGGGTGACTCCCTATCTGAGTAAGAGAGCATCCCTTGTTGATATAAAAAACCATGCTAGGGCAAAGGAAGTCTTATTTTAATTATGTAACATTTATGAATAGCAAGTCAACCAAGTTCCTTAATGTGGTGTATTCTGTTTAATTAAAGTTGTGTTTAGTACACTTTTTTTTTTAATTACTGATTATATATAAGGTATTGTGCCAGCTTCCAAAGAAGATAAAGTTTAGCTAATATGTAGCCCTTATCCTCTGGAAGCTTCTATTGTGGTACAGTATTACTGTATTGTGGTACAGTATTGTGGTACTAGTATATCTGTGTGAAAGATATCTAATCTAAGTGCTTTAGTATGTAGAGAATTGTGTTAGTCTGGATAGTCTATCCACTAATTGCAGATGATAGCTCTTGTCTATTTGGGTACTCAGATAAAATACTCATTACCCTGTAGTCAGAATGGTGAGTAGCTTTTCTAAATTTAACCATCCTGGTCTTTGCACAACAGACATCACTAGGCTCATTCCTGAAGCATTTTTACCTAGAGGAGTTTATATTCTGCTGGCATAGCCTTTGATAACCCAATGTTTCTTTCAAGTAGAGGGATAAATTTTTAATTGCCTGTTACCTTAGAAACCCTTTTATTTAACAGATGTTAAACTCTTCAAAGAAGTATCTGAAAGCTTTCTTTTATCTGAAACTTCAGACACATAATTTTTGATTGAAGAATTCTTTGGGTTTCTTATAGGTACTCCCTATTTTCCATTTTAAAAGTTTTAAAAGTTTACCATAGTATCTGTTACTATAAAGTTTCTGATCGGTCACTTTACTGGGATGTTATGTTATTAATAACAAAAGCTACATTATTTTTGTTTCACAATTCCTTTTTTTTAATAATTTAGGTATGTTTTTATCTGTACCCATAATTGTCAAAAAATAAAAAATAATGGCCAGAAAGATTGCTAATCTGTAGATTGTAGCAAGACACAAAATTGAATGATCATTTCTTTAAACAGAAGATTAATGGAGCTAACATTTTTTTTCTAGAAGGTGGAAAGAGGACAATTGAAGTGTCTGTTCCAGGGGCAGAAGCTACTGAGTGCTCGAAAGGCAGTGCTATTTCTCCTGCTAATGGGATGAATGCAAGAAGGTGGGGTTATTGTAAATAAATATTTATTCAACACCAAAAATACAAGAGGCACTTTGCATAACTCTGTAATAAGGTATTTGCAATCTGATTTAGTTTTAGTTGGGAGGGGTTGCTTGGATAAAGAGAAGTAAAGGGGTCAGAAAGAAACCACAATTCAATATAAAAGGACTTGAGGACCAAGAAGCTCCAGAGAAAAGTGGAACTGAAGGAGATGCAGTTCCTCCCACCCCATTTTCTATTTCATAAGGTTTTCTTGTAGTGCTCCAACTTTGGTGACTGATCTCTTCTTTGAATTCCTTTAGATTTGTCTATAACTCTCTTTACTTTTAGCTTGCATATTTTATATTGTAATGGATCTTTTCAAATGTAATTAGGTCCTATCAGCCTAGCTAGATTGAAAGTGACTTGAAGGTAGGATCTTGTCATTCCATTTATACTTCTCCCTTTTTGTATATACTAGTTTCTCCGGAAAGGTTTATTGTTGTTGATATTTTGATACTTCAGCATATCTATGAGTTCATTGATAAACCTACTCCTTACACTAATGCAGATCATAGTTTGCATGTAGCTTCTCATCCTGTGAGATTTTTCGAATCTAGTCCTGCAAACATTTAAGTGTCAACTAAAGATGGATCTCTTTGTCAGGGAACAGTTTGCAATCAGTCAAAGTGGTAGGCAGGTTTCCAAATAAAAACTAACCTCTTTTCTTCTTCCTATTTAATGTTAGATTCACATATAGTCTTTGTACAATATATCTGTCTTAATTTAATGAATGGCCCAATCAATCATATGTCATAATTCTATCCATATGCATTCTCTAGTCACTTTTTTTTGGCTAAGCTAGTTTCTTTTGGATAGATATAGATGTAATTGAAAAGACTCTTACAATTTGCAAACAAGCATATCTAGAAAACCTTAAAGTCACTTCCATAGGAAATAAAGGTTCCTTTGAACTTTATCATCTTCTTAGTCACAAAGAAACATCTTTAGGAAACATAAATCTCTGTGCTTCAACACTGATAAAATGATATTTTTGCTAAATTAAATGTTTTTATTGTTGGGGGGAGGGCAGATTGGTAATAAAAAATGTAGACATAAAAATTCTTTTGTTCTTTGGGCTAAGTCACTTGTTTAACTGTGAAGTTGTAGTATGTTTTAGAAAGTAGTTTGCAAAAAGCTGCCTGTGTCCTTTCTGTATTTACATCTGGGATGGTCTTAATTGCATGCATAGACTATTCTTATAAAGATTTTGTAATAATTAGAAAGTTTCTATTGAGAATTGTTGATGGTTTTACAGTTTTAGTTTTACTCTTTTTTAGGTGATCATAGCATTGATGATCTTTTTCAGTCTTTAAAGTTTTTTAAAATTACTTTTTCTTCAAATGAAGATTTACCTTCTATTTCTTTCCCCTTTCATCTCCCATTCACATTGAAAAAGCAAGAAAAATCTCTGTTATAAACACGTGCAATAAAGCAAAATAAATTCCTACTTTGGCCCTATCCAAAACATATGTCTCATTCTGAACTCTTGGGTCTGTCACATCTGTCAGGTAGTAGATAACATGTTTCATCATGGGGCCTCTGGAGTTATTAGTTGAGCATTGTTTTGATCAGAGTTATCAAGTCTTTTAAAATTTTCTTTTAAAATATTGTCGATATTGTATAAATTATTTTCCTGGTTTGCTCACTTTCTCCATATCAGTATTTCCAAGTTTCTTTGAAAATACTCCTCTTAAGGATTTTTTGTAGCACAGTAATATTCCATTGTATTCATATATCATAAATTGTTCAGCCATTCCCCAATGGGAATGTTTCCAAGTCTTTGCTACCACATAAAGACCTACTGTAAATATCTTTGCACATATGGGTCTCATTTCCTCTTTCTTTGATCTTTGGTGATAAAAATTAGTAGTTGTGTTGCTGGGTAAAAGGACATATACATACTTTAGTAACTTTTGGAACATAGTTCTGAATTGCTATCTAAAATGATTGACCTAATTTATAGTTTCTCCAGCTGTGTATTAATGTACCCATTTTCTCATAGTTCCTAGAGTCATTTTCTTTTTTGGGCATATTAATCAATAAAAGTTTGAAGTTGATACCTCAGAGTTTAATTTGCTTTTTTCTAATCTTTAGTGATTTGGGTGCATTTTTTCACATATAGCCTGATGTGTCATTGTCCCCAGTTTTCACACATCCCCGTCAACATTTATCATTATCTTTTCCCATCATCTTAGTTAATTTGAAAGATGTGAAGTGGTACCTCATTGTTATCTTAATTTTCTTTTCGCTAATCAATAGTTATTTAGAACATTTTTTTCATATGACTAGAAATTAATTTCTTCATCTGAAAATTGTTCATATTCTTTGACCATTTATCAATTGGGGCATGGCTTGAATTCTTATAAATTTGAGTCAATTCTCTATTTGTTTTAGAAATGAGACCTTTATCAGAGACTCTAGATATAAAAATTTTCTCCCAGTTTTCTGCTTCCCTTCTAATCTTGGGCTGCATTGGTTTTGTTTGTATAAAAACTTTTTAAGTTAAATGTAATAAAAATCATCCATTTTGCATTTTTGCATTTCATGATGTTCTCTAGTTCTTTGATCTTAAATTCTTCCCTTCTTCACAGATCTGAGAGAGGTAAATTATCCCTTGTTCTCCTAATTTGCTTACAATATGACCCTTTATGTCTTAAATCTTGAACCCATTTTGACTTTATTTTGGTATAGATTGTTTGATGTTGGTCGCTGGCTAGTTACTGCCATACTATTTTACAGTTTTCCCAGCAATTTTTGTCAATAGTGAGTTCTTATCCCAGAAGCTGGAGTCTTTGGGTTTATCAAACAATAAATTACCATAGTCATTGACTATTGTGAGTTGTGAACCTAATCTATTCCACTGATCCACTACTCTCTTTCTTAGCCGGTACCAAATGGTTTAGATGACTGCAGTTTTATAATATAATTTTATGTCTGCTACAGCTAGGCCACCTTCATTTGCATTTTTTCATTAATTCCCTTGAAATTCTTAAACTTTTGTTCTTCCAGATGAATTTTGTTATTATTTCTTAAAGTTCTATAAAGTAAATTTTTTTAACAGTTTGATTGGTATGACTCTGAATAAATTAGGTGGAATTGTCATTTTTGTTATATTAGCTTAACCTACCCATGAATGCTGGCAGATAGACTCCAAAATATGCAGTTACCTGTTTTGTCTTTTAATTAGACATATTTTTTCTGTTACTTTGTTTGAGGTCATGATTGCTATCTTTGCCTTTTTTAAAAATCTCAGCTGAAATATTATTGATTTTTCTCTAGCCCCTCATTTTAACTCTTTTACATCTTTTTTTATTCAAGTGTGTTTTTTATAAATAACATATTGTTGAATTTTTGTACTTTGAGTTCAGTGCTTTATCCTATTCTGTTTCATGTGTGAGTTTATTCTATTCACATTCACAGTTAGAATTGACTGTGTAGTTCTTTCCATCTTTTCTCTTATCCACCAATAAAACTATGGCTCTTTTCTGTAGTTATGAATCATAAATCAGAAAATTTTCTTCTAAAATTCCCTGAGCCAAAGGTATTTATTTGTCCATAAATTCTATTGAACTTTTAAAGAACAAGTAATATCTATGTTTCAAAAACTTTTTTGCAAAAATAGAGCCAAAAGATATCTTTCCAGACTTTCTTTTTAGGAGAAAAATATGGTCAAACTTAGACCTGGAAAAAATAAAGCAGAAAACAAGAATTATCAGGCAATTTAACTAATGCAAAAATTTTAAAATAAAAACCTTGCAAGAAGACTACAGTAGTAGATGCAGAAAATAATTCACAATGATCAAGTAAGATCCAAACTAGTGTTAGAAAGATGATTCATCATTAGAAAAACAATTAACATAATCATGTTAGTAAAAAGAATAATGAAAACTATTAATTATTTCTATAGATGCAGGAAGAACTTCTAATAAAATGAGATTGATTTATGCTTAAATTATTATTAGAGTGTAAGCATGGGGGGAAAAATCCAACCATCTTTTATAAGACCAAAAGAATATACTTAAGATCAAGAATTACCATTTTTTCATTGAAGAAATACTAGAAACTTTCCTACTATAAGTAGGATAAAAGATGAATGCCCTTTCTCTCTAATGTTATTTATCATGGTTCTAAAAATGGTAGCCACAATAATACAATGAAAAAAAAAAGATATAATTAGTGGAGAAGATACAAAATTATCCCTAATTGCATATGACATAACAATATACTTAAAAAAATGCCAGATAATTAAAAAAAAATCTCACATGATAACTTAAATATGATAAGATTAAAAATTAGTTCCTTCCTCTGCCCTCATCAATCATAAAAAAAAATATATTTCATTTTGTCTTTGGTGTCTTCTGTGCTTAGCATGGTGCCTAGCACTGCTTTATGAATAACTGATGAATTGATAAAAACAGGAAGAAATGACAATAGAAATTTCATTCCAAAAATTCAAAATGCCATAAAACATCTGGGAATTAATCTCTTAATATGTGTACAAGATTTATATAACTACAAAACATTCCACAAAAAATAAAAGTCTTAAATTATTGGAGATACATTTACTGCTTGTGGTTAAGCCATACTAATATAATAAAAATAATGTTACCATCTTAATTTGCAGATTTAATGTAATCTTAATCAAATTTCATTTTTAGAATGAGGCAGAATAACAAAAAAATTCATTTGTTAGAACCAAAGAAAGTTCTAGAAGCCCAGGCTCCCGAAAAATTTTAATTTTAATTCATATGAATTAAAAAGGCATAACATTTCCAGACTCCAAAGTATATTTTAAAATAGATAACTGCTGAGATAGCTGAAGAGCAGTTTGGTAGAAATTAAGTTTGGGTTGACAATTTAAGTCATATATCTTGTGAAGCTTAAAATATATGCATGATAATAACATAAAAGTTTATATAATAAAAACAGGATGATATCAGTCATATTTCATAGCAGTAATTTGGAAAAGAATTCTTAACTAAGGGAAAGAAAAGATCAGGAAAGAATAAATAACTTTGATTGCATGAAATCAAAAAGCAATGTGGCATATGGACAGAAAGCTTTATGACCCTGTTAATCTTCTTACATTTAGCACCATTAGTACCTTTCCTTCTGAGATTATCTGCAGTTTATCCTGTACATCTTCATCATACAGAATTGTTTATAAATTGTCTTTATTACACTGTAAGTTGCTAGATAGCAGGAACCTCTTTTCTTTGTGTTGTCAGAACTTAGAAGCCTGCCCTACATATGGTAGATACTTAATAAATACTTATTTATTTTATCTTGAATCTGGTCTAGGTTCTGACACATCTTGACTGTGTGACTGGACAAGTCAATCTCGTTGTGCTTGAGGGTTAGAGTCGGGAGTCGCGCCTCCCGACTCTAACCCCCGACTCTAACCCTAAATTCCAAATTCCTCTCTAAAACCTGAAGATATCACAGATGCAAAGGGGAGATATGTATGTATGGACAAAATCAGTGAAGATAGAGTTAGAGGAGAAATAGTAGAATAGGAGAAAAATGTTTTGTTTTTTTTTTCTAAAATCACTACAAGTTAAACAACTGAACTTTTTAGAGTTAAAATTTCATTGTGATCTTTGTGCCACATTCCAACATTTTAATAATTTTACACAAGTTTTGAATGTTGAAATATGACAGCTTTCTCTTTTTGTTTTCTTTGTAACTAGATCTTCAGGTGTCACCAGTTATTCCTGCTCCCCATTAAATACCACTTCAGGAAGTGGAAGATTTACACCTCTCAATCAGAGGGCAAAGGTACATGAGGAAAAATGACTGCAATGCTTTGCCTTTTTAACATATTTTTACTATGGGATTTGGAATGAGGGTGGAGCAGAGATTAATGGGAGAGAGTTATTTTTCTTTTAGGATTTTGATTCCTAACCTTAACTACAGTCACCCATTTTGACATGCACAACATTAGAAAGTTGGCCATCAGGTGATGAATATTTTTGGCCATGACAACTCATAAAGATTATTAACATTTCTTGCAGCACATTTTTGTGTAGAAAGTGTGGCATACATAGTAGCGTGGTGAATTAAAGAGGAAAGATAAAGTTGTAAGATTTTTCTTTTTTTGTTGTTGTTGATGCAGTTAGGGTTAAGTGACTTGCCCAAGGTCACACAGCTAGGCAGTATTAAGTATTTGAGGCCAGATTTGAAATCAGGTCCTCCTGACTTCAAGACTGGTGCTCTATCCACTGTGCCACTTAGCTGCCCCAAGTCGTAAGATTTTTAATATGACAAATCCAAAAATAATGTTTAGAGTAATAATGGAACAAAGGATGGATGTTTCTTATGAATGTTTTTCACGTATCTAATTCTGCTATAGCAACACATAGAAGTTTAATATTTTGTAAAATATTTAAAGTCATCTGTTATGACCAGATACTTTTCAGTGTCAACAAATCAAATTTTGTATCTTCGACATTCCTTTCTGAGGAAGAATTACTAGGAATCTTCTTACATTCTACTTCTGACATATAATGCCTGGTTAAGTAGTTTAACTTTTTTATTCCCGAGGCAGCAATCTTCTTAAGTTACTGTATAGGTACTAATTTTGCATTGGCAGAAGAAACTTTCCTCTATAGGAATTCCCTGTACTGAAATCCCTTTGATGACATCATAGATGCAATCCAAAAACAATTAAGTACTTTTATAAATATTAGCTACTTAAGTGTATCTTAGTTGACTAGTACCACTAAGATTGGTTTTTATTTTTTCTATTGTACTAGCAAAATATTAAGTGTAACTAGTATAATTTATCTCTGTTTCCTGTACTAACAGACCATTACTTCTTTTTCTCCTTGTTAGTTTGTGTCCATGATAGTGTTACATAGACCAGTCTTTAAAAACCAAAAAACTCTCAAGATTCTTAAGTGAGGAGATTATCTCTTCCTTCTTTAGGCTATTTTATTCTAATAAAAGTTTTGAGCAGTAGTAATTGAAAATAAAATCTGATATGATATATAACTTGTGTACTCTAACCTCTGAAAACTGAGCGGCTTCCTGTATATTGTAACATCCTTCAAGTAATTTATCTAAATCTTCTCTGCCTCTGTATTCAACAGGTTGAGAAGCAAAGAGAAGAAGGCTGGTTTGCTCTCTCTACACATGTGACATAAGTGAAGTTTGTTTTACAGACTTTGTTTTATTTTTAAATATTTTCTTCATAAACTTCATTTCCCAGCCTCCCCTCTCCCCAATTTTTGTTATTCCTTTAGTTCGCACACAAAAACTTATGCATCAGTTCTTCTGTTAGAAGTAAAACATTTGTCATATTTCTGTATTTATTTTGAATGGTGACCTTTTGAAAAAATACCTATTTAAGAAACAGCCCTTCCAAACAGAAATTTGAAAGTTAGGGAATTACAGTATAACATTCCAGTTATTTCTTTTGTGGAACCAAGTTGAGGACAAATGAGCCTTTTAAATTTCTCACTATTTGATTTTAACAAAAACTATAACATTTGTTTCTGAAACTATTGAATTCCTGTTTTTTTGGTCACCTAATAAGTGTTATCTTTGACAAAATCTTTTAGTTTTTTTTTTCTCTAAAGAACAGAGTTGGTGTAGGTCAGTCTTTGTAATAAAAGTTTTCTCTCTGGTATGAGTACAATTATTGATTTATGAAAATATTTTTAACATCTTCATGATCTCAGACTAACTCCTTTGGAAGTTACTGCTTTCTCCCACTTTTTTGAGCACATTAATTTTTTTTTTAATGGATGTGTGAGTATGTTTGTGTATGTTCAGTAAATGAGAATAGTTGTATATTATAGAATGTGCTTATATGTTTTTTTAATGTAAACTTTTAGCTATAATGGTGAGCAATGAATTTTTAAATAAAAAAACATCGTAATTTGCATCTTAAATTTTTATGTTAACTATTGTAACAGTACCCATCTTTATAAGTATCATATGTCAAAAAGCAATAATAATTAGTTAATGCTAGATCTGGTAACTGAAAAGGGATTATGGATTATGGATTCAAAAATTATTCCTTCCCTGTGTTATCTTAAAAGAGGTCATTATGGGACAGTAAGCAAACGGAGTATAAGTAAGTACTTTTGCAGTTTCCCAAATAGGTTGGGCATTGAGTTCTCTTGAAAACTTGATTTTAAAAATATTTGTTATTTTTATCGTAGATATTGACTTATTCAGCCTGTATTTGTTTAAAGCTTTTATTTATTAATCATGCTCAGTGGTAAAAATGGAAATTTTTTCCTCAAGAAATACTGACTGTATTTCCATTAAATTATTTGTGTAGTTTGTCCTCCATCCTTATTCAGTTTTTTGTTTTAACTGGCATTGCACTGTGTGTAATAATACTTTAATAAATGTTATCCCAGTCTGAGTCATAAACCATTTTAGTCTCATCCCTTTTTTGTACTTTTGAAGAATCACACAACTTGTCTTGATAAATGAATGGATTCTCCTTTTATTTACTGTTTTTCTAGTGTTCATTGTCTAATTTTAGTTTGTTGTTCCTCTAAGTCCAAGATTCTACAGTAACCATCAGTTCCACATTTATCCAGTTAATGATGAGTTCTGGATTACCCACCATATTCATGTTACTTTTCTCCTGACAAATTATGAAAATAAAATTCATACATCCTTGAGAATGAGAGACTACATGACTTACTGCATAAAAGCCAGCCTTAAAGCCAAAAATCCTTGCTATATGACTCTGGTCAAATTGCTTAATTTCTCAAGAAACACTCTCAGATGATGAGTTGGAGAGATGTGCAAACCTGCATTGGTAGAAGGAGTTTCTTCATCCAGGAGTTTTCTATACCAGCGTAATCTTGGAACTAGTTCTCATAATTAATAACAAATAATAGATAAGAAACGATTGTGGTAGTTCATCTTTTTATTTTCTGACTTATCCATGTGTGAGTAGGCTGCCTGCTATTTGATCCATATCAGAGACTTAAATTATTGTTACAAATAGCAACCTTCAATTGTCAGATTTTTAAAAAATACTTTCCAAGGATCATTGTGTCCTAAGTACAAATTAAGCTAATATCAATATACTTTAAAAAAAATACCAAGTCTATTAACATTGAGAGTGAAAGGATATTTTAATTCCTTCACAATGGGTAAACTTATAGGCATCCATCTTTGATATATGTATTTGAATTCAATATTTACTATATATGTAAGTGTATATATATAAACGTATATATTACATTGAATATTTACTATTAAACAATTTACTAGATACCAAGAACACAAAAGTTGGAGACGATCCTTCCTCTTAGAGAGCTTACAAATTGGTGATAAAACAAAATACTTAATAAATAAGCTAGGATGTGGCATCCCGAAAAAGAATATTGAATTTTAAAAAGCAGAAAATCTATTCAATTCTATATTTGGCTGCCATGATGCTTGCCAAAGATGTATCCTGGATCCTCGAGTCTGGAGTCTCCAGCCTCTCTCCTCCCCATTCTGGAAGGAGGGTCTTCCCTCCTCAGCTTGATTTCTCTCAGCCCTCCAATCCTTGCCTATGATTACCTCACCACTACACATTCAGCAAAGCCAATCATGAGGAGAGCCATCACATTATCACAACATCTAAATATATGTATATAGAGCCATTATCTCACATCAAATAGGTAATTAGCCTTAAGTGCTCTGCTTTCCCATTCCAGTGCATCTTTTCAGTTTTAGCCCTCTACATCTCCCTCTTTCTTTTGTTTTAGAACATAGGTGATCATGCCTTCCTTGACTTCTCAGGGAGGTGAGAACCTTAAAAAGGAGGTGATTACGCCCTCCCTGACTTCTCAGGAAGAGAGATGAAAGCACTAAAAAGAAGGTGATCACGCCCTCCCTGACTTCTCAGGAAGGGAGGTGAAAAACACCAAAGGGAAGTGGGGAGTCAAGCCAGATATTAGCAGGTTTCTGGGCTGAAGGATCTTAGTAAAAACAGGTATACACAAACCCATAAGAATGGGAGGTATTACATAAGCACATAGCAATGATACACAGGCTAGCAGTGATGACTTTTCCCACAGCCAGTGCAGGCTCAGTGTGGTGTAACAAACATGGGAGAACTGTTGGAATACATGGGAGCCACCTGACTGGCTGCTGGAGATCCATTCTAGGTTAGATCTCCAGTAGCCACTGTCAGGTGGCTCCCATGTATTCCAACAGGCAGCCACAAATATTTTTGCACATGTGGGTCCTTTTCCAAATGGGCCTCCTTAACAAATTTTTCAGCAGAGAAAAATTTTTCTTATATTCTAATAATATTAGTAAACATTAAATGCCTAATATGTTCTTCTATCAGGCACTGTTAGAAGAAGAGGTAAAGAATAATCCTTTATCCTTAAGTATATTATACTGTAATAGCATATAACATTCATTAAAAGGAACCAAATTGAGCATAACAACAAAACTTTTTGAATGTCTTTGGTTCAGATCTGTTTATTAGTATGAGAACACTATTGTAGAAATTCCTTCTACTGAGGCAGATCTAACAACTCGAAGTTTTAAATAAGTTTTTCGTATTTTGTTTTGTTTTTCCTGAAGAACTTAGAGCTTAAGTAACTTGGTTATGGTCATACATCTAGTTTGTATTAAAGGCTAGACTTTAAGCAAGATTCTTCTGATACCAAGCCTGGTACTGTATCCATTATGTTAAATTATTTCTTTAATAAAGGACAGTCTAGGGTGAGGCATTTTTACCAGCAACAATGTATATTTTTATAGTTTACCTGTCTTTTCTAAAGAGTATAATTCCTATGTAAAATATTTTTCCTAATGTTAATACACTTGAAATACAGAAATTGTCCCCTTCAGTATCTGTAACCTTATGACTAAAAATAACTTATATTTTTTTGTGGCATTTGTCAAAATATCAAAAAGGAAATGATTGCCTTTTTATTTGTACAAAAGCTTCCTGGTAAGACCATGTCCTATATTTTTTTACTTCAAGTTGATAGCTCAATTCTTTGAACAAAATATACATTTATTGATAGTTGATTAAATTCTCCCATATGACCAGCAACTATACTGTCAAGGGAAGAAAAAATATTGGTTGCCTATAACTGATCTTCATTGAAAATATCAACTTAGAGCTTGGAAGAAAACAAAATTAATTTCTCAGTTGTGGTTTGGTATTTTGAATTCCTTTTTAGATCTAATCTGTAAATAGTATAAATCACATTTAGGTCACACTTTGATGTTTACAAAATGCTTTTCCTTATAACAGTCCTGTGAAGCAGTATAATTTTTATCATCCTCATATATAGTATAAAAGTATACTAATATTCAGACAGTGGTTCCATGGAATTGTCAATTGGTATTCTGGCATCTTTGCCCACCTGACATCCTCACTATAAACCCAATACATTTGTAGCCCCAAACTTCTACTATGTACTTCATTTGTCATGCAATGATGCATGTTGGGTAGTTGCAAGCTTTTATTTTTTATAAAGTATTAGTATAACTCATTGCTAGCAACACAGAAGAATTCATCCTTATGCTTTGATCTCTTCCTGAATCATTTTTATTATGGCCGAAAATAATCCAACCAGTATTTTTTTCAACCTTGTGTAATCCACTTTTATTCTTTGCTGTCACACAGAATTCAGTCTCAAGGATCACATTCCAACTCTTTCTAGATCTTTATAACACCTGCATATATTGCATGAAGTGTTTTTGTTTCATAGTCACTTTATTGTGGTTTTTTTTTCCTGAGACAATTAAGTGACTTGCCCAGCGTCACAGCTAGGAAGTTAGTGTCTGAGGTCCAATTTAAACTCGGGTCCTTTATTTGTGGTCACTTTATTTTACCAAGATACCATCTCTAAGCCATGGAATTTTGATATCTTCAGTAGATACTGCGATGTCTTACCTTTAGGATATAGTCTCCCCTAAGTTATTGAAAACTAACTAATTGGATATATTATACCAATGCCTGAATTCAGAAAAAAAGTGGGATTTTGATTGATGATGAACACTTTGTACACTTGCTTTTTGTAGATCATGGCTTATTTGAGGTGCTGTTCTATACAAACCCAAATATAGTAGTTTTTGTAGTAATAAAACTGGAAAAAAAGCAAATGTCTATTGAGTGGGGAGATAGCTAAACAAACTGGCAAATGAATGAAATGGAATATGTGACATAAGAATCAACAAATATCAATGATGCAAAGATGAGAATACTTAAATCAGAAAAACAACGTACACAATTATTACAACGTAAATGGAAAGAACCTTCATCCTCTGCCTCCTGAAAAAGTTGAATAGAATTCTGCATAGTTACAATAATAAAATCTGACTCTCCCTCCCCCCCAAAAAAAGTGGGAAAATGTATCTTTTGAAGAGGTAGGGGACTACATATGTAGAAAAATTGGCATATACTTGTCCCAGTAGTTGTTGTAGTGGTTCATTTTGCTATCACTATTCTCTACCATCTCTTCCTCATCCTTTCATCCCTTTGTTATAGATGATGACTGGAGAGGAAGCAAGAAAAGGGATTTACTTACAAATGAAGATTATGTTAAAACAAGATTTAAAAATACTGTGCTAGAGTTACATGAAATTGCTGGTAACATGGTATAGGTGGTGGTTCTTAACTTAGAGTTAGGGAATTTTTAAATTATTTCCATTGTTATCCTATATTATGCATTTAAAAACATTCTGAAAAGGGGGCTATGACAAAAAAAAAAATTTAAGAACACACCAGATATAGTGGAAAGAACAGATTTAGAATAAGCTCTTTGGACTTCCCTTCATTTGCAAATGCAAAGTTTGGATTAAATGGTCTCAAAAGATCCATTTTAGATTTAAATCTATGATTTTTCTCCATCAGATGAATTGGAGGTGCGAGAAGGGAGATTGAACTAGTAGAATGATGGAAGCATATGGTGAATGTGGTGACGTTAACTAAGCTGTGTGTTTTTTTTTTTGTTTTTACTGTGTTCTTTTTGGAGGGCAATATCACGACCATAACCTGCTAGATACCTCATATACGAATCCTTTTTGGCCCTGTTCCAAGATAACTGCTTTCAATCCCCAGTATTGGGCATTGAAATACAAAATTGTTCTATTTCAAAAAACAAAATAAATGTACTTTTTTTTTTAAACTTTTCCCTGAAGACAAACAATCGAAAATGTCAATTTTCCAGTAAAATCATTACTCCAATAATGTTAAGTGATAGTGTGATGCTTTTATTTCTGGTTCCCTGGAATGAAAAAGAAATACATTTGAAGGGTACGAGCACATTGTACAAGTTATTATGAAACAATTTCAAAAGGATGGACTTAACACCTTCAAAATATGTTATATTTTCAAGTATAACTATCGATACTTCTGCAATTAAAAAAAAAATACAGCTCTAAAGAGCTATTTAAAAACAGCCCCGTAAATGCGGAAACTTGTTCTGTCCCATGTCCCTTCGCTTCCACCAGGCTTCCTTTATTAAGTCCCAACTGTAAAACCCTGGCTTCGTCAGGCCGTGTGCAGGAGGGTGCAAGAAGACGACGTGCGTTTTAACCTTGCCAAGTGGATGTCACATTACGAGAAGTTGGGCTTTCTCTGTACCTCTTTTGCTTTGCAGCAACTCAGCTGCATAGTTTTGTACTGCAAGGAGTAAAACGCAGAGGGTGGACGCGGCGTTGAGTTAGTTTTTGTAGCCGATGTTTTGGGAGGAAGTAGACGGAAAGTCGCCGCCGTTTCCGCGGCCCGAAGCTGGCGCGCATCGGCACCTTAGGCGTCCCAGCCCACCGCCCCACCAGCTCCTACCTGTTAGACGCCCAGGGATGGAGCATGCGCATTGCGGCTTGGTTGAGGCACTCCTCTAGCACCTCCCCTGCCAGAGGGAGCAAAGCCCGTGGTTGCCTCGGTTACGGAAGTAAACGAAGGGAGAGCATCCAGATAGCATCCAGATTCTCTGGGTAAGTACCACAGCCCCTGAAGTCCCGGGCCCCCAGCATCTGCTTTATCTAACAGAGCAAGATAACCTCGATTCGTATTCACACTGGTCTTAATTTTCAGCCTCCCACTTCGTTCCTCCTCCTCCTCTTCCTCTCTTTTCTTGGTTTACAAGAATGAATACACACATACACTCACCCCTCTATGTTCTCCTACTTTCTCTCTCCTCATTCATACATCCAACAAGTATGTGTGTTTGTGTATACAGAAAGTAACAAATGATAGTTAACACATTGAGTGACATAATCGGGGCCTCCAAAGTTCTGGACAAACTAGAAGGATGGGCTCGATGTAGAAAATTACATTTATTTTGTACATCTTTTTGCATACTTTGTTATATACAATTGCCACGCAGCCAAGGTGGTGCACTATATAGAGCACTGGGCCTAGAGACAGGAGAGGGGCAATTTGACCTTAGACCAGTACTAGCTATGTGGCCCTAAGCCTTGTCACTTAATCTCTGAATTGTCTCAGTTTCCTCAACTATAAAATGGGTGCAACTACCTTGCAGAGTTGTTGTGAGGCTCAAATGAGAAAATATTTGTAAAGTGTTTAGCATAGTGCCTGAAATATTAAGTATAATTTACAAGCTAATTCCCTTCTCCATTGGACTGCAAGCTCTTTGAAGGAAGGGACTGTTTATTTTTTGTCCATATCTCTAGTACCTAGTTTAGTGCCTCTCACATAATAGCTGCTAATGTTTGCTGATTGATTAAAGAAAATCAACTACTTAAGTATCTTATTGACAATTTTGTAAAAAAGATCTGCTCAAAATTAGAATTACCTATATATAAGACAAGTAGTCACTGGTAAAACATGCAAGAGGTAGAAGAAAGCATGCTTTTCATGTAACTTATTTTAAATAAAGGTACATTTTCAGTGTCAGAAAATTCATTCATTGGCACAGAAATGTTAATTTTGAGATTTCAGATTGCATGTGTTAAGATGAAGATTCAAACCCTTTATTCTATATGAATTGAAATTTAAAAATCTTTAAGTTGCATAAATAGCTTGTCCCTGGTGCTGTTGATATTGTTCAGTCAGTCAAATGAACTTTTATTAAGTACCTACCATGTGTCAGGTATTGTGCTAAAAGCTGAGGGTACAAAAAGAGGCAAAAGACAGTCCCTACTATAATACAGTCTAATCAAGGAGATAAGCAAACTAATATATACAAACAAAGTATATACAGGGTCATTAGGAAAATATTAAAAGAGGGAAGGCATTGGAAATCAGAGAAGGCAGTAAAGGCTTCCTATAGAAAATGGGACTTTATATTTATAGCAGCTCTTTTTATGGTGGCAAAGATTTGGAAATCGAAGTGCTGTCCATCAATTGAGGAATGATTGGATAAGTTATGGTGCATGATTGTGATGGAATACTATTGTGCTATAAGAAATGACAAGCATGCTTTCAGAAATCTTGGGAAGACTTAAATGAACTGATGCAAAGTAAACTGAGCAGAGACAGGAGAACTTTGTACATAATAACAGCAATATTGTACATTGATCATCTGTAAAGGCATAACAATTCTCATAAATATAATGGTCGAAGACAATTCCATTTCGGATGGAAAAATGCTATCTACTATCAGAGAAAGAACTGATGGAATCTGGATGCAGACTTTTTTTTTTTACTTTATCTTTCTGGGATTTTTTTTGGGGGGGCACTACATTCTCTTTTTCAACATAGCTAATATGGATATGTGTTTTGAATGACTACATGCATATAATATATATTAAAGTGCTTGCTTCCTTAGGGGCAAGGAGAGGGAGGGAATTTAGAAATAAAGTATTTTAAAATGTTAAAATAACGTTTTTACATGTAATTGAGAAAAAATAAAAACATTCTTAAAAAATAAAATTGCCAAATTAAAATAAAACAAAATGGAATTTTAGTTAGAATTTAAAAGAACGCTGGGAAGCCAGGAGATTGAGATGAGGAGGAAGAACATTATAGTCATGGAGGACAGAGAAAAATTCTAGAGCCAAGAGATGGTGTTTTGTTTATGGACAGCAAAAAAAGGCTTTTGTCATTGTATTGAAGAGTACATAGTGAGGAATAAGACATAAGAAGACTGGATAGATAGTAGGATTTTGAAAGACTTTTGAATGCCAAGTAGGGAGCCACTGAAGTTTAATGAGTAAGAGGGGGAATAGTTAAACTTGTACTTTGGGGAAATCACCACCTTGATGGCTGAATGAAGGATGAATGGGATTGGGGAGACACTTGAGGCAGGAAGAGCTATTGAATAGTCTTGAAGTGAAGGTATACACCAGGATGGTGGCAGTGTCAGGAGAGAAGGGGGTATATTTGAGAGAGGTTGCCAAAGTAAAATTAATAAACTGTGATGGCAACTTGGATTTGGAAGGTGAGAAATAGTGAGGAACCTAGGATGACCCCTAAGTTGCAAGCCTGAGGGACAGGAAGGATAGTATTGCACTTAACATTAATTAAAAAACTTAGAAGTTGGGGTTAGGGAAAAAGATAATGAGTTTAGTTTTGTATATGTCAAATTTAAAATAGCTGCTATCATCCAGTTTAACATTTCTGAAAGGCGTTTGGACATAGAAGATTGGAAGGTCAGTAGAGAGATTGAGGCAAGATAGGTGTTTTTGTGAATAATAAGTATAGAGATGGTAATTAAATTTATGAGAGCCAATGAGATCATGAAGTGAGGTAATATGTATGCAGAAGAGGACCCCAAAAAAGTCCCCTTTGGATGCCTACAGTTAGAGAGCATGATCTGCATGAGAATTCAGCAGAGGAGACTTAGAAGGAACATCTTATAGGTAGGGGAAAATTTAAGAGAGTGGATGGTGTTTAGAAACCTAGAGAAAAAAAAATTATCAAGAAGTATCAAAGGCCACAAAGAAGTCAAGGAGAATGAGGAGTGAAAAAAAGGCTTTGACAACCAAGAAAACATTAATAACATGAAAGAAAGCAGTTTTGTTGGAATGGTAAAGATGGAAGACAGACAATAAAGGGTTAAGAAGAGAAAGGGGAAGTGTATTCCTGTTGTAGATGCCCATTTCAGGGAGTTTAGCCACACAGGGGGAGGAGGGAGGTACTATATAGAACCACAGTGGGGATAGAAGGATTAAGTGAGGGGTTTTTAAGGATGAGAGCGACATTGACATGTTTGTAGGAGTAGGGAAGGAGCCAGTAGAAAGAGAAAGATTGAAAATAAGTGAAAGAATAGGGAGTAATCTATTGGAGAAGACAAAATGGAATGAAATCATTTGTGTGGGTAGATGAATGAGCCTTAGCAAGGAGTAAAGCTACCTTCTTACGTGAGACAGAGGTGAAGAAGGAGAATTTCTGGCAAAAAAAAAAATGAACAAAATGAAACGGTGAAAATGTGGGGAGCTCATGGCAAATGACCTCAATTTTTTATTCAAAATAGGCAAAATTCCTACGAGACCATGGGGAAAGGGAACATGGGAGTTTTGAGAAGAGATTGGAAAGGTTTGGAAGATCTGCCAAGAGGGCAAGATATTGAGTTGAAAACAGAGTTGAAAATAGAAGGATTGCCTAAGAGTTGTGAGAACCCAGCTGAAGTCGTATAACATAAATTTGTAGTGGACCAAATCAGAAAAGTTGGGTATTTCTCAGTGTGTCAGCACTGTGATGTATTTGCTTTAAAAAAAAAAATCCATGAGTCCTTCCTTATGGTTATTATTTAGTTATTTTCAGTCATGTACAACTTTCTGTGACCTTGATTGAGATTTTTTTGGCAAAAAATACTTCAGTGACTAGTCATTTCCTTCTCCAGCTCATTTTACAGATGAGGAAACTGAGGCAAACAGAGTTAATGACTTGGCCAGGGTCACAAAGGTACTAAGTGTCTGAGGCCAGATTTGAACTCAGGAAGAAGCTTCCTGATTTCAGGCCCAGTGCTTTCTTCATTGCACTACGTAGCTGCCCCTCATGAATCCTTAGGGTGCATTAATAGAAGTGTACTATCCAGAACAAGGGAAAATGTAGTCCCTTTTCTCTGTACTGTTTAGACCACATTGAGAGAATGTTTTGATGAGTATCAGATTTAAAAGAGATACTGACCATTAAAGCCCACAAGTCATTTGGTCTCTCTGGACTCTCTCATAGTGAACCTGCTTATAATTTTTGGGAGTATTATTTTTTATTATTTTAAAAGATTTAATATCTTATTTTTTTTCCAATTCCATGTAAAAATGCTTTTTAACAGTAGGTGTGTCTTTTTAAAATTTTGAGTTCCAAACATTCTCTCTTCCACTCCCTTTGAGAAGGCAAGTAATTTGATATAGATGATACAAGTATAGCAATGCAAAATTTATTTCCATATTAGCATATTTTCACATTAACAGAGACCAAAATCCCTAAATAAACAAGAAATAAAATTTTTAAAAGTGTGGTGTGATTTATATTCAGCCTCCATTAGTTCTTTCCTTGGAGGTGAATAGAATTTTTCATAACTCCTTCAAAATTGTCTTGGATCTTTGTATTGCTAAGAATGGCTAAGTCAGTCACAGTTGCTTATTGTTTAATATTGTGGTTACTGTTACAATGATCCCCTGCTTCTACTCATTTCACTTTGTTCATGTAAGTCTTTCCAGGTTTTTCTAAGAGCATCCTTCTTGTCATTTCTTACAGCACAATAATATTCTATCACAATCATCAACAACTTGTTCAATCATTCCCTGATTGATGGAAGTCCCTTCCATTTCCAGTTCTTTGCCACCACAAAAAGAGTTCCTATGAATATTCCTTTTCCTTTTTGTAAATACATATCCACTTCTTTTAAATTATCTGTTCTGTTGGCATATAATTTGGGCAAAAGTTCCTAATAATTTCTTTTATTTTTTATTAATTGGTTGTAAATTTATCTTTTTTATTTTTGATATTTTGTGATATAAACCAAGTAGTGATATTTCTGGGTCAAAGGGTATGCACAGTTTTATAACTCTTTATTCTCCAGAGTAATTGAATCAGGTCACAACTTTATCAACATTGTCTTGATTTTTCCCCTCCAACCTTTGTCCCTTTCCTTTTCTGTTATATTAGCTAATCTGATAGATGTGGGGGTAGGTAATTCAGAACTGTTTAAGTTGCATTTCTCCAATTAATAGTGATTCGGAGCATTTTTCCATATGACTATAAATAGCTTTGATTACTTTATCAGAAAGCTGCCTATTCATATCTTGTGATCATTTATCAATTGGATAACTTATGTTCTTACAAATTTGACTCAGTTATCTATATATTTGAGAAATGAGACCTTTGTCAGAGAAATTTGCTGTAATTTTTTCTGCAGTTATGATTATTAATTTGTATTTTCCTTCATCCCATCACCCCCACCTCCATCTCTCTTTCTCTCTCTCTATCTGTCTCTGTCTCTGTCTGTACCTCTGCCTCTCTGTCTCTCTGTCTCTGTCTGTCTGTCTCTCTGTCTCTCTCCCTTTTACCCTGTCCATCTCAAAAGCGTTTTGCTTCCTTTCTCTTCTCCTTTTCCCTACCTAGGGCTAAGATAGATTTCTATACTCAATTATGTATGTATGTTATTTCTTCTTTGAACCAATTCTGATGAAAGTAAAGTTCAAATATTTTCCACCACCTCCTTCTTTTTCCCCTCCACTAAAAAAGCTCTTTCTGGCCTCTTTTATATGAGATAATTTACCCATTGTGCCTCTCTCTTCCCACTTCTCCTATTTCATTGCTCTTTCTTAGCCTCAATCTAATTTTTTTATATTATCTCAGCATAATCAACTCACACTTGTACCCTCTGTCTCCTCCTAACTGTTCTGATAATGAGAAAGGTCTTAGAAGTTACAAGTATCATCTTCTCATGTAGGAATGTAAACATCTTCCCACTTTAATGTCATTTAGTAATCCCTTAAGATTTCTCTTTCCTGTTTATCCTTTTATACTTCTCTTGAATCTTGTATTTAAAAGTCAAGTTTTTTATTCAGCTCTGGTCTTTTCATCAGCTATGCTTGAAAATCCTTTATTTCATTGAATGTCTATTTTTTCTTGTTTTTTTTCTGAGTAGATTCTTGCTTGTAATCCTAGTTCCTTTGTTGCCTGGAATATTATATCCTAATTACCCTTTAATATAGAAGCTGCTTAATCTTGTGTGTTCCTGATGTTAACTCTACAATATTTGGACTGGGTTTTTTTGTTTGTTTGTTTTTTGTCTACTTGTACTATTTTGTCCTTGACCTGGGAGCTCTGGAATTTGGCTATAATATTCTTGGGACTTTTCAACTTGGAACCTCTTTCAGGAGGTAATCAGTGGATTTCTTTCAATATCCATTTTACCCTCTGATTCTAGACTATCAGGGTGGTTTTCCATGGTGATTTTTGAAAGATGATTCTTGGCTAATTCAGACAAGATTAGAAGGGAAGCAATAAACTGGGAAAACATTTTTACAGTTAAAGGTTCTGATAAAGGCCTCATTTCCAAAATATATAGAGAACTGACTCTAATTTATAAAAAAATCAAGCCATTCTCCAATTGATAAATGGTCAAAGGATATAAACAGACAGTTCTCAGATGAAGAAATTGAAACTATTTCTAGCCATATGAAAAGATGTTCCAAATCATTATTAATCAGAGAAATGTAAATTAAGACAACTCTGAGATACCACTACACACCTGTCAGATTGGCTAGAATGACAGGGAAAGATAATGCAGAATGTTGGAGGGGGTGTGGGAAAACAGGGACACTGATACATTGTTGGTGGAATTGTGAACACATCCAGCCATTCTGGAGAGCGATTTGGAACTATGCTGAAAAAGTTATCAAACTGTGCATACCCTTTGATCCAGCAGTGTTACTAGAGGGCTTATACCCCAAAGAGATACTAAAGAAGGGAAAGGGACCTGTATGTGCCAAAATGTTTGTGGCAGATCTCTTTGTAGTGGCAACTGGAAAATGAATGGCTGCCCATCAATTGGAGAATGGCTCTTGTGGTATATGAATGTTATGGAATATTATTGTTCTGTAAGAAATGACCAGCAGGATGAATACAAAGAGGCTTGGAGAGACTTACATGAACTGATGCTAAGTGAAATGAGCAGGACCAGGAGATCATTATATACTTCAACAATGATACTGTATGGGGATGTATTCTGATGGAAGTGGATTTCTTCGACAAAGAGATCTAACTCAGTTTCAATTGATCAATGATGGACAGAAGCAGCTACACCCAAAGAAAGAACACTGGGAAATGAATGTAAACTGTTTGCATTTTTGTTTTTCTTCCCTTACTTTCTTCAGAAGGTATTTTTACCTTCTGAATCCAATTCTTCCTGTGCAACAAGAGAACTGTTCGGTTCTGCATATATATATTGTATCTAGGATATACTGTGCCATATTTAACATGTATAAGACTGCTTGCCATCTGGGGAAGGGGGTGGAGGGAGGGAGGGGAAAAGTCGGAACAGAAGTGAGTGCAAAGGATAATGTTGTAAAAAATTACCCAGTCATGGGTTCTGTCAATAAAAAGTTATTATTATGAAAAAAATTTTTGAAATACCTTTTACTTTATTTCTTTTAGAACTCTTAATTGAGTTTATGCTATGTTTTTCTCTGAGGCTTTGCTTGAAGATTTTTTTTTTTTTGGATTTGTATAAGAGCAGATTCCTGTTGAACTCAAATCCTAAGAGCCAGATGGAAATCTCTGTTGATTCAAAATGGCAGAATTGTAGATTGTCCTTTAGCTTGAGATTGCTCCTTTGGTTATTCCCCTGAAAGCTAGGTTGGATGCTTTAAGTGATACCCTTCCCCAGGCTTATGATCTGGGCTCCTCCATTGTTGCTGCTATTGCTGCTTGTTTCTTAACTTCCTCCTTTCTTCGGTTACAACCCAGAGAGAGCCTCTTTACTCAGGAGCATCATTCTCTCGTATAGGTCTCCTCAGTATACTCTGGATCTGTGATCTGAAATTGGGTGGTTGGTGACAAAGTTGCCAGCAACACAACTGTATTCATCTGATATGGGTAAATAGTATCTAGTAGGGGTCTGCTTTGTGCAGGCCTGCGCATTGGAATGACTCACCCTTAATGTGTTACTGGCTATCACTGTTGCCGGTATATGTAACCCTCCCTATGTTTCTTGTCAAGCTAGCTGCGACAAAGAATTTACTGTAACTTTTTCTGGAATTCCCCATCAGGATTCAGTCTTTTGGCTTTTTTTAGATTTGTTTGGAGAAGTTTATGAAAGGGGGCTTATTGTACTACTTACTTTACCATCTTGGCTCCATCCAAATCTCATAAGCCTCTTTCCAGAGTCTGAAACCATTTAGTTCAATATATAACTGACCAAAGTGGAGAATATTCAGTGTTAGAGATTTTGGGGGAAAATAGACACAGTTAGTGTATTGTTAGGGAAACTGAATCAGTATGACTATTTTTCTTATGTTCAATTTTTATTTTATTTTTGTCTCAGTTACATGTAAACCAAAACTTTTAACGTTCTTTTTTAAATTTTTGAATTCTAGATTCTCTCTCTCTGTCCTTCTTCTTGAAGTCAGAATTTTTCATTGACTTTTTTTATTGATATCTTTTGTTTTTAAAGTGCCTCTGGGAGATTCTTTTGTATCTTTCCCAGAAAGTCTTTCCTTATAGTAAATAAAGAAGAAAAATTAAGAAAAAAAATTAGTCAAACTAAACAACATAATGAAAAATTCTGATTTTGCAGCATTTCATACTTATACCTCCCCACCTTTGCAAAAAAGTGAGAAGATATCATCTCTCTTCCTTGGGGGCTAAGATTGGTTATTATAATTTGACAGCATTCAGTTGGTATTTTGTTGTTTTAATTATTGTAAGTCATTATGTTTATTGTTTCCTGGTTCTGCTTTACTTCATTTTGGTTCAATTTAGAGATGTCTTCCAAACTTCTCTATATTCATCATTTCTTATAGCATAATAATATCCTATTACATCCATGTGCCACAATTTGTCTTGTGTTTCCAGTTTTATACTATTATATTTTAGAATAGTTAGAGTCCTTGTTTTTTTGTTGTTAGATTATTTGCCTAGAAGTGGAATCTCTGGTAAAAGGTATGAACATTTTTATTCTTCCCATAATTTCAAATTGTTATATAGAATAGTGAACCAATTTACAGCTCCACCAACAATACATTTTTCCATTATCTTCCCAGTATTGATTCTTCCAGTCTTTTATTATCTTTTCCAATTTGCTAAGCATGAGATAATAAAACACCTCAGTGTTGGTTTAATTTGAATTTCTCTTGTTGTTTTGATTTGGAGCATTCTTTAATATGTTTGTTAATAGTTTGTAGTTCTCTTGAGAGATACTTGCACACATTCTTTTTACTAGATGACATTTGAACAGTATTAGGTTAATAAAGCATTTTATGTAACTTTATTATGTCACTTGATGCTTACAGTCTGGGAGATGAGTACAGTGATAGGCTATAGCCAGTTCTAGCTGAATTATAAGAGCTAAATTTTTAATGTGAACATTTACTCTTAAGAAACTGGGAAATGCTACAGATTGGGTTTTGATTTGTTTTTCTGATTAAACATAGGAAAGTGATGGAGAAAATGTTAATGCATATTAAGTTTATACTTAAAAAGATGTCAGAGCTCTTTTTTCAGAGCTTCCAGTATATTCATACTATAATAGATATTATTAGAGTGTTGGGAGGAGCATCGTGGAGAGAGGAAATTCAGTTTGCAAAAAAAAGGGAGGGGCTGAAATTAGGCTTCACTATATAATATTGCTAGGGATGATTTATAGGAAGCATCACTTTAGGAACTTAATAAGATTTTAGACAACTTTATATATGAATGCTTTCTTTTCATTTTATAAACTACAAAAATGCAACATAGCACAGGAGGTAGAGTTAGAAAGACCTGGTTTTAAGTCCTATCTTTAGTACATATTACTGTCATTTAATAATATTTACTAAAACATATTAAAAATAAAGCCACTTAATAATAATTGCTAACATTTGTATAATCATTGAAGGTTTACAAAAAAACCCAAAACATCCTTTATGCTTGTTATCTCATTTGGTCCTCCCAGCCCAATGGGTTAGGTACTATTATGATTCCTATTTTACAACTAAGGAAATAAAAGATGGAATTTAAGTGACTTGCCTAGTTACATAGTTAGAAGTATCCAACGCACAATTTGAACTTGGGTTTGAATGCTTTAAGATCCACTTTTTCCATAGTAACATTTAGCTGTCCAATCTCTCTGTGCCCTACAGAACTCTCTAAGCCTATAACTGACAGAACCATTGCAGATTGGTACTGATAGGTAGTTTTTTTAAGTTGGAAAATTTGAAATAACGTGTCTGGACAAAAACAAAAACAAAACAAAGTAATTTAAACAACCTGGGAAAGACTTTAAAAAACTGCAGTATTTGCTTTGAAAGAGAACTGTGTGTTACTATTGAGCTTATATCCCAAAGAGATTTTAAAGAAGGGAAAGGGATCTGTATGTGCAAAGATGTTTGTGGCAGCCCTCTTTGTAGTGGCCAGAAACTGGAAACTGAGTGGATGCCCATCAGTTGGAGAATGATTGAACAAATTGTGTGTATATGAATATTATGGAATATTATTGTTCTGTAAGAAATGACCAGCAGGATGATTTCACAAAGGCCTAGATAGACTTACATGAACTGATGCTGAGTGAAATGAGCAGGACCAGGATATCATTATACATGGCAACAAGAAGATATATGAAGATCAATTCTGACAGACATGGCCCTCTTCAATGATGAAATGAACAAAATCAGTTTCAATAGAGCAGTAATGAATTAAACCAGTTACACCCAGCGAAAGAACTCTGGGAGATGACTATGAACCATTACATAGAATTCCCAATTTTTGTCTGCCTGCATTTTTGATTTCCTTCTCAGGCTAATTGTATACTATTTAAAAGTCCAATTCTTTTTGTACAGCTTGGACATATATACATATATTATATTTAATTTATACTTTAACATATTTAACATACTAGGTTTTGCAATTGTCAATGCTTAAAAATTACCATGCATATATCTTGTAAATAAAAAAGCTATAATTAAAAAAAAAAAACCTAGAAAAGGAAAAAAAGAAACAGAGAACTATTATAGATACTATATGGGAAAGTTTATTTACACTAGATGACTAAGGAAGAATTTGGGAATAATTGCTCTTCAGTAGTCCAGATTTCAAAGCTGAGGTAGGATGATGAAACTCTTGACCCAGTACTTTTATTTATGGGAGTTTTATTGTTGTTGTTGCTTGCTTCCTTGGAGATGATATAGAGATGAGAGTTAGTTGTTCATGGGACCTATTGAGAAATCTCTATCTGCAAAAGTACTTTTCCTCAAAGCATAATTTGTAAATGTATTGAAGCTGAGTGATCAAATTTGGTCATTTCTCCCAAAGAGGGAGAACAGGAAGAGGTGTAGGGAGCACAACAATAGAAAGAGTGATTTATAAAGCCACAGCTGATGCTACCGATATCAAAGTAATTGTAAAAGACTTGTCTGTGTTTCTGGCCTTTTGGCTGGTATAATCAATGGTGACAAGAGTCTTCTAATCTCAGGAGGGATGTATATAGAAAGGCATCCAACTCTTTATTTTTTCCTCACTATAAAACAATGTAAATTCCAACATTCAGGGGTCATATAGGTCCATCTGCAGTCCTAGAAGAGTTGTAATCCCTTAAGTGCTGAATCATGTCTTTTCTCAGGATCAAAGGGACCTGTCTATGTTACAAGCTAACACATGTCCTCTTCCTAGTCTAATGCTTTTCCTGAAATTGCTCTAAGTAATGATAATGGAGTCTATAATTTCTTTACCTTCATCCATTTCCAAATTTCAGGAGGAAAATGTTGGAGTTATTATAATTTCATTCAATATCTTCTTATTTTTATCTTTTCTTATAGTACTGAATTTGAGTTTAACTCTAACTGGTTGATAATCTTTAACTTTTCAGACACAGATAATACTGAGAATGACTTCCATATGAGTTAATAGTTATTTTCCTGTCTATTAATTATACTGAGTTCATTTCTTATGTTATATTCTTCATCTTTTAATATTCTAGAACCTTCTGGCTCTCTTCTAAAACAAAATAGTCTTATATGTTGCAATCACATGTGACAGATGTGATTGCATTGTTGGTTTTGTTTAGCTTTTTTTTTTTTTTTTTTTTAACAAGGGTTCTATTATAGGGGAGAGGTGCTATGTTGGGGTAATTAAGAAATTAGATAAAAAAGACCAAAAAAAATCAAATTTTAAAACCAAAATATTTGCATCATATGAAGTTTCTGAGTTACCTGTAATATGTTGAACTATTTTGTTTCTTAAACCTGAACACATTTTCTAACATTTCTAATACATTTTCTAACATATGTATACTTGACATTGAAGTCATTAAATACCAAGTATATGTTGATTAGATTTCAAGATTTCTGTCATGATTTTTGTATTTTTCTCTTCCTTTTCATTCTTGGTAATTGAGGTTCCATAAACTGGAACTGTCTCCCATGGTAACTTATTTTGTTTATGTCAAATTCATCATTGAATGCTCCAAGTTAGGATGATGAAGGAAGCTGTGAAATGATGATACTTACTGTTTTGGGGCACTTCTGATAACTTCCTTGTTTGACTCTTAATGGAGAACCTGGGTATCATATTTCATTTAGTGGCAATTTTTTTGAGATTTCTAGTTTCATTCATGACAAGCACATCAATATCAATATTGTGCCACAAGTACAAAGAATGAAATAATCCCTGCTTGCAATAGCTCTGCAAAGTTGAAAGGTGACCACCTCCTTCCCTCAGCCTCCAGCTCTCCTCTTGTTCATTATACCCTTATTCCAATTCCTCCTCCCAGCCTTCTTGACAATTAAAGGATTCTTCTGCTAGTCCTAGTATGTTCCTTTAATAATACACCAACCTCCTTTTTTGAGGGGCAGGTGCAAAAACCTCACATTTAGAATCAGTGATTAAACTGCTATTTATAAATGATAGTATCATTAAGGTTTCAATAGTGTCAATAGAGGACAGCAGAAGCCTTGTTCATTGCTGGCCGTATAGCCCCAGCAATGTCTAGCCATGGTACAAAGAATCAAGAGCAAGATAGAAAATAAGAATATAGATCGACAGTGTGAGATCCATCTAGCATGGGAGGTAGAAGAGACTTGCTGAAGCCAGTTGGTTTGTGAGATAAGTTGTAGCAGAGACAAAGGCAATCTTTATATTAATGCAGGCAGACATAGTACTAGGTAAGTTGGGTCAGAAGAGAGTAAAACTGAATATTGGCTTTGAGAAGCAGGTCCAAAATTGTAGTCAATGTAGGTTAAACATACAAAATATAGTTAAATAATGTGACAGGCACATAGCAACCAGTCTGTTAAGTATTTATGAAGTATTTTTAATTTCAGGCACTTTGCTAGGCTCTGGGGATGCAAGTACAAAGCATGAAATAATTCCTGCTTTCTAAAGGGTTGAAAGGTAACCATTCCCTTTGCCCCAAACTCACTGCTCTCCCCTTGTTTCTTGTACTGGTGCTTCAATTCTTCCTCCCAGCCTTCTTCTACTACCCCTGGTCCCTGACACAATTTGTTTATCTCAGGTACACCTTAAGGATGGGGATTTCATAGCAACTTCATGGCTTTTTGTAGACTGATGGGTGTCCATAGGAGTGAAAGAATTCTGATAAACTTCCCATTTGTTTTGTTTCCCCAACTCAGCTATAAGCCACAGAGGAACCTTATCTGAGATTTCTTTTACATTGCTTCCAGTGCCTGTCACAGTGCTTTATTCAGAGAAAATATCCAATAAATACTTCCTGAATGATTGAAAATGTTATAATCTTGTCATTTTTCTTCCATTTCCATGATGACCCTAAAAGTAGGGATAATAGCATCTACCTCACATTTGTTGTGGTGAGGATCAAATAAGTAAATGTATGTGAAGAATTTTTGCCTTAATGTGCTATTATAAATGCTAGCTGTTATTATTGTATACATTTTCATTTCATATTGGCTTTAGAATACTTAAAATTTTATAATTATTTTTGAATATAGATAACTCTAGCATCTACTCTGAAATATTTTCTATCTATACTTAGCCCTTTTTGAGAAGAAAGGAATTATTTTAAAGGCAGAGAGAATACTCTTACTTCCTGCCATCTGTTAAACTGGAAAATATCTTCTTAATACTAGTTTAAATGTGATTCCTACCCCCATCCCATTCCTCATCCCTTATTGTAGATAGCTTTTACGCAAATTGAGGGCTAAGAGCTAGGTAGAATGAATAACCTCTAAGACAAAAATTTCAAATTTTCATTTTCTTCCTATCAGTTTCAAACATGGATCAAGACAAAGAATCAGAAAAACATTATTATTCAGATTCCGATGAAGATGAATCCCCATCAGAGTGGGAAGAATCTGAAGAAGCTTCTGAAAGAGCTGACTACGCACCAGACCGTAGGAGTAGACGGGATGGGTTTGGGAGTGGAGTGTCACAGCATGGAGTAGTGTAGATAAATAATACTATTGTTGCATCATTTCCCATCATGACTTTGAGTACATCCTGATCAATTTTCTCTGTAGAGAAGTGAATTATCATGAACTAATACAAAGATCAATAACAGTAGCTTACATTTATGTAATGCTTTAAGGTTTGCAAATTTCTTTAGAGTATTATCTATTGTGATCCCCACAACAGCTTTGGGAATATAAATACTATTATTATTCCCATTTTACAGAAGAGAAAACTAAAGGGTCCCATAGCTATTAAGTGTCTGAAGCTACATTTGAATTCAGCTCTTCTTGATCTTAGGTTCAGGCTCTCTCTAGGTTACAAGCCTTAAGAATCACCAAGAAAGACTGGTGATGATTGCAGAAAAAAGATTCTGTTTCGTGTTGATGTTCCCTAAAAGATCCTAATCTCCCAGTTCTTCACTTCATATCCCATGATCTTTTCCACTCTACAATAATGATATTCACTTCTATGACTTTAACTATCACCTCTATGTTATATGTAAAAGTAGGAGTAATAGCATCTACTTCACATGGTTGTGGTAAGGATCAAATAAGTAAATGTATGTGCAGAATTTTTGTCTTAATGTGCTATTATAAATGCTAGCTATTATTATTGTCTCTAACCATTCTGTCTTCTCCACTCTCTTTCTGTTTTCTTCTAATATGGGTGCTCTCCAAGGTTCTGTCCTTAGCCTTTTCTCTTTTTTCTACATTCTCCCCCTTGGCAATATCATTCATTCTAAGGGCTTCAACTATAGTTCTATCCATATTCCAGTCCCACTATGCCTTCAGGTCTAAGTTTTTTGAGTTTTAGACCTGTTATCTCAACTTCCTTATTACACTCAACAAAATCAAAACCATGATTATTACTTTTATCCCTAAATCTAATCCTCCTCACTTCAAAATTTATGTCAGTGCACCTGGGATACCATGCTCAAATTTTTGTGTTGCCTTCCCTCTTCTTTATGTTCAATGAGACAGAAGAATATATTGATCATTAATTGTTGATTATTCAGAGTGCATGGTGATGCAAGTGCCAGAAATAGTAAAAGAAAGAGAACTAGGTTTATGGAGAAAAATAAAATAATAGCTTTTTATGTTCAAAATACATGCAAAGACAGTTTTCAACATTCACCTTTATAAAACCCATGCTCCAAATTTTTCTTCCTTATTCTCCTCCCCCCTAGACAGCAAGTAATCCAATATAGGTTAAATATAAAATTCTTCTACACATATTTCCACATTTATCACACTACACAAAAAAAACCAGATCAAAAAGGGGAAAAAATGAGACAGAAAAAAAAACAACAACAAAAAAAGGTGAAAATACTATGTTGTGATCTTCATTTAGTTCCTGTTTCTGGATGCAGATGGCTCTTTCCATCACAAGTCTATTGTAATTGGCCTGAATCACCTCATTTTTTAATACTTTTAAAAATGACTTTATTCAAGGAGTTAAAAATGGAAAATATTAACAAATAGAAAACACATGAAGAAATATAAACACTTAAATGAAAATTTTACAAATGATCTCTGAAATCAGGAAGACAGAGTTAAAAAATAACTTCAGATACCCATTAGCTGTATGATCCTGAACAAATCACTTAATGCTGCTTGCCTCAGCTTCTTCATCTATAAAATGGGGATAATATCTTTCTTTCAAAACTGTTGTGAGGATCAAATGTGAAAATGGTTTTGAACTTTTCATAATTCCTAGCACACAGTGCTATATAATTTTATTATATTATCATTATTATTATGAAACCCAGTGTAGGGCTAAGAGTAGCCTGATTCTCAGGCTTGGACCTTATCACATGTGAGATTGTGAAGGTACTATGTGTGTTCTGTAAGACTTTCTGAGGACTCCTAGGTTTTTTTTATCCTCAATTATTTTTTCATCTTTCAGAATCTGAATTTTCTGAAGATCAATTGCTTGAAGAAGCAGAAGATGAAGAAGCAGTGAAGAAAATTTCAGAGAGTTTCTTCTATGATTCTGCTCAGGTGTTTTCAGTTCCTTTTGTAACCCCAGACTCCAACATACCTTTAAATCTCCTCACATTGATGTATCCTGTCTAGCTGAAAATGTATAAAAATAGAGGTTTTTCCATTTGTTGAATACTTTTTTTTTTGAGGCAATCAGGGTAAATTGACTTGCCCAAGTTCACACAGGTAGTAAGTGTCTGAGGCTGGCAGGTCTTTCCTGACTCTATGGGCCTGTGCTCTCTCATTGTGCCATCTAGATGCCCCCATTTGTTGAATACTTTTTAAAAAGTGGCTTGCTAATTAGGGAATTTTAGTCAGGGCACATGGTTAAAATTTGTATTGAATAATTATTTTGCCATAGAGAAAAATAGAGCGAACAAAATCCACTCATTACATAATTGAGACAGTCTTTGTGTGCTTTGCTTTGAGGGAAACTAAAAGGTCCTCTTCCTTACCATATACTTTCTAAACTGTTGCTGAACTACTGGGTCTAAGATTCTCACTATGTTTTTAAGGTACTGAAAGTCATGTCTAAAATATAAATATGTTTTCTGGGAGGTTTAACATACTATAACCATTTCTAGTAAGAAATGTATTAGTAAAAATGTATGGAGAACCAGAAAGACATGGATTCTAGGCTAATTATGTCACCAATTTGTGATCAAGTCTTAAAATTAAATCACATTTTCTCTCTGATATTCCCTCAATACCTTATCTGGAAAGGGAAGGGGCTGTGTCAGATGAGTGCTTTCAGCTTTATGATTAGAAGTAAGAACTCATACTCCATGTCAGAATACTAAACCCCACTTGCCACTATTCCCCAGTCATCAAGGTAGGGATGAACAGAAGACCTCAACATCCAAGGATATTATTAGATTGTCTTATTGTGCCCTCCCATTGCTGACTTGTCACCCTGAAGCAAACAAAGTCTGTTTTCTCCACACTCTCAAAAGAAAATTTTTGAGTCTTAAAACCCTAGCCCCAATTTTTCAGTTTTTTTTTTTTTTAGCTTTACATCATTATAGTCTATATACAGTCAAAAGGAAAGTTTGTGCTAGAATCTCTAGGTGTCCATTTCACCACCATATTCAGAAAGTTTGGGGTTTCAAACCTTCAGGACCAGCTTCCAGATGTCTATCTTAGCCTAGCTTTAAAGTCAAGTTTCCTTGGCTGATTTTCCGCCTTATCACAACAGTGAATCAAGTTTCCCGACAAGGTTTCCACAAGGTGGTCAGTATTAGTCAAAGGGAATATTTGAGATTGAGACTGGAAGAAAAGGTTCTTAGCATAGCACATCAGGTATCTCCTTTGAAACATCTTTCTTATCCTTCAAAGGGGCCTTAAACCAATGTGTTTATCTCTACTTTCTTAATCCCTGTAGAAAGTGTACTTTCATTCAACCTTTGCAAAACACACCCTTTTCCCATTCCTCTAATCAAATTGGTCTCTATTCAGCCTTTCCCTTTCCTCTCTTCTCTGTGTCTTTTAAAAGTAAACTGAATCTGAGTTGAAAGTATTTGACTGTTCTAAACTGAAGTGATTACACTTCAGAGGGAATTCAGTAATTTACTTTGTGCACTTACATGAAGCCAAGACATAGAAACTCAATTAAAAAGAAGTCTCCTTCTTTTCCACTTTCCCTTCCCTTTCCTTTTTACTTTCTTTCCTTCCCTTTCTTTTTTTCTTTTTCTTTTTATTTATATATGAAAAAAACTTAGGCCCATGCTTTAATCATTTGGCTAAAGTCAAATAGGTGTGTGAGAGAGAAGAGCAAGAATTTGAATCCAGATCCCCTGATGCCATATGCAAATCTCTTTTCATTTTATCATGCTATACTGGGACTGTGTTAACTGTTGGGCAATAGAATCTCCAAAATCAAGGATTTGGTTTGGGTGGGAATAATGATTTAAGAACTAAATATAGACAATGAACAAACTGAAGTGGTATTTAGAGACGCAAGTCTGGAGAGATAATGAAGGCAGGGAAACTGTTGATGAAAATATCTAGATCTTTGTTTTAGTCCTATCACAGAAACTACTCCAGCTGCAGTCAGACCTAAACATCATGGTTTGAAGAATGTACTTACAAGCCCAAAAACAATTTTAGAAAGTGAGCCTTGCCCAAACCACCAGATAGATTGATAACATTACTTGAGACAGTGGAAACCTTTGAAGAAAAAAAAAAGGACCAGAAGCAGGAGATTCTAACAAGTCAAAAAGAATATTGCCTATGCTCTAAATAAAGATAAGAAGCAGTTATGGTAGAGTGCACATAGATGATAGGAAATTTAACAACATACCTTGTCTTCAGGTACTCGGTGGTGACTATGGAGACTCAAATTATCTATGGTATTATATATATAGGTGGAAGTGCTGTAGGCTCTTCAGAACAAATTGTTTACTTGTGGAAAAGTCAAGACTACTGAAGACCCTCAGATATTGACCTCTGTGAGTTAGCTGAAGCTGTGAATGATTCTATTGATAGTTGTTCAGATCCTGTTACTTAATTCTCAGAATGAGAAGGTTACAGAGTACAGGCCAATTTCTAGAGATCTAGAATGGCTTATAAAACAGGCTATAAAATGCTTTGTATATGTGTACCAGGGAACCAGCAATATACCCCTGCATATAATGGTAACCCTGTTGACATTCATAGACCTCAACCAAGATGTTGAGAACATCCAAGATCTCCATTTGTAAATAATAAAAAGACTTAAATTTCTTTAGTCCCATATGCACATATTTTATAGATCTAGGCAATGTTGCCAACCTATACCAAATGCAGCAAGTACTCTTTTTGCTGAAGATTATTGCACTGAAGGGCAGCAAGGTGACAAAGTGGTTAAAGTGCTGAGCCTGGAGTTAGAAAGGTGAATTTTTCTGACTTCAAATCTGGCATGATACACTTACAGTGGTATGATCTTGGGCAAATAACAAATCTGTCTGCCTTAGTTTCATCATTTATAAAATGAGCTAGAGAAGGCAATAGGAAATCACTCCAGTATCTTTGCGAGGACCCCAGATGGGGACATAAAGAGGAAAACACAACTGTAATATGGCTGAATAACACAGATTGCAAAGTTTCATATGAAAGCAGCAGTTTAAAAACGTTGCTGTTGATATGTTGAGTCCTATGATAGATGCCAGTCGGAGCAAGGGTAGTAGAACTAGTATACATTAAGAGAAGTCATAAATAAGCCAGAAAATACTCCAACCAGAAAATAAAGGCTATTTCCTGGAAATAAAACTGCACGTCAGGTTGGTCACCCAAAATTTCTAAAGAAAGCTGCTGAAGAGAAGTAACATTAGATGATTAAGAGTAAGAGAATTAGATTGCTTTGGGATTCATTCCCTAAAGGAGATTATTGTTTAAAAAACAAACAAACAAACAAACATGTATTGGTAGCTTTTGTTCACTTTAACTCCAAAGAATCTACCAACTCTGAGATGGGACTCTCAGGTCCTGCTTGTGAAAACTTGCATTGAAAAAAAATTTTTATGTGAAATCACCCCCTCTCCAATAGAATATATGTCTGAAATTTTATACAGTTGGAAATGGTAATTTTTATCTGAATAAGTACCTTGCTTTCTATCAGTAACAGAATAATGAAAGATGTTGCAGATCTGGAGACAGAAGTGAAATTGATTAATTCTTCCACTGCCACTATTTTTACTCAACTCAGTGTGAGTGTCTCATGATTCAGAGTAACCTTACAGGACTTTTACTGGGTTGATATTTGAAAATAACTGTGACAAACTGGTGGTACATAGAGGGAGGTAATGAGAATTTCATAAATTTAGCAAAT
Source organism: Antechinus flavipes (assembly GCF_016432865.1). Lineage (NCBI taxonomy): Eukaryota > Metazoa > Chordata > Mammalia > Dasyuromorphia > Dasyuridae > Antechinus > Antechinus flavipes. Next base: position 306,257,892 of record NC_067400.1, on the reverse strand, counting down.
CTGGGAGCAGGTGACAGAACATTGGAACTCCTGAATTATCTGCACAGTGACATTATTTTAAGAATAGCTACTATTAAATGTTGTAGTTATAACAATCATGTTGTTGAGGACCAAGAATGCTTTTTGTTGGATGACCCCGGACCAGCCAGGTGACCTAATCATAGTTCTTAGGATATATTTATGTCTTGTTAACCTCCAGCACCAAGTAACAATGGACTACATGAGGATGAAAGGGTTCAGCAACCTGAGAAGCAGCCATGTCTGTATTCAGGAGAACATTTTCTAGGGTAGCTACCTAATATAATCCTTTTGGAATTTGTGGATAATGATGCATTTAGTGGGAATTATGCCCCAAACCCTTCAAATTCAATCATTAATAAATTGATTCTGTGATTTTGAATGTGTAGGCAAATAGATTCTTGCTGATCCTTTATGACATGTTTGAAGCTAGAAACTGAGTATCATATGCTGCTGGTGAACCACACTGAACACTCTGAGGGCTACATTATTTTCACCTTTGACTTACCTCCTGATTAGTAATTGTTGGACCATTAATTGCTTATTGAATCAGGAAATCTGAATGCAGAAAGATATTTTGCCAATGCCCTCAATGACCCATAATCTCCTTCATGTATGATTGCCAAACAGAAGTTGGTTTCATCTCTGCTGGTTTGTAATCTTCCTATTTACAGTGCTGGTTAGTCTTAGGTTCAGTTTATTGGAACTAACATGGGCTTATTTGAATCATGCTTCCTCTTCTATATATAATCTCCATGTCTGCTGCAGCCTATGACCATCTAAAAAGTCCTGCTTTGAGGTCAGCACTGGCTGCCTCCCTCCCTTTAAGCATGTTGGTGATTGATAGGCAGCTGTAGTTCTGATTATGTCCATATGAACCATGACATCAAATACATGTGTGCAACAATAAATACTTTTATAATCAACACTCTATGATAGGTTTTAATTTTCTGTGTGTGTAAAGTCCATTGTTCCTTATCATCATCATTATCAATCTCAAGGGGTAGACCTTTGAGATGACTGGATTTAATCTACACCATTTTGGCAAAATGGTTTATATATTGTGTCACATCTACCTCACCTTGTATCTTGTATCGCTGTTGAGAATAAGGGTGTATGTAAATCTACTGCCTTAACTGAATCTGGGCAAATCCCTGCTTTGTACTTTGTCCAGAAGAGAACATGTTACATAGATATAGGGACAGCCATTAAAATTTTACTAAAGGATTTTATTTATATTATCCAGATGGTCAAATAAAAATTCTTTAGGGCCCTAAAAATCTACATGGGTTTCTCCAATTGCCTACGTCTTTCAAGAAAGACTTTGGAATCACAAGGTTTGGATATCTAGACACTGGAGTAGGAATTCTTGTGTTGCTTGGGATGTTTTTCTCAGATTCAAAGAACTGGGATGACAGGTGGATCTTTTAATTCCTTTTGGGATTTCCTGAACCCAGTTGGGGTATATTATAATGAAATAAATCATGTTTGGTCATGGGATGACCTTAGTTTTGATGATTTTTATTGACAACTCCTGTTTCAAAGGGGAAGGCTGTCTCTAGCATACTATTAGACCGAGGCCATGAACTTCATTGGAATTTTATCCCTCCCTGACTATTTATTAATTAGACCAGAGTAAAAGTAGTTCAGTGTTAACATTATCTACTCAATACGAGAAAGCATTTTTACCTGATGTCCATTCTACCTCCTCACAGTTATATAAACCACAGACCAAGAGTTTTTCAGTTGCTCAGCTACAGTATTTGAGAATCAAGAGGGTTACCAATGTATGCTTGAGGTTGAGATGTGTTGCTGCATGCCCTCATTCACTCCCACATAAAGCTGCTTATAGTTTCTTCCCCAAGCTACTATAGATCCATAAAGCCTGAATAGCCTCTGTGACATTTTTACCTTTAGGATTACTTAATAGAGCTAGAGGACTGTTAATAGCTCTCATTTGTAATTTTAGCTAACTCACAATGATGAACATTTCTTCTGAAGATTTGATCCTTCCACAAGTAAACAATCTATTTGGTGAACCAGGAATATTTGAACTATAGTACCATGGCTAATATGTTCCTTCATGCTCATCATTGAACAGTGTGACATGTGAACCATGAACTACTAGTTTTTTTAAAAATAGTATTTTATTTTTCTAAATACAAAGATAGTTATTAACATTCACCTTCTGGCTATAAATCTTTGATCCTCTGACCATGCAATTTTGAAAGTTAAAAATGATTTTGCCAAACAAAAGTTGAGTTCAGAGAGACAGAGAGACATAGAGTCAGAAAGAGAGGAGAGAAGGAGACAGGAAAGAAGGGAACAGAACTCATTAAAACATTACATTAATTCTTCGAAAATTGACTGGCTTAAATTCCCTTTCAGTCAGTCAGACACTTTCCCCTCAAATTCAATGCTCTTTTGACAGACAAAAGGAAGGGGTGGGGAGAGAGGCCAATTATTGAACAATTTAAAGGACCAGAGCTCAGATGGGGTTTTGCAAAGACTGATTAAAATTCTTTATCCCTGGAGGTGATAAATCAGGAAGGGATGTGAGTGTGCAAATTAATGGCAAATTTTCTTGAAAAGATGGAAAGAAACTGAAAGAAGACACCTGGCCTGGTAAGATCACAACTTATTCTTCTTGTCTTGGAGATTCCTTTTGAGGCATGTTGTCAGCCAAGAAGAATTTGACAAAGCTGAAATTTGACAAAGCACTGAGGTACAATGGAAACTTGGAAAGGCAGTAGTGCTTTGGCGGTCAAATCTTCCTTCTATCTGGATATAATGATGGACACTGGAAAGCAGGCAGGCTCAAAAAATTTTCTCCTAACCTTAGAGTATAAAGGGGATTCGTTTCAAAGCATGTAGACAATAGGTCTTACTTGAAACATTTGTAGATAATGGTGACATTATTAGTGAGGGGAGGAATTCCTTCATTGAAAAAATGGCCTGCCCATTCTCATCTGAGGTGAAGGCAATGATGTTACATGGTAAGTAAGTCTTGAATGGAGTTAGGGTCAATGATATCCTCAGGGGAAATTGGTGAGGCAATTAATGATGCCACTGGGCAAGTCTGGTTTAACTTTTAGGGATAGTTGTAGAAAGAACAGCATTTTGACATATTATAATTTTTTTACTACTATGATTTCTTCCACATTATAGAAGCTGACACAGTTTTAGAGAAAGAAAGGAAAATTTACCCATTTATTATCTGAAGAGACTAATTAATGATTAAAAAATTGAAGTTGTTTTTTTTAAAGGTGAATTCAAGATGACTTGGGGAAATAAAAAAAAAAAAGATGAAAAAGTATCAGTAAGATTTTTTTCTACCTAGAAACAAAACAAACCAAAAAGTATTTTCTTAGCATCATTAAATAAAACCTGAATGTTAAAGCAAAGATCAACCAGGCTGTTTTATTTTTATTTAGCAAAGGGAATAATTTATCAATTTGTCTTGTTAACCTATTTATTAGAAGGGTGGCTTGCCTACCTTGGCACTTGTATTTTCCTTGACAGTTTTGCTTTAGACATTCCTTTGGTTATGATTCCACCAGACGATCCAATCTGCATCTTCTGGACAGTCAAACTCTCGTTTTTGTAGCTGGCAACCAGTTAGTCTTCTTGGATTTAAGAAACTATGAGCAGAATTACCTCCGGAGCTCCAGTGGTAGAGGAATTGGTGCTGTTGCGGTATAGTTTTTCATAACTTTTTGGGGGTGGAAGGATATTCATAATTATTTGAATCCTTTAAACAACTGCTATTGTCTCCTATAATTCAAATCCAATCAAGAAACATTTATTAAGCTCCCACTACTGGGCAGCGAAGTGGTATGTTAAACAGTGTTGAGTCTGGAGTCAGGAACACTCATCTTCCTGAGTTCAAATCTGACCTCAGACAATTACTAGCTCTGTGATCCTGGGCAAGTCACTTACCCTGTTTGCCTTATTGTAAAGTGAACTAGAGGGGGAAAATGGCAAACCGCTCCAGTATCTTTGCCAAGAAAATCTCAAATGGGGTCATGAGTCAGAACTGAGTGAAAAATGATTGAACAATAATTATGCATCAGGCATTATGCTATTATTAAGCTTTTATTCTATGTCAGGAACTGTGCAAAATTCTTGACAGCAAGGAGGGGGTTGAAGTGAGGGAGAAAGGAAAAGAAAGAGAGAGAAAGAAGGAAGAAGAGAGGGAGGAGGATGGAAGGGAGGGAAAAAGAACAGTGGCAAACAAGTTTGAACAAATTGTGGGATATGATTGTGATATATTGTGCTATAAGAAATGATGAGCAGGTTGATTTTAGAAAAACTTGCATAAAATAATGAAGAGTAAAATAAGCAGAACCGAGAGAATGTTGTGTCCAGGAACAGAAATATTATTTACAACTTTGAGTGAGTAAGTCATTTGGACTCTTATAAATACCCAAATTAACTACAAAGGACATAGGAAAGATGTTATCTGTATCCAGAGAAGGAAATATATATATATATATACAATGAGATATATATCTATATGTGTATATGTATTATGTGAAAGTATAGATACATATATGTGTATACACACATTTATATATTTGTGTAGTCACTGACAATATATAGTCATTTTGGAGGCAGGAAAGAAGGAAAAATATATAACTTTATCATATATTTATTAGAAATAGCAAGTTGCACATAATAGATTTACACTTTTCTGTGTCTATGTAATTTTTCTGTGCTCATCAGTATTGTACACCAATTTCATGATGGCATGTTTGCATGGATGCTAAGTGAAGGATGCTGTCATGCTACCAAAGTAGAGGGTTGGTGTGAGACTTTTTGTTCACAGATAATTGCACATTCAGTGAAGCTTCTGATGATAAGATGCAATAGAGTATGGGCTGATTCTCTGCCACTTGTGCTAATTTTGATCTGAAAATCAACATTAAGAAAACAGAGGTCCTGCACCAGCCAGCATAGCACCATCCATACACAGAACCATTGTTCACAGTAAATGGAAAAACTTTGAATGCTTTGGATAAGTTTTAACTTACCTTAATAATATAATTTCCAGGAATGTCCACTTAGAAGATGAGGTTGTTGTTTGAATTTCCAAAGCTAGCTAAGCATTTGGAAAGTCCCTAAAGAAAGTGTTGGAGAAAAGAAGTATTGGGTTGCATACCAGGTTGAAGACCTATAGAGTCATTGTGCTGATTTCACTGTTCTATGCCTATGAAACCTATTTAATGTATCAGTGCCATGTCAGAAAATTGACCCATTCAGTTGATAAATGGTCAAAAGATATGAATAGGTAATTTTCATAAGAAGAAATCCAAGGGATCTGTAGTCTAAGGTACCATTTTACACCTATCAGATTGACTAATCTGACAGAAAAGGAAAATGACAAATATTGAAGAGGATATGGAAAACACTGATGTATCACTGTGAAGTTACAAATTGATCCAGTCATTCTAGGGAGCAATTTGGAACTATCCCTAATGGGTTATAAAACTGTGCACAGCACAGCAATTTCTACTTTGATTCAGCAATACTACTACTAAGTTTATATCCTAAAAACATCTCTTACTTTAAAAAAAAGGAGAAAGAACCTATTAGTACAAAACAATTTTTATCGGCTCTCTTTGTGGTGGCAAATAATTGTAGTTTGAAGAAATAACCATAAATTGGGGAATGGTTGAACAAATTGTAGTATAGAACTGTGGGGTTTGAATACAGACCTCTCACAAAATAGTCAATATAGAAATGTTTTTTAATGATTCCACATGATTAATATCTATCAGATCACTTACAATCTCAGAGAGGGGAGAGGAAAAGGAGAGAGTGAAAGAATATTGAACAGGCCTGAGAGAACTGTATCAGTGGAGCAACTATTTTAACTTTTACTGGCTTGATACAGCTGTGAGTCTGACTCACAATAGGACTGAAATAGCCCTAATACTCTCAGGGGTCCTCAAACTTTTTAAATAGGGGGCCAGTTCACTGTCCCTCAGACTATTGGAGAGCCGGACTATAATTAAAAAACAAAAACTTTTGTTTTGTGGGCCTTTAAATAAAGAAACTTCATAGCCCTGAGTGAGGGGGATAAACATCCTCAGCTGCTGCATCTGGCCCATGGGCGGTAGTTTGAGGACCTCTGCAGTCTGGATTGTACTCACAAGTGAGTTGTAAACACTCATCTATAATTCATCTGTGTTACAAGTTATAAATAGTTACAATTTATCTGTGAACTAACAGATGATAGGTACAATTCAGCAGAGAACCAGAAGATGACAGAAAAAACCTAGTAGAGAACTTATAAATGGCAATTCGTTCAGTAGAAAATTTGTAAATGTCTATAGCAATATAGCATCATACAGAATCAGAACATCATGGTTTATCAGAAAAAGGAATTCAGCAGGTGATATCAACAGTACATAGCTCAACAGAGATGGCAAAGTGCAATCAGTGGGAGAGAGTGCTTCCATGAGAAGTGAGTAGAACCTTTTTCTTTTCAGATATTAAATTAAAAAGATCTATTGATGATTTATCTTTTCACGGTAGTTATTTTACTTCCCTTTCCATTGTGATAAAACAACTTTTACTAAAGTGTGTGCTCTGTCATAAGAGCTAAATATTTTATTATTTGTTTTCTTATAGTTTCATAAGGTTTTCAATTACTCATAATTTGATTATCTTTTCCTGATTTTTTTCATTTGTGATATTGTAATGATATTGTGCAGTATTCCATGGTTCTACACAGATGATCTGGTTTTACATGTTCATTGTGGATAGGCCCCTCATGTGTGTTCTCTATTCATGCTCACTCTTCCAAATGATAGAATATATGTTTATAATAGTGTGTGTCACAGGTTTATAGGAAGAATGTTTTATTGATACTTGTCTTGATGTGTTATTTCAGTAAATGCTTTTGCTTTGAACAACTTGTGTTTGTGGAAGGTTAGAGAAATGCAAAAACATCATGAAGCCTTGCAAGTTATGATTTGGGGATAGATAGCAACTCCTATGGTACTTTGAACCCAAGATGTCTTAAATAATATTTTATTTTTTCCAATTACATGTAAAATAATTTTTAAGACATTCATTTAAATAAATTTTGAGTTCAAAATTTTCTTTCTCCTTCCCTAAAATGGTAAGCAATTTGATATAGGTTATATGTGTGCAATCATGTGAAACATATTTCCATATTAGTCATGTTATGAAAGAAGAAACAGGACCAAAGGAAAAAAATTCAAGATAAAAATAAAAGTATAAATAGCTTTGATATGCATTTAGACTCTCCCAGTTCTTTCTTTCTATGTAGATAGCATTTTCTATTGTGAGTCCTTTGGAATTTTCTTAGATCATGGTTTGCTGAGAAGAGCTAAATTATTCATAGGTGATCATCACACAACGTTGTTGTTACGTTGTACAACATTCTCCTAGTTTTGCTCATTTAAAATCACTTTGCATAACTCCATGTAAGTCTTTACAGGTTTTTCTGAAATTCACCTGCTCATCATTTCTTACATAAATATATATACATATATAGTATATATTCATATACCACAGCTTGTTTAACCATTCTTCAACTAATGGGCATTTCTTCAATTTCCAATTCTTTGTCAAAAGAAAAAGAACTGCTATAAATGTTTTTGTACATGTAGGTCTTTTTCCCTTTTTTCTTTTTGATCTCTTGGTGATACAGACTTAGTAGTGTTATTGTTGGATCAGAGAATATGCAATTTGATTGCCCCTTGGGCATAGAAGAACCTTAAGTTTCTAGGTGCTCATTCTGGACAAGAAGATGGTATTCCCATTGCTACAAATGTATTTTTTTTTTCTGTAAAGTTTCTGAAGAAACCTACAATTTTTATGCTAATATTTATTAGCATTAGCTTTGTTGCTTTGTTTTATATCCAGTTGAACATTAGCCGTGTCTTCTTCATTCAGCTTGTTTGCATTTGTCTGGAAAAGGAAAATTTGTCAGAAGTGGTGTTTTGGTAAAGAAGAATATTTAAAGGGACCAACCCCTTAGACAACATATATTGAAACCTATATTTTTACATAGAAAAATTTAACTTGACCTAGATATTGGGTCAGTTTATACTCCAATGTTATATAGTATTTAGTTAAACCACTAACTACTCACATCTATTTGCATAAAAGTACATATGTCAGCATGGCTGGCTATATGTCTAAGATAAAATCCCAAGCTAATATAACTTTAAAATCAATATGTTCATTATTGCTAACAAATATTTATGAAATGCCTATTTTTGTGCATGATCCTATAATTATACCTTGAATTGAGTGGAATTACTAATGTATTAAAATGACAATTGCATATAGAAGAATCTGATTCTGGTGGATTAATGAATTTTTTTTTACAGGTCCACCCAGACAAAACATACTTTTTAGTAGCTGAGAAAGGAACCTATCCAAATGTTATCATCTATGATTATCCTCTCCTGAGGCCCTACAGAATTCTCCGGGGTAAGTTCAGTGGAACTTTAGGCAGAACCCTGATCTAAATATTAAAGGTTACAGAATATAGCAGGAAATTTAATATTTTGCTCTTAAATATATTGCCTTTCATTCCCAACACAGGATGTCCAGAATTCTGTAATTTGACTTTGAAATATATCTACAGAAAAGTTTTAGTCCTACTTTCTATGTCTCTGTTACCTTGTTCCTCTTCTGTATAAGCTGATATATTAGTTCAGTGAATGCAACCAAAAATCTATGTTTTTCCAAATAAAACACAGTACTCTTCTAGTAAAAGTGAATCCTGTAATGCTTTCCAAAGCCACAGACAATGATTCAGATTATATGTAATTCTGGATAATACTTGGCATTTTTCCTCTTTCTCTTTCAAAAGAGATAATATTTGTAAAGTGCATAAGATATCTGGCATATAGTAAGTAATGAATAAATGCTAGTCCCTCTTCTCTAATATCAATAATCAAGAAATATGATTAATATGGTCATTAGGGAGATCCTGATTAAAAATGGCATAAATACAAATAATTTTCCTGGTGATATAGTATAAAAATATTTGAGATTTTTTTTCCTAATTACTATTCATTCTTCCAGGGGGGACTGAGGAAGCCTATGCATTTGCAAGTTTTAATTTTACTGGATTGTTGCTGGCTACTGTGGGTGGCTCTCCTGATTATACAATAACAGTGTGGAACTGGAAAGATGAACAGCCAATGCTGAGGACAAAAGCATTTTCCCAGGATGTTTTTAAGGTCACCTTCAACCCTGAAAATGAAGAACAACTTACTACAGCAGGATCAGGTCATATCAAGTAGGTTAAGTGCACGATACATCTAGCTCTCCGGGAAGACCAGTTAGGGATACCTTGTGAAAACTTCATCGAACTGGGATTTATTTTTCCAGTTAATCTTTGGGTTATTTTAAAATGTCTTATTTTTTCTGCTAACAGGCAACATGACTTTTAAAATTAGTCTTAGAATGTCATGGCAAGAAGTCATCTAATCAGCTCTTTATCTTCCAAGGAAGTCTTTACCATCTAAGATGTTTATTGATTACATTTATTAAATGTCTGTGAGCCATGCACTATGCTAAGCACTAGAGATACAAAAGTGATATAAATAATCCCAAACCTCAAGTAGCTTGCCTCATAATAGAGTACACAACATATACCTACGTATATATGTGTATGTGTGTGTTGTGTGTGTGTGTGTGTGTGTGTGTGTGTGTGTGTGTGTAGAATATATGCTCAATAAATACAAGGTCATGTTGGGAGAGGGCATGCTAGCAGTTGGGGGATCAAGGAAGGTGACATAGAGAAAACAATGCTTGAGCAGAGGCTTGAAGGAAACCAGGAATTATGGGAGGTAATGGGGAAGAGGGAATATATTCCAGGCACAGACAATCAGCTATTGCAAAGTCACTTAAACAATTATGTATGGGAAATAGTTTGTTTAGTAAAGCGGTTCTGCAGAATATATAGTGAGAAGAATGTGTAAGGAACCTGGAAAGTAAAGAAGGGACTAGTTTGTGAAAAGACTTAAATGCCAAATAAAGGAACTTCTTTATAATTCTAGAGGCAACAGGAGAAATAGGAATTTTCTGAGTGAAGATAGGGAGGTGATGTAATTATATCTGTTCTTTAGGAAAATATACTTTTTTAGGAGAAATCAGTATAGAGGATGGGTTGGAGAGGGAAGAGGTTTGAGGTAGGGACGTCAAATAGGAAGTTGTCTTCATAGTCTAGATGAAAGATGATGAAGTGTGCTGTCCAGCAAGTAGAATAAATGCAAGACATTCAGTGTCAAAAGTGACAACATTTTGTCAACTGAGTTGATATGCGAGATGAGATTGAGGAATCAAAGATGAAGGCCTGGAAGGAATCTATAACTACAATAAGGAAGTTCAGAAAAGGGATGTTTGAGAAAGGGGTAAAATTGAGTTTTGTTAGATGAGTTCTATTTTCAACATATTGCATTTGAGGTACTGATGGATATTTAGTTAGAAATGTGCAGTGGTAGAGTGTGAATCCTGGGCTCAGGAGAAAGACTTAGGCAAGAGAGGTAGGTCATCTACAAAGAGATGATCATTGAACCCAGCCCATGGTGGTTGGTGAGCTTTCCTAGTGAGAGGCCAGAGAGAAAAGAGAAAAGGGTAGAGTTTTGGACACTTTTTTAGTATTCAGGAAAGAAAAGGTCAGAAAAATGGGAAAACCAGGATCTATCAATGCCACAAAAACACAAAGAACAGTAAGTATCCTGGAGGAGAGGGTGGTCAGCAGTCAATAAACATTTATTAAGCACCTACTGTATGCCAGGGACTGTGCTAAATGCTAAGAATGTAAAAATAGGCAATAGACAGTCCTTGCCTTTAAAGAACTCACAGAAGGGAGGATTCTGGGAAGATGATGGAGCAGATTAGTAATTTCAAGCTCTCCAGATTTTCCCTATAAACAGAACATATTTGAGCCTCAGTGCAAACATGGGGGGGAGAAGGGAGGGGATTTGAGAAGACTTGGGGTAGAACAGGGGTTCTCCTGATACAACCCAAGAAGTTCTGAAGAAAGACGCCGGGCTGGGGTGGGAGGGGCTTAACCTGTCTGAAATGCAAATACTTTTGCGCTAGCTCAGCAGAAATACCTAGTGGGGACCCTTGGGGCTAGGTGGGTATGTCTTAAGCCTCAACAGGAACCACAGAGACTTTTATCTCCTGGACTGTTTGTGGAGTCAGAACCCCAGAAAGAGTGAACCTGGACTGATTGGGAATATCAGGCCTTGCTGAGACAAGGCCCCGGGGAAGAAGGAACAAATTCCTGGTGAATGCAGAGGCAGTGGGGTAAGGGCATTGCTGGCTATCGGCACTTGCAGGAGGATGTCCTCTTGGTTTGGGATTCCTGGTCAGAGGGAAGAGCTGAAGGGAAGCTTCCATAATTTTGAATGAGAAAAAATGGACATTTAGCGAACTTGTAGATTTTCAGGACTTTCTATCAATGAAACTGAACTTAATGAAAAATTTAATATATGCACCAATATGAAAGAGCAGTTTTAAGGAATTTAACTTGGATAAACTGTTTAAACATGGACCAATTATACATATATACATATTTTATATATGTATATATAGTGTATGTTTAAGATTCATAATTACAATAGGGTAACTCAAAAAAGATTGGCAGTTAAAGTAAAAATAGTAATCATGTTATATAAATGAGGTGCAGAGGAAGAATAGACACAGAGGCATTAGAGGGGAAGAGGAAGGCTCCTGTTCTGAAAACCCACTCACATCAGTTATGGGTTCAATAGGCAACATGACATATATACCATGACGGGTATGGATAGTATTTTCCAAAATCTATACAGAAATAATGGGGGAAGAGATGGGTGGATGGGGAAGCAAAGGGTGAAGGAAGAAGACAAGGAAAGAATCCTTGGGTGGGGGAGATTAAGAAATAGCAAGGCAAGTTATGGAGCAGAATCAAAGAAGCAGCAGGGATAGGAAAGATGTGTGTGTATGCATGTATGTGTGGGGGTTGTGTGTAAGTATGTGTATGTATATATATCTACATATGTATACATAAATATATCTTTTCTTAACTCTAGCTTGCTTGGAGGTAGTGGGGGGAATGAAAGGGGAAAAAAGAATAAAGTAAGTTAGGTGCACAACAGAGAACTGAAGAATAATTTACAAGGAAGTAAAAAAAGGACATTCATGAATATAATTTCTTCTACTAATAGATATATTCTTTCTTGATCTGCTAATTTGTTATATATTTTGAATCCTCCCTGATGTTCTGCTGGGCACATGATAATGTTCTCTTTTGTTTTGCTTTATTTTGTTTTGTATTTGTTTTCTGTTTTTCTTTTTTCTTACTCTCTTTTTTCAAATAAAATAAAATTTAAAAAAAATCTCACAATCTAATTGGGGATGAAAACAAATTAATATATACAAAGCTATCAGCAAAATAAATAGGAAACAAAAGAGAGGACTAGAATTGAGAGAGGTTGCGAAGATGGGATGTTAGTTGGAATTTGAAACTAGGAAAGGCAGAGATGGGAAAGGAGGACATTACAAACATGAGGGAAAGCCAGAGAAAATGCCTGGAACTAACAAGAGTGTCTTGTTCAGGAGTTTCTCCCGGAATGGCCAGGGGACCAGAGTCACTGAATGGAAGACTACATAGTGAAGAATAAATAAGGCTTTTTAAGAATAAGGGAGAGATGACCATATTTATAATTAACCCTAAGAGCTAAGAAAAAGATAAAGGAAATGAAAACTTCTAGAAGAACAGAAAGAATATCATATTCTTGAAGATTTGTTTGAAGTTAAAGAGGCTGGGGAAATCAAGTCACTAGGGGAAAAAAGAAGAAAAGTTAGCAGGAACCAAAAATATCAAGAAGATTGAAGGGTCAGACCAAGGCTACTATTATAAGCCCAGAATAAAGAAAAATCTACCTAAGAAATTTCTGTGGATTGAATGTAGAAAGGCAAATAGGTAACAGTGAAAATTTGGAATTTGCATCAGAAGATTTGAGTTCAGATCTCAACTCTGCCATTTATTACCTGTGGGACTTTGAGCAATCCACTTAATCTTTTTGGAGCTGAATTATCTAAATGCTAAAGTTCCTTTCCATTTCCAGTTTTTATCATTTAATGGATACCAACTGAATACAGAAGCTTCAAGAGGCTTTGTGGAATTCAGTTTATACTTGAAATCAAAAGATCAGATTGAGAGCCCCAGCAGAAATAGATCTTGATTCTGCAGGGACTAAGAAATGGAGTTAATGACTCAGTCTTGGAAGATGGAAATAAAATGAGTGAGTGAGAAGAATGCAAGGCATTGAGGGAAAAAAAATCAAAACAGGAAGTTGGAAGAATGATTAAGCAGTGGATGATGGAAAGGAATTCTTTTGGTTTTTAAAATCTAAATTAGTAACTAATTTTATTGAATAAATGGAAACTAGATACCTGTAAATCTTCTAATCTGTATAATTTATACTCTGAATTTTGCTGGAAATACTATAGAAATAGATATGCATTCTGTAATTAATTACTTGTGCATTTGACATACATACATACATTTGACAGAGCAATACAGGGATATACCAAAAGGAAGCGACTGTCCTCTCAATTACCTTTGTGATAGAAATGTTAACTCTCTATATATTTTTCTATTTGGGGGAAGGGTGTTTTTCTCTTCCTGAGAAATTCCAAACATGTAATTTTTGAAAAAGAAAATCACTTCTTCCCAATTTTTTGAATATCATGGAATGATTGTGGAAAATTCCAGAGAAATAGTAGAGTGTGGAGAGAGGAAGCCTTTTATTTTGAGGAAATACTAAGGATAGAGGGGGGAGAGGGCAATAAAACTCCTCATAGCACCTGCTTTTACAAAAATTGTCAGCCTGTGCCATTTGGAAAGTGATATAGATGGCAGCAGTTGTTTGGTCTTTAAAAATTCACTCTACAGCTAGAAAGCCCTCACTCAAATTTGTCTACTCAGCAGGAGAGCAGAAGCATGAAGCAAGAAGATGAAAAGACTGAACAGCAGAAGGGAATACAGACAAAAGCAAAGTACTGAGAAATTAAGTTAGCAGAAATGAACCCCATATTTGAAAATTGACATCAGCCTCATGACATTCAGGAGAAAATTACAGAAATAAATATGAAGGCTATTTAAACAACAGAATTGACTAGTAGTGACAAAAATCAGATTGTCATTGAACAGTTGTCTCAATCTTGCATTTATCTAGTAATCTTTTATGGTCTTAATTTATATGTGATCTTAATTTTTTTTTTTTAGAGGAGAGCGTTTTAAACTTTTGGTTCTAAAGTCAAGCTCTTTTTTGTAATCAACAAATAATAAAAAGTTGAGTTTTATAGTCTCTAGTGAATATATAACTGTGAAGATGTAAATCTGCCTCATACAATAATGTGTAAAAGTCTTGCCATTTTCATCTTATATTTTCATTAAGGACACCATTTGAAGAATGTGTAGATCAATTCTCAGTGATTTTATTGACATCAAAAAGAAAGGATAGGGATTGTTGTTTGCTGATGTTCTCTCAATCATCTTTTTGATAGAAATAGTATCTTTATATATATTTTCCCCATTTTGGGGAGTATTTTCCTCTTCCTGAGATTCCTTATAAAATGATCTTTCAGTGCTTTCAGGAATATTCTGCCTTCAATATCAACTTCCTCAGTTTGTAGTTGGCCTGGGGCAATCAGTCTTCCCAACTTCCTTAAAGGTATTATTTCCACTACTTCATATGGCAAACAGGTATTAAAAAGTATGAATGTCATGACACTATTGCTATTGGTAATGAAAATATATATAATTATAAAAACACTGAAAAATCTGCTCAATTTTCCTTTGCCAAGAAAAACCTTATCTTGCTCATGTAGAAACATGTCACAGCATAGAAGGAGAAAGTAAAAGACTTTATTGATGACCATTTTCACTAAAACTTTACTATCCAAACTAAAGTTTTCTGGCTTGCCTTTCCTATCATTTTAAGTGAAAGACAGAAATAAAGGGACTGAAGAAGGGAAGCAGCTATATTAAAATGTATTCTCTTCTTTAGTAAATAACAACAAGCTAAAATAGCCTTTTGGTGAATTATGGAGGTGGGGGTGGGGAATGGGAAGGGTGTTTGAAATAAGTAGTATTCAAACAGAAAAAGGACTCAAGATTGGACTGTTTTCAAAAATATTTTTTAACGTGATTATTAACAAAGATGGACGTTACAGTATATGAAGAAAAAAATTGAGTGTGACACTGAATTATTATAGTATAGCTTGCTTTTCAAAATGTATATCAAATTTTGCACAATAGTAACAAAACTGTCCTCATTCTGTCCCCTTATGAGTTTCCTTTTATTCTTTTAATTTATTTTTAAATACATAATTAATGTTATTTTTCTTTTGTATCTTTACCACTGTACACTAACTCTTCTCCCCAAATAGAAATCTTCCCTCATAACAAAAACGTATAGTCAAGCAAAATAATTCAACACGTTGATCTTGTCTGAAAATGTCTCATTTTGTACTTCTAGTCCATCATCTTTCTGCCAAGAGGTCATCACCAGTTTCTGAAGTCATGATGTTTACTGCATTGATCAGAGTTCTATAATCTTTCAAGGTTGTTTTCCTTTACATTATAGTAATCATTGTGTAAATTCTTTTGCTTCTTTTACTGTTTCTCAGTTCATAAAATTTTCCTATGTTTTTCCAAATTTGTTGTATTTCTTATTTTTTATGGTGTAATAATATTCCATTACATTCATATACCACAACTATTCCTCAATCAATGGGAGCCTAAATTATTACAATTTACAATAAATTATAATTACAATAAAAAAAAGCTTTACTATAAATACTTTTGTACATATAGGTCATTCTCCTCAGTCTTTTTTTAAAATTTCAATTTTATTTTATTTTATTTTTAGGCTCACATTCTCTCCCTCCCATCTACCAAACCCTGTTTAAAAAGTAAGAAAAACAAACCCCAATACAAATATGTATAATCAAACAAAACAATTTCCTACATTGGCTATATTAAAAAAAATTAGGTTTCAATATGTACATATGCACTTTAAGTCTATGACTTTTAGTGGAAGGGGTAAGTATGCTTCATCATCAGTCCTCTGGAATTATGGTTGGTCATTGTGTTGATAGAGTTTTTAAATTATTCAAAGTTGTTTGTCTTTACATTATTTTTATTATTATATAAATGTTCTCCTGTTTCTGCTCACTTCATTTTGCATCAGTTCATACCATTCTTCACAGATGAATGTTTTACCATCCCCTTCATCATTTCTTACAGTACCATCATATTCTATTGTACTCATATAGCATAATTTATTCAGCCATTCCCCAGTTGTTTATTTTCCTCAGTCTTTGAACCTGTGACTGTGCATGACTAGCAATAGTATCAATTAGTTCAAAGACTTTGTATAGTTTAGTGGTATTTTTTTCAGTTCCAAATTCCAAGTTTTCCAGAATGAATTCAAATCAATTCACATTTTTACTGTAGTATAACAGTGTTCCTGTTCTTTCATATTCCCTCTAGCAACAATTTTTCTTTCATTATTGTCTATGTGATAAGTATGTAACATGAAATCTGAGATGTTTTATTTTTCATTTCTCTTAGCAATTTTTGGAGTATTCCTGTCCTTTGAGAATTGAAAAACTGCTTTTTTTTCTTTTAAAATTATGCCAATTTCTTATATATCTTCAATACCAGACCTTTATTAGAGAAATTTTCTATATTTCCCCCAGTTAATTGCTTCTCCTCTAATTCTAGCTGCATAGGTTTGCTTGTTCTAAGGTTTTTTAATTAAATGTAATAGTAATTTTCCATTTTATTGCAGTGATCACTTGAAATTCTTGTTTAGTCAAGAATTCCCCTCCTGGCAATACTTAAACAAAGTTTCTCTTTCCTCTAATTAAAAAAAAAAATGACCTTTTAAAATTAAGTTATTATACATTTGGAAGGGACAGCTAGGTGACAGCGGATAAAATGTTGAATCAGGATTCAGGAAAACCTGAATTCAAATCCAGATTCAAGACAGTCACTAGCTATGTGACCCTAGGCAAGTCACGTTATTATATTTGCCTCAGTTTTCTCATCTGTAAAATGAACTGGAGAAGAAAATGGCAAACCATTTAAGTATTTTTGCCAAGAAAACCCCAATTCATGTCACACAGAATTAGACATGGTTGAAATAAGTGAACAAGAAAATCCATTTAAAACTTATTATGGTATTTATGGTGAAAGAGGCTGGTTTATAGAAAAATTCTTCCAGACCATTTTCTAGTTTTCTTTGCAGTTTTGATCAAATAAAGAGTTCTTATCCATTAATTGGTTTTTTTGGTTTAGTGAACATTGTGTTGCTGTTTTTTATTACTGCTAGGTCTTACCTACTCTATTCAGTTGATTGACTTTTCTATTATTTAATCAATACTGGATAGCATTGGTAAGTACTGTTTCATAGGATACTTTGATATCTGATAGTACTAGGCATTGGGATTCTTAATTTTTTTATTTCTAGAGATTAATTTTATTATTATTTTATATATTTCTATAATATAACCATTTGTTAGTTTGATTTCTGTGATGCTATGTAAATAAATTTAAATACTGCCATCAGTTTTATTATATTGGCACAATCCATCCATTAGCAATTAATAGCTTTCCAATGATTCAAATTTTCCTTTATTTCTATAAAGTGTTTTGTATTTATATTTATATAAACTTTGAGTATGTCTTAGTTGGTTTATTGCAGATATTTTAGATGTTTTATCATTTTTTGAATGGAATTTTTTTCTATCTAATATTGGATTGTGTAAATAATATATAGAAAGACTGAAATTTTTGTGAGTCTATTTTACATCATGTTATTTTTCTGATTATTGTTACAACTGATTGTTAGTTGAATCTTTAGAGTTCTCTAGTAGAATATCAATAAATTCTTCTTTGACTATGCTTATTCCCTCAGTTTTTTCTGTTATCTTATTACAACAATTAGTATTTCCAAGACTATATCAAATAAAAAAGAATAACATGACAATGGACATCCTTATTTTACTTCACCCTTAATGGAAAAGCTTCTGAAAGATTAGCTCCTGATTTTAGATGTATAACTACTTTCTTACATTTTGAATTTTTATTTCTGAATTTTTATAATCATGATTTTTGACTAAGGTTACTAGTCATATTTCTTTTAAAATACATTTTTTATTAATTAGATAGATAAAGTTTACTCTATGTAGTCAGAACAATATTTAACATATAGGCCAAACTAATTTTCCCTTAAAAGGTATTGAAACTATCTTAAAGACTTAACTTATTTGACTCAAGAGACCAAAGCTTGGGCTGTGGACATAGATTTCCAGGGGCTTAAGTACAAAAGCCAGGAAGAATTCCAGAGTTTTTCTCCTGAGCTTGATTGGTCAGAATAGCTAAAATAAAATCAGAGGAGCTTCACTCAGCTAAATCAAGGTTATAGCCTTGCTGAATATTCTCCTGTTACAGTTAAGTAAACCTCTTTTTATTAGATAGTCACAAGTATATTATTTCATTCAAACTCTGATGGAAATATCAGGCCTAGCCTTTCCACATTGAGGAAAACTGCATCTATTCCTGTGTTCTTTAATCTTCATTAAAAAAAAAAAAAAACGTAAATGAGAGTTTTGTCAAAAGCTGTTTCTGTTCCATTGCTATAATTTTATGTTTTTTATTTTTTCACATATGTGTCTTCAGAAACTCAGTAAAAGTGAATGGCATTATTTGGATGATGTTACTCATTAAGACCATATTTGATGTCTGAAAACACTCTAGAACCTGATTTCTTAACTCCTTTTTTTGTATTGTAGATGCCTTTGACACTTTAGGGAAGTGTCAGAATGATCAGAATAGTATTTTAAAGGCATAAAAAAAATACAAATTTGTATTATGAAGGAAACCAATTATCTTGAAATAGTTGTCAAGATATTTTTAAAAATTTGTGGATCTCCAGATTAAGAACCTTTGATCTAGAGCAGTAATCCTAAAAATTTTTTATTTCAGAACTTCGCTACATCCTTTAAAATTATTGAAGATCCGAAAGAGCCTTTACTTTGTTTATTTATTGATATTTTCCATATTAGAAATAAAAAGATAAAATTAAAATATTTGTATTAATTCATTAAAATAATAATATTCTCTTTACACATAAATAACATTCTAATGAAAAACAACTATTTTTCCAAAACAAATACATATATATATATAAAATCATTATTGCCATACCAGAGTTATACGGCTTAAAACACCAAAAAGCACCAAAACAAAACAAAAAAAATTATTGGAGTAGTGGCAATGTTTTTCTTTTCTTTTTTTGATAAATTTCTTTATAAATAGTTATCCTAGTAGAAGACAGCTAGATTCTTATATCTCTTTCTATATTCATGTGATATTATGTTTGGGTTGAAATAAATGAAGACAACCCACCTCCACACAGATATGTAGTTGGAAAACAAAGAAGTATTTTAATAGGCAAATAACATGTTAGTCTTGTTATGAAAATAATCTTGACCTCTCAGACCCTATCAAAGGTTTTGGGGATCCTTGGTGTCAGCAGATCACACTTAGAACTGCTGATCTAATTTTTACAGACCACTGATTCACTATCATCATTTTTATTCATTCCAAATCCTTGACCAAAGAGATCCTACATTTATATATGATGATGTCATGTTTATTGATATTTGTCAAATTCTTAAATATATATGCATATATTAAAAAAAAAACAACTAAAAAAGTGACCAAATATGATAGTATAATAGGGAACTGGCTGGTGAATACAACCACATTTGACATTTTCCATATCGCTAAATCTACTAGTTCCTCTCTTTTCAAATTGCAATTATTTCCAATGCACAAAACTCATGACCTAAAGCTCTTTCCTTACAATGACTAAATTTCAGATAATATTGGTGAAAGAAGACTCAAGTTTATCTAATCTATTGCTACCATGTTGCCCTGTAAGCAATAGGATTCTTTTATACTAGGAAAGGTTTTAAAAAAAGATATATACACATACATAAATGTATGTGAATACACATATACATGTGTATACACACCTAGACACACACATTTATCATAGCAAGGGAATAATTCTGATTGGACAGTATCCAGTACCTGTGTGTTTTTTCTGGAACTATCTATATTCTCCCTATATCTGTGAAATGAGTTTCCTTTGAGATTGATCAGTTTTTATAAAAGCTTCAATGTTATTTGCCAAAATTTCATTGTGAACTTGAATTTGAAGGGATATATAGTGATGTATAGAATCATATGTGAAATTTGTACCAGTATCCCAAATTGAGAAATTGAAGTATGGCTCTAGGATGGTGGAAAGTTCAGGATATAGTTAATAGAATTGGTGTCCTATCTCACAGGATTTGGTTAGAGGTAGGGCCAATTTTCTGATGGTCTAAAAATCTATCCTATGGATAGATCCATTCTACTGGATTTTCCTTTGTGAAATCTAAGTAGGTACAGAATGATATACACATGGGTAATCCTTACCCTTGCCCTTCCTTATTATTCATCCACATAAACAACTTTTAGAAATTTGAGTCTGTGCCATTCTAGTCTTCAGAATATGGAAGAGATAATTATCGCCTTAAATTAATTTTAATCTGCTTCTGACATGTATTAATTTGTGATCCTGGGCAAGCCATGTTCATCTCTCAGTGTTCAAGATAACTTTCTATGGCTGACATATTACTAGTATTCATTGGTGAGTTTCTTCAGTGTGAACTGCCTACATGAATGAAGTCATAGGTCCATATAAAAATAAGAAAATTTTGTACATTTGTCCAGTCTATACAACCTTTTAGATCCCAGTGATGTCATCTGACATATTTGCCTTCCTTCCAGCTTTATGGTGAGCAAAAATTTGATAATGGTGTAATTCATGTCTTCATCTAAGACATTACTTTATAAATCTTAAAAATGCTGTATGAGTACAAATTATTGTTATAATAAACTGACGCTGTATCTCCTGTGCCACCCCGCTGCCCTAATGGCACATTTAAATAGCACTTAACAGTTCAAAAATATATTCCTTATAACAACTCTATAAGATATATTGTACAGGTATCATTACTTCCATCTTATACATTAGGAAACTGAAGCTCAGAGATGTTGTCAATAAGTATCAGAGGCAGAATTTGAACTCTGTGTTCATTCTATCACAGTAAATGGGACTAAATTCATCTTCTACAATATTTCATTCCATAGAATTTCAAGCTGGAAGGGGCAATGGAGGTTACATTTTATAACCTCCTCCTTTCTTATTGAGATTGTGTCTACTAGAAGGTCACAAAGAGCAAGTACTCCATTGAATCATTAATATTCAATAATCCAAATATTGTTTGGTATAATTATTCACCTTGTTCTATATACAACTAACTATGTAGTTGCCATGTGCTTCTTTTTTCCTTTTTATCTATAAAGATATCTTGAGGAAGATTCTGATGAAGGAAGGATGGGGGGAATTCCACAGAAGTTATTCTCATTGGATTGATGGAGCATTTAGATCTCCTTCATCCAGGGGGCATTGCCCACAGATATGGACACAAAGGAATATATTTAGCTTAATTTTCTTATTTAACAGCCATTTAAACTTCTTTTCCTTTGGAATTTTTTAGAGGGAAAAAAACTTAAGAGGAAAAGTATATACAACAGAACAGGAATTGAACCACTGGTTTCATTTCAACCTGTCAGAATAAAATGCTATGAAAAGAAAGAATATTTAGTCTGAGAGATATTTGCATCCTGTTTTTTCTTTTCTTTTCTTTTTCTGTGTTTAGGTTCTGGTTAATGGCCTTAACATTCACTGGTCTCAAACTCCAAGGATTTCTGGGTAGATTTGGCAAAACAGCAGTGACTGATATAGAAGGTTATGTGGAACTGCCTGATGGGAAAGTAAGCACTATTTCTTGTGAACTTAATCAACGCTGCAGAAATAAGGAAGCCAATCAACTTCAAAATCTAAAATATTTATCTTTAGGTTTTCTTTAATATGAATTAATAAATTTTCATTGTAATAATCAGTGTGTACATACATATTATTTTCTATTCTTTCATTTAATATTATTTAACATAAGCATTTTCATGTATTAACATACTTGTGATTTTAAATAATGATCTTATTTTAAATAGTATATGTGATATAATATTCAATAATATTAATTTGCCACTCCTTCTGTAAGCAAAAGTGCTTATGTGTAAGAGGCAGCATGGAATAAGATAGAGATCAAACCTAGAAGTGAGAAAAAACCTGAATTAAAATTCTGCCTCTGGTTCATATTAGCTGTGTGACTATAGGCAAGTTACTCAAACTCTTAAATGTCCTAGTTAGCTTTCTAGAACATAAATTATATGGGTTGCTTATCAGCATTGCATCCAAGGTGTTTCTTGTTATTGCTGTTGTTGCTTCTATTCAATTGTGCCCCATTCTTTATGACCTGTGGACCAAACTGCCCATTGGGATTTTTTGGTGGCAAAGACGCAGGAGTGATTTGCTATTTTTCTTCTCAAATGGATTAAGGCAAAAAGAGTTAATTAATTTTTCCAGGGTCATACAGCTAATAAGAGTTAGAGACTGGATTTGAATTCAGGTTTACATGACTCTAGGCTCAGTACTCTATGCACTGAGCGAGCTAGATATAAAGGTTTTCTTATTAATTCACAGTAGTATAAATGATGATATAATGACTACTACTAATAGTGCTGCTGTTGTTGCTACTACTACTGCTATTTCTATTACCCCCCCCCCCCACTTTCAACAATAATGATAACAACAACAACCTGAAAGTCAGTGTTCTAGGTATGGGGAAGATATAAAGGTAAACAATATTTGATTGTCAATTACCAGGGAGCAGATTTTATCGTGTTTTTTTTAATTCTGTGGCTTCAACTTTTTTTTGCTTTTCACAGTAGCAAAAGAAAACAATTATTTATTAAGCACCCTATTGCATGCTAGATGTTTTACAAATATTACATCATAGGATCCTCACAACAACGTTGTGAGTTAGGTACTGTTGTTATCCCCCTTTTATAGTTGAGGAGACTAGAGCAGCTAGACATCAAGTGACTTCCAAAGCAAAACAATTAATAAGTGTCTCAGGCTGAATTTGAACTCATATCTTTCTGACTCCAAGCCCAGCACTTGATCTACTGTGCTACTTATGGTACTGTTAGGAATATGTTGTACAAATTATTTCTCTCCCCATTCCCCATCCCTTCCAGTGGTTCTCAAACTTTTGTTTTCAGTATCTTTATCCTATTAAAAATTATTGAGGATCTCTCCAAAGCGTTTTTGTTTTTCTGGATTATATTTATAGATATTTACCATATTGGAAATAAAAACTATTTTTGAATTTGTAGACCCTCTAAAAGGGTTTCAGAGATCCTCAGGATTCTCTAGACCATACTTTGAGAACCATTAAGGCTTATCCCTTTTCAGTTATTTAATTATATAACCTAGAGTGAAACTACTAAATCCAAGAAGATGAATTGTTTTGTAGCTAGCCCTCTGGAAAAAAATAAAAAGAAAATGTATAATATCACCAGCATCTTTGCCACTAAGAAATCACATCCTTTAAATTTATTTTTTATTTGTGTAATTGGTACCTTAAAGATGTTTTAGTTTGCATATCTTTTATTGCTAGTAAGGCTATGCAATTTTTTTTTTCATGTGATGAGTCCCAGTTTCTTCAGTGTATACTGTATTCATCTCCTTTGACCATGTAAAATTTAAAATTTGTTAATATATTATAGATTATATATCACATCACATTGTTTTATGGTTTCTATAAGAACCTGAATTCCCAATATGTTTTGTCTGTAGGCAAACTTATTCTATCAACTTAATGATTCAGTGGGCACTAGACTAGTCCCCTTAGTTTCTTCCTAAAGGGAAATATCATCCCTGTTGAACTGGACACTGACTCTCCCTTTCCTTCTTTTCTCCCTCTCCCTCTCTCTCTTCTTCTACCTCTTCCTTTCCTTCTCTTTTTCCCTCTCCCTTTCTCTTTCCTTCTTCTTCTCTCTTTGCCTCTCCCTCTCCTCTTCCTCTTTCCTTCCCTCTCCCTCTTCCTCTTCCTCTCCTTCTCTGTCTTCCTCTCCCTCCCTGTCTCTCTCACCCTCTCCTTTTTTCTCTTCCCCCGCCCCCGTCTCTGTCTCCATCTCTGTCTTCCTCTCCCTCTCCCTCTTTCTTTTTTTTTTTTTTTTTGAGTTCAAATCCGGTCTCAGACACTTAGCACTTCCTAGCTGTGTGACCCTGGGCAAGTCACTTAAACCCAATTGCCTCAGGAGGAAAAAACCATCAAAGACTAAAGTAAGGGACTCAATAAGGACAAACTTTATGTTTTATATATGGAAATGTCTAAGACTGTCATTCGTTATTAAGTAGTTGAGTATGATGTGATTTTAAAAAGCAAAACTGTATAGGAAAAGGTAAAAATGGTAATTATGTGTACAAATGAAATGTGGGAGGAAAAACTGACAGAATGAAATGGGGGGAGGAGGACTGATAATTCTGGAACCCAACTCATATCAGGAATGGGTTAAAGAGGGAATAATACCTACAAACATACATATACCTAGAAGGGAATAAAATTCTTCTAAATTTATAAAGAAATAAGAAGGTGAAGGAATAGGATAAGAGAGAGAGAGTAATAGAAGAGTGTGTAGATTAACAGAAATGGAATAACATATATATTTGAAAGACTATAAGAGTTTTCTAAAGGGCAAGGGGAAAGGGTAAGGGGAAAGGATACTAGAGGGGGCCAGTAACAGGAGGGCAGGGTAGTAGTTAGAAGTGCAGCAGATTAGATAGGAGGGTTTATATGCATGTATATATATTTTGCATGTATGTGTGCATATGTATATGTGTGTACATATGTAAATATATCTTGTCTTATTCTTGGGGGAAGGGAATAGGAAGAGGGAAAAAAGAATAAAGTAAAAAGTACACAGCAGACAACAAAAGAAAACCTTTAAGGAAGCAAAGAAAAGTTGAACAGTTCTGTACACAATGTGTAATATTTATATACAGGTTTTCTTGAAATGGAAATTTACTGCCTTATATTGAATTCTCTTACATTCTGCTGTGCATGTAGCAATTTTTTTCTTTAAAAAAACATAAAAAACAAACATGAAAAAAGAAAGAGAAAGAACTTTTCAAATAAAGAAAGAATCAAAAGGGAAGTATTGTGGTGGAAGGAAGTAGTTTGATTTTTATGGTGACACCTAGAAAACTATCTTGATTGGACCAATTCATTTGTGCAAGAAAATAATAATAAATCAGCTGAGCAAGAGTAGGGCTAGATCATCAAAAGAGGTGTTAATCAGACAATTTATGCTTGATGTAGTAGACAGTTGAGAATCTGAATAATTTTAAATAGAGGAGTTACAGATATTAGTCTGGTGGTCAAATGTAGAATGGATCAGAACAATTCTTAATTTTTTGGTATCAAGGATAGTTTTGATGATCCGAAAAAATGTCTGGAGAGACTCCCTTCTCAGAATAATGCTTTAAAATCATCAAATAAAATGCAAAATTTCAGTTAGAAGTGTGTGTGTGTGTGTGTGTGTGTGTGTGTGTGATGTAATTCCTCATCCCACATCTCAAGTTCAGTAATTCTTTGATATCTAATCACAGACCACTTAGAGTCATGCCAAAAAAAAAAAAAAAAAAAAAAAAAAGTCAGAAGTCAGAAAGGAGGTTATTTAAGCAATCTAGGCATAAGAGCTTGAATTAGGATGACAATGGAAATGGAAAAGAGGTTATGGACAGAAAAGACATTTTAAAGGATGGATTTACAGAACTTTGTGACTGACTAAATAAAACAAGTAGGGAAAAAATAAGTTAAATTGACACAAAAAGACCCCCTCGAAGAGAATAGAAAGGTATGCATGATGTGAGAGGTACTCTGAGCTTGCTCTTGATTTAAAATATGGCATTGGCTTTAGAGTAGGTGGTAGAGGACCATTGTTGGCATTTTATTTGTTACCTGGAGTTTCTTAGCTCAAACAAATACTCCAACCATTTACTAAATAACCTGTTAGTAGAATACTTTCTCAGAAATTATAATTTTCACCAAAGAATTTAGAAATAAAAATTTATTTCTTCTCCCCATGCCTGAAAGGTGCTCACAGGATCACAGTGGGGCAATTTGCTGCTCTGGGAGGGGGGTCTCATCAAGGTAGAACTTTGTCGACATGCAAGAAGAACCTGCCACATCGGCCCCATTAACCAGATAATGATAGACGAAGGAGAAATCATCACAGCTGGAGATGACGGATGCATTAGGGTGAGTTTCTTTGTGGATTTGAACAGAATCCTATTTTTTAAAACCTGCAATTCATCTCTTTTTTAATGATTGGAAATAAACAAGTAAGGTTGAATTTTTCTCAAAGATTGTTCTATAAATGGGGTGATATAAGATCAGATTCTCTTTAATTCTTATGTTCCTTGTCTAGACTTTTTTCAATCAGGTCTGACTCTTCATGACCCCATTTAGAGTTTTCTTGGCAGAGACACTGGAGTAGTTTTTTACCACTTCCTCTGCCACCTCATTTTACAGATGAGGAAACTGAGGCAAGCAGAGTTAAGTGACTTGCTCAGGGTCACACAACTAGTGAATGTCCAGGGCTGGATTTGATCTCAGGAAAACTCATCTTCCTTACTCCAGGTCTGGCACTCTATCCCCCTTATAATAAGAAACTGCCAAAAGGAACTGAGTGTGCTATATCATAGTCCTGAAATTTTCTTGGACAATTCCTGGTGATTTTTGTTGTTTTTTTTTAATCAGTAGCCTTGATATATTAAAGAATTCTATATACACACAATAAAGGCATTAAGAAAAAGCTTCATTAATAAAAAAAATAACAATATATTTTATATAGCCTTATATTAGCATTTATATATGTGCCAGACACTGTCTAAGCACTTTACAAATACTATTTCCTTTGATCTTTATATCCACCTCTCGAGGTAGATGCTATTATTATCCCCATTTTATAGGTGAAGACACTGAAACACGGGATAAGTAATTTGGCCAGTCACACAACTGATAAGTGTCTGAGACTGAATTTGTTCTCAAGAACTTCTTGATTCTCTGCTCAAGCATTCTGTGCACTGTGGCTCCCCCCAGTGTCCTGTTCTGAGAGGTTCATTTTCTAGAAGCAAGGATATCAGGGAATTTTCACTTATAGATATGGAAACTTCCTAAAATAGTTTACCACTTGTGTTTGACATAGTACTAGAAATTTTAGCTATAGCACTAAGGTATAAAAAAGTAATTGAGGTAATAACATAGGTAAAAAAGAAACAAGATTATCATTTTTACAGATGATACAATGATAGTATACTCAAAGAACCCAAAAGAGTAACAGTAATTCAATTACAAATAATTAAAACAATGACTGCTGGAAAATTCATCAGCATTTCTGTAATACATCAAGAAAAGCCAAAAGAGAGAGATAGCAAGAGAAATTCCAGGTAAAATAACTAAAGAATATGTAAAATACTTGGGAGTTTACTTACTAAAATATACACAGGAATTTTAGAAAGATAGCTACAAACCACTGTGGAAATAAAGACAGACCTAAATCATTGGAGCAATATTATTAACACATGAATAGACCTGGTTAATATAATAGGAATGGCAATATTATTTATTTAATGAATTACTTTAGAAGAACTAGAAAATGATTTATTAATAATAATCATAACATTAAATATTTAAATAAATATTATATTAATGAATAAATTAAAAATAAAATAATTATTAATATTATTATTATATGTAGAAAAGATCAAAATTCACATAGAGGCACAAAAGATAAAGAATCTCAAGGAAAAAAAAGAAAAAAAAAGTGGGAACTAAAGGAGGCTGGATAGCAATGCCAGATCTCGAGTTATACTACAAAGCAGTAAAACACAAAATAGTTCAGTATTGATTAAAAAATAGGGAGATTGCTAAGTGGAATAAATTAGGCACACAACATATAGAAGAAAAAATATCTAGTAGCTTGGTATTTGATAGACACAAAGATAGCATTTAATGGAATAAGGACTCACAATTTGATTAAAATGTGAGAAAACTGGACAACAATATGGAAGAAATTAAATTTAAACCAGCACCTTATACATTATGCCAAGAGAAGCTTCGTATGAATATGTGCCCTAGATATGAGACACATCATAAACGAGTAAAAAGTTAGCTACCTATTTATAGACAAAAAATTCATGACCAGTCAAGAGATAGAGAGGATCACAAAAATAAAATGTACAATTTTGTTTTGATTATATAAACATAAAAAAGTTCTTTAAAAGCTAAGATTAGAAGACAAACAATTAAATGGGAACAAATCTTTGCAGCAAGTTTCTATGATAAAGGTTTTATTTCTAAGATATATAAGGAAAGGATTCAAATTTATAAGAATATCGAGATACTCCTCAATAAATAGTTTAAGGATATGAATACATAGTTTTCAAGAGGGAAAAGACAAAAACTCCAAGCTAGCTATAGCCATATAAAAAAAATGCTCTGAATCAATAATAATAGAGAAATGTGAATTAAAATTGCTCTGAGGTTCTACTTCACATTCATCAGATTGACAAAGGTGACAGACATAAAAGGAAAAGGAGCAATGTTGGAGGAGCTGTGGGAGAAAAAAAACATGCACTGATATACTCTTTTTGTGGAAGTATGATTGGGTCTAAGCATTCTGAAAGGCAGTTTGGAATTATACATAAATAGTGCATGGTCTTTGATCTAGCTATACCAATGCTGGGAACCTATCACCTCAGAAATCAAAAAAAGAGGGAAAAGTCCTATTTGTTTAAAAATATGCATAGAGACTTTTTTGTGTATGTAATGGCAAAAAACTAGAGCCCAGAGATTGTGATCTATCATATTACCTCCTTTGATTAGGCTATGGTCAAGGCAACCAGTTATTACAGTCGTAAGCCAGCCTCTGGAATCCATGATCATCATCTGGACAAATTGTAGAATGTGAATACAATAGAAATGTCTTGTGCCACAAGGAATGAAGAAAAAGATGATTTTCAAAAGACATGCAAAAACTTATGAACTGATAGAAACAGTGAATGGAGCAAAACTAGAGGAACAATTTATACTATGAAATCAATATTATAATGAGCAATTGTAAAAATTTGATTGAAATGAAGAACGAAATGAGCAAAACCAGAACAATTTATAGAATTTTTAGAGTAACCAACACCCTAAAAACAAGCAGCTTTGAAAGCCATAAAAATTCTGATCAACCTTAATGATCAAACTTTTTATGAGTCCAGAGGATAGTAACCTAGTGAATTCCTAATTCCAGAGACTGAGAATGAAGCATGCTATCCATCTTCTAGAAGACAGTTGATGAACTTAGGTTGCAGAATGAGAGACATTTTTCTGAACATCGTCAAAGGAGAAAATTGTTTCATTTGACAATATTTGTTACAAGATTTTGTTTTGCTGCTTTTTCTTCCCAGTGGGGTGAGAGTAGAAAGGAAAGCAAATGGAATTCTGTTCAATTAAGAAAATAGAATTTTATTGAAAAAGAAGTTAATCAGAGGTTGTAGCTAAAAGGGAAAGGAGATTATTAAGACTTCAATTACAGAATATTAACAAGAAAACATATTTTAGAGGCTTTCTTCCTGATAAGACTTGGAAAACTAAAAGGACAGATCAAAGAAAAAGCTATAGAAAGAAATCTAGATCAATACTAAGTACAATATATTTTCAAAATCGTGAACTACAAGGTTCTCTTTCAAGCTGAATTTGGAGTGCAGATTTATTGTGATAAAACAATTTTTAAAAGTTCAAGCACTTGATTCCTATTTCTACTTTACTCTGACTTTTTAAAAAGTTGGGATTATCTTTTCCTGACTATGTGAATGTATAGAAATTATTGATAGATTAAAATATCCCCTTTTTCCTCTATTTTTTATTCTGCAAAGATATGGGACTTTGAGACAATAGATACTGCTGATGCTATTGATGAATCTGAAATGATAGAGATGGAGCCTATTAATGAATTGCAAGTAGGCAAGAATGTCAAGATATATTCCATGGTGAAAATATTTAAACCTGGGAATTCTATTTGGTATGCTCAGGTAAGAGCCATTCACCCTCTTAGGCTTTTGCATGTATTAGGTAGAGAAACTTGTTTGTGGTATCATTATTTGTCATATATCCCTTTGCTATGTTTGCTGCATTGAAATATTTCATTTATCCTAAGGAGGAAATCTCACTGGACGTTTTCCATCTTCATTGATGGAGATCAGCACCAGGAATCCATTCAGCAGATGATTAAGCTCAAATAATAATAATAACATTTACATAGCACTTTAAAGCTTGCTAAATGCTTTCTAATTATTATCTCATTTGATCTTCATAATGATTCTTTGAAGCAAGTGCTATTATTATTCCTATTTTACAATGAGGAAAATTGAGTCAGTCATAGATTCAATGATTTGTTCAGGGTCACACAGTCAGTAAATGTCTGAAATTGAATTTCAACTCAGGTCTTGCTGACTCCAGGTCCTGTGTTCTATCCACTGCACCATCTAGCTGCTTGTAATAAGAATTTTCTATAAGCATGGAATGAATTTTATCACCTATTAGAACAACACTTGCCAACCTGATCTTTAGGGAGACTATAAAAATTGAGTTGCATTACACAGTCCCCCAGCTATAGATTGACTGCTGGCTGTCTCAAGAACAAGAAGACTCAGCATGGGTTGTCTGTGAAGGAATCTCAGTTGAGAACCTTAAACCATTAGTCTGGATAGACAGATAAAAAGAGTGCCTTTGGGATAGATAACTTTTTGAGTTTCTAATAAATGTTTTTATTATTCTCTACATCAGAAACTTAAATGAGATTAAATATTCATTAATCTTGTAAAACTGAATTGAAGTAATTGAAAGTAACCTTGAAATAACCATGGAAGTACACTGTGATTCCCTGCCTATGGACATTCATTGTGGTTATGGAGGTTCCTATGGATACTCTATCAGTGGCTTCCTAGAGTTCTTTTTATTGTCAACTTAACATTTTCATCACAGCTAACTGGTTCCAGTAGAATGACTTCATTCCCTTCCATTGATTATAGGTATTAGCAGACTGTTTTGTTTATTGTGCAATTTAAATAGTCTTCAATTCTTATTTGCATTTGGAGAGTTAAAAGGAAATTGCTTTGATCAAAGTTTCAAACAGATTGTGATCAGCTAACTGCTTATATAAGTATTCACTTATGGTGGAAATGCTTTTTACTTTAAAGCTCTTTATATTAACTAAATTCATTAAAATCTTCATTTAAAAAAGTTTAATTAAAAAGTCAAATTGTTAGAAATATCTGAAAATATTTTGCTTTATTTCTTTAGGATGCAAATGGTGCTATATGGAAGTTGGATCTTAGTTTTTCAAATATAGTAAGTCTCCTTCCTTTGATTTTTTCCCCTTTTTTCATAACTAACTGCTAAGATTTTGAATTTTTTTAAAAAAGAAAAATTGTTGTTTGTTTTAGTGAAGTATTAGGTAGCACTTCTTTATGTATTGGTAATAGTATTCCCAGAACCTATTAGAAATTTCCTCATATAATAAAAAATGTGTTGCAAATGAGATTTTTGTGAAGTCCCACCCAATTTAAACTTTACTTCATGATTTATAGTGTTTACATATTTTATTTCTTCAGATAATATAGATATATTCTCATGGAGCATACCATTTAAAGAAATAATTTGATTATTTTTAATCCTTAACTTTTTAAATTTTATGATTGTAGGGGGAAAATTACAATATTTTCATCAAAGGAACATGTCTTACATTCTGGTATTTGTTTTATTTTTATTTTTTTCTGTTACTTTTTAGAAAAGTAATATCTAAATTCTTAAATATTGAGTAATAGAAGGAATCCCATAATCTTATTGAGTAGAATGCGATTTTAGCAGAAAGTGGGGAGGGGCTAATTGGGTTACAAAATTAAGATGACAATTATTTCATTAAATCATCCATCTAAAATCTGAAGAAATCTCAGAGGACATCTAACCCAACCTTCCTCTTCCCCCATTTTTATAGATGAGAAAATTTAGGCAAGCAGAAGTTATGGCTTTCTTGTAATAATTGGGACAGTACTTTGGGAGAGATCACTTTTTGAGTTTCTAATAAATGTTTTTGTTATTCTCATCAGAAACTTAAATGAGATTAAATATTCACTTTAGTAAAAATCACTCTAGTAAGAATTAGAGATCTCTATTCCTCTGATTCCAAAGCCAGTACTAAACTAACTTTTTTTTTTTTAATGAAATGGCACATCTACATTTTCAAACTGGTCTTTAATTCCTTATTAACCTAACTTTCAGTTCTAGAAATGGTTATTTCTGTGGTTTTTTTTTAGACCCAAGATCCAAAATGCCTGCTTTCTTTCCACACTGGACCTATCACCGCCATGGCTGTTTCTCCCTTCACTTACCTCATGGCCACTACATCCCAGGACTGTATGTATGAGTATTCTTTCCCATCAAAGTTATTTTTAAAAATTTGATGATTTTTCTGAAAAAAAAAAGCCACAGTTTTATGGTTAGTCAAAAAATGTTCATGAGATAGTCACTGATTACATTGCCTTTATTGGAGGTAAAGAGAATTTCTGGGATTGCTTGCAATACAGAATTCAACAGCTTTGGTTTTCAAAAGAAATTAAATTCAGTCAACATACAGTCATTTGTGACAGACACTGTGACTGGCATTTAGGATGCAAAGACCAAAATAAAATGGCCCCTGTCCTCTAGGATTTATTACACAAGGGGAATTGGGGTGTGTGTGTGTGTGTGTGTGTGTGTGTGTGTGTGTGTGTAAAACACCAAAATATATACAAGGGGATTTCAGGTTCGAGGTCCTAGCAGCTAAGGGATAAGGAAAGATTTCATGGAAGAGATAGTTTTTGACCTGAACATGGAAAGAAGGTAGAGATTCTATTAAAGATGAGGAAGGAGTGTCTTACAGAAATGGGACACAGCCTGGAAAAAAGCATAGAGACCAGAAGTGTAATGCCATATGTCAGCTTGAAAAGAAGGGCAATCTGGTTGGACCAAAGAGAATATTAAAGTGGGGAGTGAAATGTAATAAATACAAGTTGCAAATGCAAATGGAAAGACAGGCTGAAGCTAAATTGTAAAGGACTTTGAGTGCTAAACAGAGGAGTTTCTATAGAGATTTACTGGAACATCTTGAATAAAAACTTGGCCTGGTCACACTTTTGGTTTGGAAATAAATATCTTTGACAAACAAAGGATGGATTGGAAGAATCTTGAGGCAGGATATGAATTAGGAGATCCTTCTTCTTCCTTTTTAAAACAATGGAGATTAAATGACTTGCCCAGGATCAGACAGCTAAGTCTGAGGCTCAGTTTGAATTCAGGTTCTCCTGTCTTCAGCTGGTATTCTATCTACAGGAAGCTCTTTCAAAATCTCAGGCAACAGAAAGACTTACATGAACTAACTGATGCTGAGTGTAGTGAGCAGAACCAAGAGAACATTGTACATGGCAACAGCAAGAGTATATGATGACCAATTGTAATGGACTTGGCTCTTCTCAGCAATTCGGTGATTCAAGACTTGGGCCGCAAAATGCCATCTGCATTTAGAGAGAGAATTATGGAGGCTTGTAGAGGGCCAAGTGTACTTGAACAAGTAATTTTACAACAAGGTGTTAAGTTAGTGGAATTGAGATAATGATTTTCTAATTTATATGTACTTAGTATCTCAATATAAGTAAAAGCAGTTTAATAAGTACAAGGATAGACGAGGAAGGAAACAACCCAATTCTCAGGTGTTTCAGAAAAGCCTTTCCATGGGAGGTAACACTTACAACCTGTGAGCATTGGTAACCCATTAACCATGGGTACCACTCCTGATTTCTGGCTTGCAGGGCTTTCTATGAAATGAAATCATATTTGTAAAGTGCTTAGTACAGTTCCTGGAACATAGATGGCACTTAATCAATGCTTTCCCCCATCTGCATAAGCAATGAACTGAGATCCTTCATTAGTTGGTACAAAGTATGCTGAGGGCAAAGATGCAAGGTAAAAATACTTCAAAAAGGGCTATTTATTTTTAGTTGTTAGTTTTTCATGAAATCTCTGTCACTTAGTTAAGAATCATTATCATTTAAAAAAATTAGTATACATAAGCTAATTCATTCTCTCTCTCTCTCTCTCTCTCTCTCTCTCTTTCTCTTTCTCTCTTTCTCTTCTCTCTCTTTCCTCCCCCCCAGGTACAATACGCATCTTTGACTTTGCTGCTAAACTTTATTTGACCGAGATGCAGTTCAAAGAAGGAGGAACAGCCCTCCTTTGGGCCCCCCGAGTGGTAAACTTTCTTGTTAAATGGACTCAAGCAGGATTGGTTGCCCTTACAATATACAAAGAGACAGTGTGGGAGAGACAGTAGGGAGAGAACTGGGTTCAGAGTCAAGTAGCCCTAAATTCAATCTCTAACATATATGTTTTAGGTATATGTATATGTATATGTATATATATGTATATGTATGTGTATGTGTATGTATATAATGTAATATGTAAACCTATGCACATACATGTATGCATAAGTGTGTGTGTGTGTGTGTGTGTGTATGTAAATAGGTCACATTTATATCTATATACAGATAGTGGATAGAATAGCAGGCTTGGAGTCAGGAAGTTTGTGAGTTCAAATCTAGCCTCAGTTATTTGCTAGTTCTGTGACCCTGGGCTAGTAGAATCAAATTCAAATAGAAGTGGAGGCCATTAATCTATCAAACTGGCAGTAAGAACACCTCCTGAAGTACACAATTCCTTTTCTGAGGACTCCCATAGCTATCTAGACTAGGTACCTAGTCACATTACTTATTGTGCTTTACAAGATATTTTCTTCACAAAAAGTCTATAACATAGTTATTCTGGACATTATCCCCATTTTATAGATGAGGAAACTGAGGCTTATAGAGGATACCTAATGATCCCACAGCTGGTGCGGACTTCACCCGAAGTCTATCTGGTTCTGGGGCCACATCCCTATTACACTCTTTACTGCATTTTGGGGGGACTAATCCGGTCCTTTGTCATACTTTATCTCTCACCCTGCTTCTGAAAACTTGGTCAGAAAGCAAAGATTCAGATGTTGTCACGGCTATCCAGCATCTAGTAAGGAAGCAGGATGTGGCCCGGGAGTAGGAGTTAGTTGCTAGGAGATAGAAGGCTTATCTATCTTGATAAGAGACTCCCCAGTATAAAGTGAAAAATCACTGGACAGCATCTGGGGGAGGATGGTGGAAGAGTCCCCTTGTCGTGACTGCTGCCTTCTATTCATTTCTAAGGTAAGCTACCAAGGAGGACTCATTATTGCAGGCTTTGAAGACGGGGTCATTCGCCTTCTTGAACTTTTTGATCCCAGTGGACTTGTTATTTTTGCTGGGAGGAAACAGGTGAAGGGCGCCCAGCTACGATTGAGGCAAGCTCTTAAGCCTCATACAGAAGCTGTTACTGCACTAGCATATGAACAGAATGGGGAGGTCCTAGCCACAGGGGTAAGCAAAATGTTTAAAAATGTAATATTTCTAATGGAAAGTCTACAGCTAAGCTACTAATATTCACTAATCTCATTGTATAATCCTGACTAAAATAATAATAGTAATGATGATGATAACAATGATAGCTAGCATTTGTATAATGCCTACTATGTGTCGGCCATTGTGCTAAATGTTTTGCTAATCTCATCTTATTTTAACAACAATCCTGGGAGGTAGATGATATTATTCAACCCATTTTATAGTTGAGGAAACTGAGGCAAGCAGAGGCTAATGATTTGCCCAACATTATACATATGTTGACTCTTGTGATTCTCACAACTACTTAGGAGGTGGGGTAGATATTATTATTATCAACAGAGAAGCACATTTTTACAGATGAGGAAACTGAGGCACCAAAGAGTTAAATGATTTGCCCAGGATCACTCAGCAAGTATGTGCCTGAGGATGTTTCAGGCTGATTTGGAACTCAGACCTTTCTGAGTGTAAGCCACTTGTACATATGTACATATGTCCCATAGAGCCAGCTCACTGAGGTCTTAGAGTGAATGAAATTAATAGACTAAATCTTTCTGGATCTATTCTTCCTTCGAATTTAGATTTCCCACTAAAGATTAAACTGGCTTTTGCTACTTGGATTATAGTGTTACCTTTTATTTCGAATGAATAGATTTTTTTTTTCAGCTGAGAATCACAAAAGAGACTGTTAACACAATTAATACGCATGCTTTTCGAGAATAATTTATTTCTTAAAGAACTGCTGATATGTCAATTGTCTAAGTTCTTTATGCAACAATAAAGAGAGCATGTCATAGAATCTTAGGGTTGGAAGGGATCACCTTGCAGGTTTTCTAGTTGAATTTTCCATAGAATGAAAGAATCTTCTGTTCCTCATCTCAGATTTCTTAGACGAGTTCTCAAGTCTCTTAAAATTCTGATCATGCAGGCTTTTCTTGAGCGTTTTCAGTGATAGGAAATTCATTCTTACAGAAGCCAGCCTATTCTATTTCAGACAGCTGTAACTGTTAGGAAGCTTTTCCTTGATTGCAAACCAAATCTATCCACTTTCCTATAATTCTCATTTGCTGGTCTTAGTTCTTCCCTCGATTTTTGTGAAACCAATTAAGCAATGAAAACATCATTCAAAAGTGGATAAATGTGTCCTTGCAAAATGTCTTTATTCACTGCAAATATATATTTAAACTAACAACTGTATTTTTGCTGATTTTCTTTTCACAGAGTAAAGATAAAACTGTTTTCTTCTTTGTTGTGGACCAAGAGTATGAACCAATTGGTTATATTAATGTTCCTGGGCCTGTTACAAATTTAACATGGACTCCAAAATCTCATGTAAGTTAATGAGTATATTTCTTTTTCCAAAAATCCTATTTGAATAGAGGAAAGGGAGGTGGGTCTGATGAAGAAAGCTTTGAATCTAGAATCTGTTACTTTACACTAGAGTGAAGACCATCTGGCCTCTGGGCCATATAAGGCCTGTGAAATCATTTGGTCTCACCCTGCCAAGGCAACTGCAGGTGATGATGAGCTGAAAGCTAGCTCCAACAACCTCTGATTCTTGAAACTGATAATTTTGCATGGACAGCTAATGATTTTATAAATATCCAGATGGCCCTTGGCAGAAAACCGTTTGGAGGAAAACAGTTCCTCACCCCTGCTCTACTTTGACTTAATTGGGTTACTTAACTGAAAAATAGAGGCAACGATACTCACCAACACAAAGAAATATTAGAATTTTTGAATTAGTATACAAACCGCTTTGAACAATTACTTGAGAGAAATATTGTTTATCTCAGAGACCTCTGTCATTCCTTTGCTATTTTTCTAATTCATAATTAGGTGAATTAGGTAGAAATAATAAAATTGCCATAGGATTGGTTGTTGCTGAATGATGTCTTCTCAGTCACCTTGCAGAGGGTTGTAACAATGGAAATGTTTTCTGTGTTCTTTTCTATTCTCATTAATTCTTCTACTCTGAGATATCTTGAAAGTAGATCTCTGAGCATCTTTAACATTATATCATCTTCAAAATTTAATCCTTCTATATCTATTTGGTAGAATTCACATTCTTCCTAGCTTCATTGATTTCTTAAATATCATTTCCACTTTCTCATATAGTCCATCAAGTACCGAGATGTTAGAATTCCATACTGGTAGTTTAATTGTCATCAATGAGAATAAATCACAACAGAAATGTGATCTGGCAGATCTGTTGGATTTCACATTTATTTGTTAACAAAACAATTTTGCATGTGAGATACCTATCACAGATGAAATACCTTCCAGCTTTTAGGTATAGCAGTTTGTATATGTAAACAGCTTAATTTGAAATCACACCAAACTTCCTTTTTCTGCCTTGTGAGATAAAACTATTGATATTTTTCCATTATATATTTTCATAATGTTTTGTAATTGAGGTTATATTCTAAATTGGATCATAGACCCATGGATCTAGAGCTCAAAAAGATCTCTAATGTCACTTATTACAACCCCCTAAATTTTTCAAATGAAAGAATTAAAATCCAGTAAAGATAAGTGATAAGTCAAAGTCAGAGGTTTAACAATCAAATCTCTCCACTTGGCAGGAAGATCAGGCATTTTTGGCTGGCATTATTTGAGGCCTCTTTTGGCCTCCTCATTGCAACAACTATTTTAGGATGATTAAACTTCTAAGATAATTAATGATAACTAGAGGCAAGGTCTTCACTTTTTTCTGTTTTCCATTTTTAAAAACTTTTCTTTCTGATTTAATATTGTGTTTGAGTATTGCTCTAATCAATCAATAATCTAAAATTGTGCATTGATAAATGGTTCTGAAATGACTGAAATTAATAATCAATTCTTTACTGTTTGTTAAAATAAATTTCTCTTCCTTTCTTCCTCCCTCCCTCCCTCCTTTCTTTCCTTCCTACCTACCTTCTTTCTTCCTTTCTTCCTTCCTTCTTTCCTTCTTACTTCCTTCCCTCTTTTCTTCTTCCCTTCTCTTCCTTCCTTTCCTTCTATTCTCTTCCTTCCTTTCCTTCTTCCCTTCCTTTTCCCTTTCTCTCTCTCTTCCTCCCTCCCTCCCTCCCTTCCTTCTTTTTCTTTCACTGGATCTACCAAGACTTCAATCAATATATATAGGTATAGGTACTCTGAGTAGTCTGTGGATTTTTGGCCTCATTTATTTCTTGATCATGTCATATTATTTAAGAATTGAAACTGTTGAAGATCAAGCTATGTTTTGATGCAGTTTGAAGGGGCTGGTTAAGTTCTTCACAGAATTTCTCTACTTCTGTATCTTCATGATCTATTTATTTATGCTTATCATGATCACTGAAAAATCTTATGAACAAGTATCCCAGGAAATAGTATTTCTTGTTTCCTTAGGTTACATAA
The DNA here is from genome assembly GCF_016432865.1 of Antechinus flavipes. Lineage (NCBI taxonomy): Eukaryota > Metazoa > Chordata > Mammalia > Dasyuromorphia > Dasyuridae > Antechinus > Antechinus flavipes. The sequence continues at coordinate 306,218,860 of NC_067400.1, read as the reverse complement.
TGAAACCAAAATTCCATTTGTCTATCTGAAAAGAATCTGTGTTTATTTAGTGGCACCTTCCTTATGTTTTCTGGTTTCATCTAATCATAGTGGTTGTTGTTCAGTTATGACCTACTTTTTGGGATCCCATTTGGAGTTTTCTTGGCAAAGAAACTATAGTGGTCTGCCATTTCCTTCTCAAGCTGATTTTACAGTTGAGGGAACTAAGACAAAGAGAGTTAAGTGTCTTGCCCAGGGTCATATAGTAAGTGTCTGAGGTCAGATTTGAACTCAGGTTCTTCTGACTCCAGATCTAACATTCTTATTTAATATGCCAAATAATTGTCCTCATTTTAATAGAAATTATGTTGAAAAAATTTATATAGAAATTTAATATAAATTTTTATATGAAAAATGTGAACTTATGCTGAAGTGATAATATATCTTATTGTATTTTAAGGTGTGATGGTACAAGTTAGCCAGGCTAATACTTTTGTGATAAGGTGTGATTAAAAAGTTTCTTTGTGTTTTTGCTTTTTTTATCCCTTCTAGGAAGAAAGTTTTCTCTTGATTTTGTGTGAAAATGGCTATGTCCTTGAAGTTCCTATTCCACCAATCAAGGATACAGAGTCTTTACCAACCTTTGAAATTAAAGACCTGCCTATAAAATATTTTCATTTCCTGAGCATCAAATCAAGGATCCTGGTACAGAATACCCCGGTGAAACATAATCTTGCTAGTTTCTCCCTTTTCTTTAAGGGACCAAATTTTGGTAAACTTGAATAGTTATCCTAATAGAAAGGATGGTAGCTGGCAGGATTTTCTGAAGAATCGGTGCCTTAGAATGATACTGCAAACTCTATCAGGGGTCCTCAAACTATGGCCCACGGGCCAGATGTAGCAGCTGAGGACGTTTATCTCCCTCACCCAGGGCTATGAAGTTTCTTTATTTAAAGGCTCACAAAACAAAGTTTTTGTTTTTACTATAATCTGGCCTTCCAACAGTCTGTGGGACAGTGAACACACCCTATTTAAAAAGGTTGAGGACCTCTGCGTCTAGATGGTCCTTTGATCCTTGTACTCCCTCAGATGCGGTGCCCTCCTCTACCTTTCATAGAGGAATTTTCAGACAGAGATTTTCAAGGGAGCTACCAAGGGATACCCAAGTTTTATGTGTCATCCCAAAGTTTTTAACTCTGACTCAGAACATATATGATCCTCCAGTCAGTTAGCATTAAATACCAGGCATTGTGTTAAAAAATATAGTCCCTCAAAAATGTGATGGAGGATAAAACAAGTAAAATATGAATAAGATATATCCAGGACAATATATACAAATCAGATATATATACAGAAGAAATAGGAAGTAATTAACAGAAGGAATGCACTAGAATTAGGAAGTGGCCCAATATTTACAGATCAGGGAGTTGTTCTTATTACTCATCTAGTGCAGGCTGGAAACCAGGGAGGCATATATTAATTTTACAGATGGGGAAACTGAGCCAAACCTGATGAAGTGATTTACTTGGGATTACACATCTATTTAGTAAGTATCAGATGGTGTCAGATTTTAACACAGGAAGATGAATCTTTTTGATTCCCCAGCTCCCTATCCACTGTGCCACCTACCTGAGGGTACTAGAACATAATTTTAGTAAAAGAAGTGTTTTTTTTTTTAATTCTCTGGCTCTGAGTGATCTATTGTACCTGATTCATGCTACCACCTCCATATCCTCATTGCAACAACAAAAACTTTGCTTTTGAAGCTGTATTAAAGTCATTAAAAAACTAAGGAGGATCCCCATCATGATATCCCTTTATTATTTTTGAAATGTGAATTATGAATAATTAAAAAAGATGCTTTACACTAAAGACTATTGTAATAACTTATATGAGACTTTTATCATAATTTAAAGAGTTAATATTATCTTCCATTTTTATTTATATGTCTCTAAAAGGGGGAAATTTAAGGTCCCTTGAGAATAATCCCTACCAATATAATGTGATATAGTATGTTATTATAGTATATATGATATGTACAATATGATATAGCTTATATATTTATATATTATTTGCATTTCTCTGATTAATAGTGATTTGAAGTGCCTTTTCATGTGGCTACAAATAATTTCAATTTCTTCATCTGAAAATTGTCTGTTCATATCCTTTGACCATTTATCAATTGGAGAATGGTTTGAACTGTTATAAATTTGAGTCAGTTCTCTATATATTTTAGAAATGAGGCCTTTATCAGATCTTTTGGATGTAAATATGTCTTCCCAGTTTGTCTCCCTTCTAATCTTGTCTGCATTAGTTTTGTTTGTACAAAACCTTTTAAGACTTAATATAGTCAAAATTATCTATTTTATGATCAATAATGATCTCTAGTAATTCTTTTGTCACAAATTCCTTCCTCCTTCACAAATCTGAGAGGTAAACTGTCCCGTGTTCTTCTAATTTGCTTGTAGTATCATTTTTTATGTCTAGATCATGAACCGATTTTAACCTTATCTTGGTATATGATGTTAGGGATGTTAGGTATGGGTCTATGCCTACTTTCTGCCATACTAGTGTCCAGTGTTCCCAGCAGTTTTTGTCAAATAGTGAATTCTTATTCCAAATGATGAGGCTTTTGGGTTTTTCACATACTAGATTGTTATAATCATTGGCTATTTTGTTCTGCGATCATAACCTATTCCGCTGATCAACTTCTCTATTTCTTAGCCAGTACCAAATAGTTTTGTTGACCCTGCTTTATAATATAGTTTTAGATCTGGTACAGCTAGGCCACTTTCATTTGATTTTCTCTTCATTAATTCCTTTAAAATTCTTGACCTGTTGTTCTTCCAGAAAATTTTGTGGTTTTTTTTCTAGTTCAGTAAAATAGTTTCTTGGGAGTTTGACTGGTATAGGACTAAATAAATAGATGAGTTTAGGGAATATTGTCATCTTTATTATATTTGCTTGATCTATCCACGAGTACTTGATATTTTTCCAATTGATTAGATCTTACTTTAGTTGTGTGGAAAACATTTTGTAGTTTTGTTTATATAGTTCCTGACTTGCCTTTGGTGGATAAGTTCCCAAATATTTATATCATCAACAGTTATTTTAAATGGAATTTCTCTTTGTATCTCTTGCTGTTGGATTTTGTTAGTGATGTACAAGAATGCTGATGATTTATGTGAATTTATTTTATATTCTGCAACTTTGCTTAAGTTGTGGATTATTTCTAATAGCTTTTTAAGTAGGATCTCTGGGATTCTTTAAATATATCATCATATCAATTGCAAAGAGTGATAATTTGGTTTCCTCATTACCTACTCTAATTCCTTTCATCTTTTTTTCTTCTTTTATTGCTAAAGCTAGCATTTCTAATACAATATTGAATAGCAGTGGGGATAGTGGGCAACCTTGTTTCACCCCTGATCTTATTAGGAATGGTTCTTGTTTATCCCCATTACATATGATTATAGCTTTTTTTTTTTTTTAAGTAGTGTCAGACCTCTAATAGGTCAGTCAGAATTGATTAGTTGATTGTATCATCAGGGATTACTAGTCAGTGGATCAGAGCCTCTGGTCATTTCCCTACTGCCTGTGGTACACAGACACTTAAAATGTTAGCAAACTGTGGCAGCTAGATGGCACAGTGGATCGAGCATTGACCCTGGAGTCAGGAGAACCTGAGTTCAAACAGGCCTCAGACACTTAACACTTACCAGCTGTGTGGCCTGGGCAAGCCATTTAACCCCAATTGTTTCACCAAAAAAAAAAAAAAAAAAGACTTCTGAAAAAAGGTTAGCAAATAAAAACTTGGGTAATAGGAGAAACTGCCTGCAAACTTTTATTTACTGAATACATTTACAGAATTTACAGAAGTATTCCACATGCTAGCCATCTGAAATGCTAGGAAAAAAAGCAACTATAGGTAGGCATTGCAAAGGTTCACAGATTAGAGAGCATAATCCTCTCTTCTTGCCATAGACATTTTTGGTGAGGGGAATGATATGGCCAGAAACAATCAAACTTCAAATGCTATTTGCCAACACTATCCCAATCTTCCACGAGTATTTCCAATCAGAAAGTGAACATAATTATAAATTTCAACTTTGATCATTGAATATAAATACTTGTGTTCATATTTGTATGCCATTTAAGTTTAATTCTCAAAAAGATACTTTATGTATGCAAGACTATGACAAAACTAAATAAAATCTCATATCCCAAACATGCATTCCATGCCAACTGCCTGTTATAACCTTTCTTCTAATCTGCATTACCCTATCTCAACATTCATTGAAAAGGCCTGAAAGGGAAAGGAGCAAAATAAAGAATTTTTATTCCATCCTGACCATTCTGTGGTTCATAAGTAGTTTGAACATTTTGGCTAGAATGAGACCATCCTTGCTGTAGAAATCACATATTTAAATTTGAAAACTCAAAGGACACAAAAAAGTGGGGATGCCTTGGTACAGGGGATATTTTCAAATGTATCCATACATTATAGAAAAATATCTTGTTTGCAGGCTGATATTTGAAATTTTTCCATTGCTGGAACTGAAAACATAAGTTCTGGAGACATGTTGTGGATTATTATTGTCTCATTACAATTGTGATGGGGATTTTTAATTTTTAATTTTTTTTGTGACGAGTCTTAAAGTATATGTAGTGATTAGCTTTTGATTAAAAACTATATCCAACCTTCCCCATATTTGACATAGAACCCTTGCAGATTTCTCTATAACACCAGGATCTGGGAGATAAAACAGAAATGGTTTGTTGGGGCTCCTTGTCACTTTTAATGGTACAGTGACCTACATGGTGGCAACTCCATTATCCTGCACATTATCCATGCACAGTAATAATGGTTAAAAAAAATAAAAATCATGTGATCAGTGAGATCTCACTAGACTTGGAATTTTTTCTTCACTTAATAAAATGCACATAGTTTGTACTTAGTAAACTCAGATTAATGGATGTAAACTGTGAGTTAGTTTTGTTCTCTTTCATTTTAGAGGGACATAGAGATTGAACGCAGAAGGAAAAAGAAGGAAGAGAAGGAGAGGGAAAAGGAAGAAAAAAGAAAGCTACAGCTTCAAATGAGGAAACAATTGGAAGAATCAGAAGGTGAAGAGGAAGGAGAAGAGGAAACCATAGAAGAGGAAGAAGAAGAGGTGGAAGAGCCCCTGCCTAGAATTTTTATTCCAGAGAAACCTTGTCCCATCCTCTGTGGATTTTACTCTGTACGAACAAGTTTCTGGATTTCTCTGGTAAGTTGTAAGGTTTTGTATTTTTCTGGTTCAGTCCTAACATAACATTGGAAGCTACTGTCTTCCAATACATTTTTAGTTTAGTATTTATGATTCTAACGTATAAATATATGTTAACCAACATCTAAACACCAAGAAAGTTAATTTATAATGCTACAGCATTTATTATTATGTTTATTATAAAGAGTAGCTAAGTGGTGCAGTGAGTTGGACTAGGAGTGAGGAAAACCTGAATTCAAATCCAGTCTAGACACTTGCTAGCTGTGTGACCCTAAATAAGTCCTTTAACCCTGTTTGCCTCAGTTTCCTTATCTGCAAAATGAGTTGGAGGAGGAAATGTCAAACTAGAATCTTTGCCAAGAAAACCCACAATGAAGTCGCAAAGAGTCAAATATGACTGAAATCACTCAGCAATTACAAAACTATAACTCACAGCAATTTTGTGTTATGGCCTTCAAAGATATATTGCTTAATCTTGCTAGTCAAAAAATATTATCTTCACTTGCCTTCAAGCAAGTTTTTATTATGATAGTTATGATTGTCAGCCAATAATAATTAAAATAATGATATAAAATGATAGTATGAACCACATTGTGTGTTATAAGAGTTTAACAATAATCCTTAATTGGATGCTTCAGAATTGTTGTTCAGTTGTTTTTTAGTCATGTCCAAATCTTCATGATGCCATTTAGGGTTTTCTTGGAAAAGATACTGGAGTGTTTTGCCATTTCCTTCTCCAGCTCATTTTACAGATGAGGAAACTGAGGCAAAAAGGGTTAAGCAACTAACCCAGGATCACACAACTACTAAGTCTGAGGCCAGATTTGAACTCAGGAAAATGATTTGATCTAAATTCAACCCCAGCACTTTATCACTATACCACCTACTTGCCTTCTTCTTCAAAGTATAAATCTAATCAATTATCATATAATAAATAACACATAACAAACAATTCCCATACTACATAAAACTGAATTTTTAAAAAAAGAAATCATTACTTTTTTTTATCCAACTCTGTTCAGTAAAGCAAACATTGTCCTAATTCTCAAGTCAACTAGGGCTAAAGATGAAAAAAAGAATTGTAGACAAATGTTAAATAAATAGTTGATAAATAATATATCAAGAAAGATTGACCATCATAAAGTTAAATTTACATCAGTAATGCAAACATGTTTCAGTATTGAAACATACTTGCAACAAACAGGAAACATAATAAATCAAAGGGATTTCTTATAGATAGGGAAGGCCTCAGAACATTTAATACTGGAGGGATCTCAGAAGTTCTCTAGTCTAAGCACCTTATTTTACAGACAAAGAATCTAAGACTCAGAGAGGTAACAGGTATTGTTCAGAGCTAGGATTTTGATCTGGGTTATCTTACTCATATCTAATGCTTTCTTCTTACTAAGTGCTTATGATATTGTACTGATCTCATCAAGTCAGATCTTTTATTATGTACTCATAATGTGCCAGGCACTGTTGTTAAGATAAAAAAAATCAAACAAAAAATTAAAGTTTTTGCTCTCAAGGAGCTCACAGTTTAAATCTAAAAATTTGTTTTAATAAGTAACAGAGAAGCAGAAGCTTTTTTTAGTGTATACTATAAAGCAAGGGTCCCATTCTCTCTTTGATTACTATTCTATGTAGTCTTGAGATACCAACTATAGCAATAAGCAAAACAAAAAATTGAAGAAAAGGCTTCAGTAAAGAGAATTACTATAGACCGAGGATATAAAGTAGACATTTTAAAGTCTATATTTAGGACTATATTTAAGTCACATATTCAAGTGACATATTCTCTATCCTTAACTCATTCACACACATAACACAGACAGAGACACAGAGACACACACACACACACACACACACACACACACTTATACACATGAGCATCTCCAAGTTGCCAATAATTACTCATGTCCAGTCTTTGGATCCAATGATTTCTCCAGGGTCTCTTTTGTCCTAAGGATACTACTGAGTCTCAGAACTAGGCCATTCATTTATCTTTATCTCCCAGAGCTTCATTATCACAGTCCTCAAAATTCTGATGTTGTTTTTTAGGATCTGGCTCAGAACCTACGGCCTTCAATTTCTCCAATTTCTTTATAGGCAGAGGTCAACTAGAACCATTTTCTATGTATCCCAGATCAAGTTAATCCTGAAGGCAATGGATTGCTTCTCCTCCCTTATGTGACAAAAATAACCATAACCAAAAATAAACACAATAAGGTACTTTCTCCTTGTTGTGTCCTGCTTTCTAGAGCCCCCATGTTGGAGTGGTTAAAACATACCATCTTAGTAGAGGAGTGATGAGGCAGGATTCCCCAAGATGGTGGAAAAATGAAGTCCGTTTATTCCAAGTTCTTTCACCCTTATATACCCTAATACCCTTATCTAACCAAAACAACACTGGGCATGCACCCAGTATATACTGTGCACGTGGGACCACATAAACAACTTGCTATTGTATGTAGTTTGCCACCAGATAATCTCTCTTCCACCTGCTAACACTCTGCTTCAATCTCAACACAAGCTGTCCCCACCCCCTGACTTCTCAGGAAGGCCGAGAGCCCTTAGGGGAGATGGGAGCTGAACCAGACATTATCAGCAGGTTCCCTCTGGGCTGAAGGGTCTTATATCTCACCCAGAGTTCCCTCACTGTCTGTGACCTTTTACACCTCCTAGTCTCCTTTATTTTCATCCATCCTTCCTTCCTTCCTTCCTTCCTTCCTTCCTTCCTTCCTTCCTTCCTTCCTTCCTTCCTTCCTTCCTTCCTTCCTTCCTTCCTTCCTTCCTTCCTTCCTTCCTTCTTTTCTTTTTTCTTCCTTCCTTCCTTCTTTTCTTTCCTCCTTCCCTCCCTCCTTTCTTTTTCTTTTTCTCTCCTTTCTTTCCTTCCTATGATGTAGCTTGATATCTGGTATTGCTAGGCCTTTTCATGTCTATTTTTTTCCCATCATTTTACTTTAAATTTAGCATCTTTTATTCGACCAATTTTGATTTATGTTCTTTAGTTTTGTAGTTTATAGTTTATAGTTTGATTGGCATTCTACTAAATCAGTAGTATCATCATTTTTTATTATATTGGAATAGCACAATCATAAATGATTGATATCTTAAGTATTTGTCTTCCTTTATTTCAGCAATGTTTTATATTTGCAGTCATATAAATCCTGAATATGTCTTGATAGATTCCTAATTATTTTAATTTGTTATTTTATGAATTTTCTTTTTCTTTCTCTTCTTGCTAGGTTTTTGTTAGTAATATACAAAAGGCCAAGGATTTTTCATGACAAATTTTGTATCCTGATTTGATTATTTCAATTAATTTTTTGTTTCATCTCCAGGATTCTTTAAGTAAACAATCAGAAATAATTTTACTTCCCCTTTGCTTTTTCTCTCAATTTCTTTTCCTTGGCTTATTTCCTTGGCCAGCATTTCTATAATTATGTTGACTAATAGAGAAAATGGGCATCCTTACTAAACTTGATCTTTTACTGGAAATTATTTCTCTATTACAAATAAAACCAGGTTCTGGTTTTAAACAGAGATGGGGCAGTTAGATGGTACATTGGATAGGACATTAGGCCTGAGTCAAATCTGGCTTCAGACACTGAGTGTGTGACTGTGGATTAGATACTTAACCTGTTTACCTTAGTTTCCTAATCTGTACAATGAGAATACGAATGGCAGCTACTCCCTAGGGTTGTTATGAGGATCAAATGATATAATAATTGTAAAGCACTTAGCACAGTATCTAGCTTGTAGTAAGTTCCATTTAAATGGTAGCTATTATTATTATTTATCATATTAAGGAAAAAGTCTATTGATTCTTATGTTTTTGTAACTTCCCAGAAATAAATTTTATACTTTGTCAAAGGACTTTTCTATTTTTTTGACGTAATTTTTGATGTGATTTTTGTCTGTCATTAATATGACCCCCAGACAAGTCAGTTAACTCTGTTTGCCTTAGATTCCCCATCTGTCAAATGAGCTGTAGAAGGAAAATCTCTGCCAAGAGAACTCCAATTTGGCCCATGAAGAATTGGGCACAACTTTATAAAATGACTTGACAACAATAAGCAATACCATCAATTCGCCAGGTTTTATATCATGAAAAGTAATATGTCCAAATTAGGAAGGAATGAGAAAAATCTTCACGATAAATTAAGAAGGAAAGAAAGATACTGAAAAAAATCTTCATGATAAACTTCAAGATAAAAATTTGCTATTTAAATTCTAGCAGGAACTGATGAACTTCTAAGAGTTAATCCTGGCAATTAAGTGTTCACACAAATAAGGCATTTTCAAAATAAACAACAGAAAGCATTCATAACAATAACAAAAAGTGTTTAAACTCTCTGATAATCAGAGAAATGTAAATCAAAACAGCCATCAAATTAGCAATGAGTTAAAAATTATAACTTTCAACTTTGGCACAGCTGCAGAAAAATAAGATGCAGTCACATTATTCACAGCTGCTACAGCTGTGGATTGGTTCCATGTCACTGAAAAAGGATGTGAAATTACAGAATAATATCTTTAAAGTTGTTCATGTATTTTGGACCAGTCATTCTTCTACTAAGGCTATAATTTAAGGATGTTACTGACAAGAAAAAAGAAAGCATATCTATATAAAATTATTACCAGAAATTACCTATGTGCCCAATGATTGGGGAATGGCTGATTCAATTATGGTATATTAACAAAATGAACTTTCAGTGCACCATAAAAAAGATCAATAAGAAAAATACACAGCAATTTGGGGATTTTTACACAAACTGAAGATGTAAATAGTGGGAAAACACAGCCACAAAATCTGAACAAGAATATGGAAACAAAGTTCAGAAAAGGATTCAGAAATAAACAGTATAACTTTGTTAGTACCTTGTTAAAGTAAATGTATACATTAAAAAACCCAAGTTGTAATAAATGTAGTTTGATGTCCCATCTGTTAACCCTTCTTTTGTTGTGTATTTCAGTTTAGTTCAGTTAACATGTATTCAATGCTTCCTATGTGCCAGGCATTGTACTACATGCCCAACTATTTGAAAGTGTTTTTGGTTATGGAAATTAATGGAAAATTTTTAAAAGTATCACAAAAGTCATATAACACTCATTCTTTTTGACAGGAGAAGATCTGGTACTGTTGTGAATGGAGAAAAAGTCAATCTATTGCCATAGAGTCCCTAACAGTCCCTCTTCCTTTGTGGAAAATTTGTTCCACTTGGGCCCAATAGAACTTATTCTATTGTGGTGGGGGGCATATTTTATCTCCCCATTCCATTGCTATCACTATCTGTTGTATTTGAATCTTAACAAAAGGGTAAACTGAGGCTGATTTCAAAGCAAAATAGCATTTATTAGCCATACTACTTATCAATAAATACATCAATGGATTGACTCCATATATGCCAAAGACCCTGAGCAAAAGAACAATTTCCCTTAAATAGGTTTTGAGGAGTACAACCTATTTAAGGGAAATTGTCCTTTTGCTCAGGGTCTTTTTTGGGGGGAGTTTTTGAGGAGTACAAAACACAGAATAGAACAGAATAAATGACATCATGGAATTATGATTGCTTGAAAGTTTGATAAAGGAAGCTAGTAATGATTCTCCTTCTTTCATGAGACTGAAAAGTACTTGTTGTCTGAGTGCAGGGGTGAGATAATGGCTTTTACAACTTTTATTAGTTTTGGACATCCATATACTGCAAATGGATTTATTTTATTACTAATCATTTTAAATACTTAAAGTCAACCATTTCTGCCATTGTTGTGATAATCTCAATGTGCCTTCCTTTTTCAGTTTTCATCACCCTCTTTCTGCCTTACCCCTCTCCCCCACTAAATTTTATGCCAGATATGTTTTAGATATATTATCATTTTGGGGGCATCTAAGTGACACAGTAGATAGAGTACTATGTCTGAAGTTAGGAACACTTATCTTCCTGAGTTCAAATCTAGCAAATCACTTAACTCTGTTTATCTCAATTTTTCATCTGTAAATGAGCTGGAGAAGGAAATGAAAAGCACTTTAGTATCTTTGCCAAGAAAATACCAAATGTGGTCACAAAAAATCAGACACAGCTGAATCAATTGCTCAAGGAAAAACACATATTTCCCTTCTTACTCCATCTCTTTTTAATTCTCATAGAAGTTTGTGAACAGAAATGCTCATCGTCATTGGACAGTCAGTAATAAGTATTTTGATCATTATTGTTCTTCTTTTATTGTAAGTAATGGTGATAGATAATGAACAGCATGAAAATAGCAGATGGCCTGGCAAATGGAAATAAAGTATTTGCATTGAATGTATTTATAAGAGTTTTATATAAAAGCTATCCAAGAAGCTAACACTCCTTGAAAGCGAATACTTTTTTTATTTTGCCTTTCTTTGTATTCCCAAGACTTAGGCCACTATAATAGGTACTTAACTGATGTGGTAGGTGCTTAACAAATGTTTGCTGACTTGACTGACACATAGTAGACATTTAATAGATACTTGTTGACCAGATAAATTCTTCCCTGATCACATGTGACTGAATGCATAGTCCTTTTTCCAGACTTACTTTTGCATCTCTTTTCTAGGGTGGGTATGATTCTGGTTTTCTCTATCACTGCAAGTTTCCAGTTGACTCAGAAAAAACAATAGAAGAGCAGAAAGATGAGCCCTTTGATTTTCGCTTTGTAGAAAATTCAGATGACAATCCCATTCGAGTTATCAGTTTCAGGTAAACAGATTTTTTTCCCTTTGGTGAGAGAAATGATTATTAAATAACAAATTATCAGGGAGATCCCTACCCTTTCCCCAAAACTCATCCTTACTATCTTATTTAAGTGGAGTTGTTGCTTCACCCAACTAAAAAACCTTAAAAAAATTTTGATGTAAGGTGAATTCTGACCCATTGTGTTCCATGAAGAAATGTTTGGGCAGAAAATGGTAGATACTTTGTCCACCCAAAGTGGGAGTGATTTAGAAGTAAGTGATGTGATCAAAGTCACAATCCCCCAGCCCCTCATTGGAATAGGTGCTCTTCTTATTATAATATTCATTCTGTCATTTCTTGTTAATCAATCAGAGTCAATTGCCACCTTCAGGAACATCCACTCTTCTGAAGGCATATAAGCATTCAGCAGGTCCCACAAGAGATCTTTGGTAAATTGAGAGTGTCATTGACTTCTTTTATTAATTATATACTAGCATGATGAATAAAATGATTAATTACCAGGAAATTATGTCACTTGAACTTTTTATACACCACACTTATAATAATCATTTTGTAATGAAAAGAGTACTTGAAATTTAGGAATAGAAGCCTGGATTGGAATCCTACCTTACTTATTAATGACCCATTTAACCTCGAAGACATTTCTTCTTATCTTTGAGCTTCAGTTTTCTCATCTGTAAAATAAAAATAGTCATTCCTTCAATAGTTACCTCACAGAAGTCTTTTAAGTGATGTAACAAATGAGAAAAAAATTTCATTAGCTGTAAAGTACTGGTTAAATATCTTTTTTTTCAGAGTTGGCATATATAATTTCATAGAATTGTGAAATCTCATTAACTGTTAAAGAGATCATTTTATTTTATTTATTTGCTGAGGCATTTGGGGTTAAATAATTTGCCCAGAGTCACACAACTAGGAAGTATTAAGTGTCTGAGGTCAGATTTGAACTCAGTTTCTCCTAACTTCAGGACTGGTACTCTATGCACTGTGCTACCTAGTTGCCCTGATCATCTTATTTTTTACCTATTGTTAGAGGTACTTTGACTAAAAATCAGTATTCTCAATAAGAAATGTGGTCGATTTTTGATCATGCTGCCAAATATAGAATAGGGAAGCATAAATAAATAAAAATGCATTTTTATTTATTATTTTATTCCATTATTTCCAAGTCCTCTCTTTACTAAGGGTAAAAGTAGAGGAAAAAAGGTACCTTGGTAATTCGCAAATATACTACCTAGGAACGTGGCCACATGGTGAACTTCTGGGAGGACACAGGGTGAGCAGATGAATGGGTTATGTCTAATCTGCATAAAAATCAATAAGATCACATCCATTGATCCTTTTGAGTTCATTAGCTAAGTGGCCTTTGATAGCGTCTTTAACCTTTTAGGAGCCTCAGTTTCCTCATCAGTGAAATGAGAATAGCCACACTTGCAGAATAGCCACAACTTGTAAGGTTGTCATGAGAAGGAGGATATATAGAATCAATTTACAATCCAGGAGAATGTTAGCTCATCCAACAGAATGCAACTATCTGTAGAATAAGAACTGTTCTTTAAAAAAAAAAAATCTCCCAAGTAGCCAGCATAGGTTCTTACACATAATAAGTGCTTTAAGTGTCTGGAAAATTGATGACCAGGATTAGTAGCTCAAAAGTCTCAGTTTTGTTCTCATTTTCCTATTTACTACTTCTCAATTTGGTTATTGTTAATATTTTCTTAATTCATTAGAAGATAAGCAATTTGAAGAACATCACTCAGAATGGTTTATTTTTGGTTTCTTTTCTAGCCTTTCCAAAATGATGATGTTTTGCGGGATGCAAAAGGGACAGATTAGGGTTTACATCCTAAAGAATAAAAGCTTAAAACTGACCGATATGGAACACTACTGGGACTACAGTATCCACGACAATGATTATGGACAAATCCAAGCCTTATATCCTAGCTATGATGACCGTTTTGTAGTGAGTTGTGGAGCTGATGGCAATATCTTTGTCTTTAATATCCTGTCTGAAGAAGAACTTGAGGAAGGTCTCAAAGCCACAGTGCCCCCTCCCAAGGTATGCAACCTTTCAAAAAAAATCTCAAACTCTTCTAAACTTTAGAGTTTCTTTGTAAAATAGAGTTAGTCTTTGCAGACTTTTACCTTAAGTCATTGGCATTGAGCATTCAGGTGATCTGATACAATACTGTTAGATTCAAATAGAAAGGGATCCATCCCCGTGGAGTTAGAAAACAACACATTAACATTATCTATGTTGTATTGTATTTTTTATTTATTTAAAAAAATTTTTTCCAATTACATTGTTAATCTGGATCAGAACTGCAGGCTCTGTGGTTGTGAATTTGACACTTCTGCTTTAATGGTAAGAGTCTTAGATGTAATATTATCAGAAAAACCTCAATTGAAATCTCAATTCAGAAACTTAGTAACTGTGTGACTATGGGCAAGTCACTTAAGCTCTCTGTGCACCTTCATTTTCTCTTCTTAAAAATTAAGATAATAGTGCTATTAACCTTAACATGGTTGTTCTGATGTTCAATGAGATATTGTATATAAAACATGTTAGGAAATCAGAAAGCTCTATATAAATACTAGCTGTTGTTATTGATCTACCACTAATTACCAGGGGAAAATCATACTACTTTTGTGGTTTTGTGAACTTATACATTGAGCTTCCACATTAAAAAAATGTTTTCCATATTTTCTTTTTAAAAATGAAAAAGTTTGCTGAGCACAAGTGGGGAGATACAATAAATTAAACTATTGCTATCCCAAGCAGCTGGCAAGAAATCTTGTGTAGTTCTAAGCCATGCATATTAACAAATTATTTTACTTTTCACAGAGTGGTATTGAATCAGAAAAACGAGCAGAAGATATTGAAGACCCAAATGCTTTTAGGTACCAAAGACATGACATCCAAGTGCTTTCAAACCCAATTTCTATACCTTATGAAAACAAAATGAATTTTTAAAAATGCACTAATTTTCTCATGTTTTGTTTCATTTTAACATCCATATTTCTTAACATGCTGGTTTTTGTTTTGTGTCTTCAGCATTGAGGGTGCCAGGCAAAAAAGGGAATATGACCAAATCATGAGGGAAGCAGAGGAAGTAAAGGCCCAAAAGAGGGAGAAGCTAAGTGAATTGAGGAGTGAGTTCGAGAGGTTACTGGTGAATAATTCTGAGTTACCAGAACACATGCAGCTTCACCGGACTGTAGGTTTCATGATATAGCCTATGATTATCTATCTGGGGGGAAGGAACTAGATATTTTTAGATTTCAACATAATTTGTATTCTAATAGATCCTTTTCCAATAATTTCAGAGATAACATTCATCAGTTAGTGAATGTTCAGTCAATAAGTATTTAATAAGACTGTTCTGTGTGCTAGATGTCTTAATTTTCAAGGTTGTGTCAACATTCCTCAAATCATAGAAAATTGCCTCGTCTCAGAGAGAGTCTCAGAGAGTTTAAATTGCTTATGGTCACAGAACCAGTGACTGCTAAAGGCTGAATTTGGATTCAGGTCTTCCTATTTACAAATTCAGCATTTTACTACATCATGCTATCTTTCTGACATAATAATAGTTATAAAGAAATGCTGTGGAGTAGTAGCTAAGGAGGTCATATCAAGAATCAGAAAGATTTGGATTCCAGTTCTATCCCTCAAAACATATAGATTGTGTGATCCTGGGTAATTCATTTAAATTCTCAGTGTGTCCAGGCAACTCTTGAAGATGATAAGTTGTAGAGAAAACATTTTTTCTCTGGCAAAAAAATTTCTACCTGAGGACTATTGACATTGATGAACTAATCCATCTGTTCAATGAAACTACACAAACAATTAGAATAGATACTAGTATAGATAGTTACTGAAGATGTATCTTGTAAATTCTAAAGCATTATATAATTGTAATAATTATTCCATATTATAATAATATCAAATTAGATATTCTATTATTAATCTGGAGAATAACAGCCAAATGGTTATAACAAAATTTCTTCTTAAAACATTTTGTAGGGGAGAAAACCCCAACAATCCATGTGATAGTTTGAGTTTTTCCATTTAAACCTATTCTTAAATTAAACTTCCATCATTATCCGTCATATTGTCTTGTTCATGTATTTCAGTCATATCTGCCCTGTTTAAGATTTTCTTGGCAGAGATACTAGAGTAGTTTTGCCATTTACTCCTTCAACTCATTTTGTAGATGAGGAAACTGAGACAAATGGGGTTAAGTGACTTTGCCAAGGGCCACACAGCTAACAGATTTGAACTCAAGAAGATGAGTCTTCTGGACTTCAGGACCAGTGACTTGTATACTATGCTACCTAGTTGCCACTTATATAAATCATATATTAATTTAAAATTTGTTATGCTATTCATACTAGTCCATCTAATATCATGCCCATATTTTTACTAAATAAAACTACCCAACCAATTATACTTGATAGTTTTTAAAGTATCATCTACTCAGGTGAATTCTTCATTAAGAAGCTATTTTTTTCTCTTTAACAAAAACTAACTAGAATTATGAGAAAATGGATCATCTCAATATGAGAGAATGTATGTATGAAATGTATGAAAGCTATCTACACAGATATACTTCCAACACGGATTTATGTTAAAATATTACCAAGAAAAAGTCCTATGTTGTATAAAAATATAGAAATGTTTTTGAAAATGATTAAAACGTTGTGTGCAAAGTAGTGTTTTTGTTATAATGGACACTCAGACTTTTAACTAGAAAAAGTGGATACATAATGAAGGTAAAACCCTGAAAATTGTGTTTAATGTAGTCCCCATATTTAGCAACATTCATGATAGTGAAACTCCATTCTCCATAGGAGTTTGATGTAGATACCAGAGTCCGAGAACAGACTGAACGAACGACAGTAAAGAAAATTAAACAAGTGGAAAGGGAACTTGCGTGGGAAAAAGAGAAACATCGACTTGCCCTGTTGAAATTACAGAAACGGTAAGATCCATATTGATTGTAAACTAACACACCATTGTAATGACTGACCATTTCTCTTCTCATTTCACCATTGTGGACTTCACGCAGTAACTCCTACTTTGATGGTTTTTTTCCTTCATTTCTCTTTCTCTCTTGAGCTTGGATTCCCTCACTCATTCAGCCTACCCATAGAGAAAGGCGTGTTTCCTCCTCTTCTCTTCCCTGCTGTTTCTGAAATCCATATCCAGCCTTTCTTTAAACTTTTTTTGAAAGGTGTTTTTAACATAATAACTATGAAGAAATATGCAGGGTTTGAAAATAGTGCCTCCCTCCAAAAATTTTCTAAAACTGAAAAACAACCTAGCCTTGCTATGATAACCCAAAACAGTGACCCCATTTGGGATTTTCTTGGCAAAGGTATTCTTTTTCCAGCTCATTATTAAATAGATGATGAACCAAGGCAAGCAGGGTTAAGTGACTTGCCCAGAGTTACAAGTGTTGGGGGCTGGATTTCAACTCATGAAGGCGAGCCTTCCTGATTCTAAACTCAGTGCTTTATTCACTACACCACCTAGCTGTCTAATAGTTTCTGACTTTTTGTTTGTTTTATTTTGTTTTTGAGAGACCATTGGGATTAAGTGATTTGCCCAGAGTCACATAGCTAGTGTTAAGTGTCTGAGGCTGAACTTGACTTCAGATCTTCCTGACTTCAGAGCCCATACTCTATCTACTGCACAATCTAGCTGCCCCTAGTTTCTGACTTTTTATGACTCTATTTGAGATTTCCTTGGCAAAAATTCTGGCATGAACCAGAAAGAGGATTATAGAGACTGAATATAATCCACAACATAGTATTTTCACCTTTTTTATTGTTTGCTTTTTTCTTATTTTTCCCCTTTTTGATCTAATTTTTCCTTTTAAAAAATAGCTTTTTATTTTCAAAATATGTACAAAGATAGTTTTCAACATTCACACTTGCAAAACCTTGTGTTCCATATTTTTCTCCTTCCCTTCCTTCTACCCCTTCCGAGAGAAAAGAATCCAATATGTTTTAAACATGTGCAATTCTTTAATTATTTCCACATTTATCATGCTGCACAAGAAAAATCAGATCAAAAAGAGTCCTTTTCCCTTTTTTATGATTTTTTTGGGATACAGATACAGTAGAGACACTGTTGGATCAAAAAGTATACAAAGTTTGATAGCCCTTTGGGGGTAGTTCTAAATTGCTCTCCAGAATGGTTGGATCAGTTCATGACTCCACCAACAATGTATTAATGTCCCAGTTTTCCCACATCCCCTCTAACATTTATCATTATCTTTTCCTGTGATCTTAGCCAATCTTTAGTGGTACTTATGAGTTGACTTAATTTGCATTTCTCTAATCAATAGCGATTTAGAGCATTTTTTATATGACTAGAAATAATTTTAATTTCTTCATCTGAAAATTGTTCATTTCCTTTGGTCATTTATCAATTGAAGAATGGCTTGCTTGTATTCTTAAAAGTTTGAGTCAGTTTTCTATATGTTTTAGAAATGAGGCCCTTATCAGAACCCTTGAATATAAAAGTTTTTCCCCAGTTTTCTGCCTCTCTTTTAATCTTGTCTTCACTGATTTTGTTTTGTACAAAAGCTTTTTAATTTAATATAATCAAAATAATCCATTTTTCATTTCATAATGTTCTCTAGTTCTTCTTTGGCCATCAATTCCTTCCTTCTCCACGTGATCTGATTTTTCTTGTTCAACATGATAAATACAGAAATATGTTTAGAAGAATTACACATGTTTAATCTATATTGGATGACTTGCTCTAGGGGAGGGGAGTGGGGGGAAAAGAGGGAGAGAAATTTGGAACATAAGATTTTGCAAGGTTAATGTTGAAAACTATCTTTGCACGTATTTTGAAAATTAAAAGCTATTATTAAAAACAAAAAAGAATAAATCTGAAGAAGAAAAAAGACAAAAGAGGAAAAAAAACTATCAAGTAAATACCATTGTAAAAAATACTGGCATACTCTGCCATTTCTATTCCAGCTCATTTTATAGAAGAGGAAACAAAAGCAAATAGGGTTAAGTGATTTGCCCAGGATCACACAAGTAGTAATTGTCTGAAGGTGGATTTATATTCAAGTCTTCCTAACTCCAGGCCTGATAGCATCAATGTACTGGGCCACCTAGCTGCCCAGAACTTCTTTAGTTTCTCCCTACTCTCTGACAAAAAAAACCACATTCATCTAGATGTTGTGCCTAATGTCAACACAATTTGAAACATTTCTTTTTTATTCCTTGGAACTGCATTCTATTGGAATTTATCCATCTATCTTTGGATCAATATTAAAAGAATACAGATTACCTTTAAATTCCTTCACTTTTCAAATGGTACTAATAGATTTTAAAGTGGAACAATGCTAATTTCACATAAGCAGGATTCTTTATATGTCAGTAGATGTTTTACACTGGGAGACTCCATGAGAAGTATCATCTTTTTATTTCTACATAGTAAGGTCACCTTGAGCCATTTTCTAACAGAGGCAAATAATGTTAAGTAATTTGGTCAAACATTGTATTCAGAAATATTCAGGACAGAAGGTTTACCCAAAGACAGGGGAAGGTCATTTGGCAGCTTTGTTGTGGAATTGGAATCATTTCCAAAGAGGGGTTAGGCTGGTTGGCCTTTAGGGTCCTTCTAATTGTGAGATTCTCTGAGGATGTTATCTGTGAACTCCTTAGATCCTACAAAGACACTTCCTTCCTAGTAGATGTCTGCCTCAGAAATCATCAAAGATTCCTTCTGCTAGATTAATAGAAGACAGTAAATTCCTTAAAGGCAGGAACTGTTAAATCTATTTTATTATTATATTCTATAATTTAAACAATAATATTTATTATTTCATATTTAATAACTAGCATCTATATTATACTTTTAGGATTTCACAAATATCACCTCATTTTGATCTCACAATTGTGAGAGGTAGGTGTTATTACATTTTACAGATGAAAAAACTGAGGGAAATGGAAGTTAATTGATTTACACAGATAAATGTGTGTCTCAGGTGGATTGGAAATAAAGTCTTTCTGACTCTGGTCCAGTGCTCTATCCACTCTGCCAACTAGCTGCTCTCTTTCTGTAGCTGTTCAGCAAATATTTTTTAATTGATTTCTCTAACATTGGATTAATAGTTGGTTATCTCTAAATTCAACATTGCAAAACCTTTTGTTCCAATTTTTCTCCCTATCTTCCCCATCCCCTCCCCTAGACAGCAAGTAATCCAATATATATGTCAAACATGTGCAATTCTTCTCTACATATTTCCATATTTATCATGCTGCACAAGAAAAATCAGATCAGAAAGGGGAAAAATGAAAAACAAAAAACAAAAAAGGAAGCAAACAACAAAAAAGGTTAAAAAATTATGTTGTGATCCATACTCAGTCCCCACAGTCCTCTCTCTGGGTGTAGAGGTTTTCTTCATGACTGAACAAATGGAACAGGTATGAATCCCCTCATTGTTGAAAAGAGCCATGTCCATCATATTTGATCATCGTGTGATCTTGTTGTTGTATACAATGTACTCTTGGTTCTACCCCCCTTCACCTAACATCAACTCATGTCTCTTCAGATCTCTCTGAAATTATTCTGCTGGTCATTTCTTACAGAACAATAATATTCCATAACATTCATATACTGAAATTTATTCAACCATTCTCCAACTGATGGGTATCCACTCAGTTTCCAGTTCCTTACAACTACAAAAAGGGCTGCTTCAAACAGTTTTGCACATCTGGGTTCTCTTTCTTTTTTATGATGTCTTTGGGATACAGGCCCAGTAGAGACTACCGCTGGGTCAAACGATATGCACACTTTGATGGCCCTTTGGGCATAGTTCCAAATTGGTTAGATCAGTTCACAACTCCACCAACAATACATCAGTGTTCTAGTTTTTCCATATCCCAGCAAGAAAGAAAGAAAGAAAAAAAGAAAGAAACAAAGAAAACTCTAAATGGAATTGGACATGACTAAACAACAATAACATAATGTGCTTTAGGAAATTTTAATGTGTCAAATGGCAAATAAAAGAAACAGAAGGAACTCTGTGTAACTTATTCATTTTAAATGGTTTTGTCAGTGAGTGTAGCTAGACTGGTACCCTGGATCATATCCCAAGTGTATGTAATCCAATGTGAGAATCTTTCTGTGTTGTCTCTGAAAGGAAGGAGAACAGGTCCTATGCTCTGAAACTAGCTGAATATGAAAGTTAATTCTCAGTGACCATAATACATTTTGATACATTTTGATCTTAGAATCTAACAGCAAGTGGCTATGATTTAACAGACACTGATTGAGCTGGAAATCTCAGAGAAACTCAGAAGGGCCAAAGATTGTTGGTGAGCTTTTTTTTTTTTTTTAAATGTGTTGAGACTTTAAAATTTAGTTTATAATTTGTAGGGCATTTTCAAGAAATTCCCTTAGATTCTTTTGTTCTTTACTGTATAAAAATATGTATATCTGTAATAGTTGCCAATTTTTTGCAATCATAAGTAGATGATGTAAATAAAATTTCCAGAAAGTTGAAGATTTTCCTTAAACACCAACACTTAATAAAAGTTTTAAATTACTTTTTGTTGGCCCTTCCATTTAATTGCTTTGTGTCTCTGGTTTAATTTATAGTTAAAAGATCATTATTGACATGATTAGTTTACACTAGTTAATGAGTCATTTGATGACAATTGTGTAATGAGTACTAATTGTTAAATTATTATTTGTGGATCCTGGGATGGGAACAGGACATTCAGAATTAGATCGCTGTGAAATATGATCTGAAGCTGGCTAGATAAAGTGGGTTAGATGAGTTTATAGTTACTTAGCCATCAAGATAGCTTAGCCCCAGGAAGAATTCCAAATTGAGGGAATTCATTCCCCTAAAGATTTTGGAGATCTAGTTCAAGAGATGCTGTTCTAATATGAAAATAATGATCTACCTGTTGGTAGGCAATATCAAAGTCTTAGCTTAGGCTGTATTATATTTTTGCTTCCAAAAATTTTGTTACTTGTCTTTTAACTGCTTGTTTTAAGTTTTTCCTAATTTCCTAGCTCCATGAAGTTGCAGTTCCTTGTCCTTATCCAATTCGGGTGTCTGCAATGTATCCCTGAATTTGTTGTTTGGGATAATATAGATATATTTTGGGATAATATAGATATATTTGTTTATCAAAGTATTGTCTATTCATTGTTATTTAGGTTATGAAAACAATGGGTCACAAAGAATGAGAAAAATGTGAAATGATTGCAAACTTTACACTTGAATAACAACAGGACAAACATTTCCTTTATTTTCATTTTCTAAGATTTCGAGATGTACTAGAATTTGACACCGTTATCGTCCATGCTATACAGACTGAACACAAAATTTCCACATATCGGCTTTTGAAACTCTCAGGGAAGTACACCAGAGCCAGGCAAATGAGTCAAGCAGATAGAAGAATAAGCAAGTTTGAGAGGAAAGAAAAAGAAGTATCTCTCAAGAAAGAGAGCCAAAAAGATACAGGTAATCTTAATGGAAGAACAGCATGTTGATTCTTTTTAAATTTGGATTTCAAACTTTTTTCTGTATTTGGTAAACAACTTTTGGTTGTGTCACCAAATCTACTTCAAGGTCAAGCTTTTGGTTCCTTCCTTCCATGCTAACAATTAAAAACAGAGTGCTGGAAGCAAAAGATCAGCAGTGATTAAAGATGTGGTATGGCTGGAAATGAGTAACTCAGTTCATCTAACAGTTTTCACTTCTAATTTCTCTTTCATGACCACTCCTTTATATACTGTCCTGTTTCCCTGCGTAAACTTAGGGAAAAAGTTTACTTTATGTCAAATCATAGAAATAGGCTAAGGATGTGAGATGTTTACATCAATAATCTGTTTTTCATCTTCTAATCCAGCAGTCAGCAAACATTTATTTTTTAAAATTTATGAATTATTTTCTAACAATTTTTTAAAATTTTGAGTTTCAAATCTCTCTTTCCCTTCTACCCTCTCCCTATTCACTGAGAAGGTAAGCAAAACAATATCAATTATACCTATAAAAACATGCATATTTCCCCCAAAATAAAAAAAAGTAAGTGACTTTTGTACTTATAATTTGCATTTAATTCAATTTAATTTAATTGCTGGAAGTGGACAGCACTTTTTTTATGAATCCTTTGGAATTGGGTTGGACGATTATATTGATCAGAGTAAGCAAGTCTTTCACAGTTAATCATTATTTCAACATTGCTGTTACTATTACACTCACCACTTGGTTATTCTCATTTTATACTACATCACACAGTTCATTTAGATTTTCTGCAAACATTTATTAGGCAATTACTGTGTGCCATGCATTGTACTAAGTTCTGGGAATACAAAGAAAGATAAAAATACCATCTTTGTTCTCAAGGAGCTCACATTTTAATGGGGAAGATACTATGTAAATAACTGTACATGAGATATATTCATTATAATTGTATGGTAATCTCAGAGGGAAGGCAATTGTTGAGGGGAGTGAGAAGGGAGGATCCTGGGAAAGGCTTTCTGCAACTGTGTTGAAGAAAGTCAGGGAAAGTAGGAGGAGGAGAGGAAAGGAAGAGAGAAAGCATTTCAGGCATGGTGATGGGAAGATGAAGGAACATTGAAATTTATGAGGAATAACAGAGGGCCAGTGTTACTGAATTATAGATTATGTGGACAGGAGTACGGTGTAAGAAGTCTGGAAATAAATAATTTTTGAAGGTCTTTAAATATCAAAAAGAGGACAGATAGATGGTATAGTGGATAGAGTGCCACAGTTACATTCAGGAAGACTCAACTTCCAAAGTTCAAATCTGGCCTCAGAAATTTACTAGCTTTGTGGCCCTGGGCATGTCACCTAACCCTATTTATCTCAGTTTCCTCATCTGTAAAATGAGCTGGAGAAGGAAATGGAAAACCACTGCAGCATCTCTAGCAAGAAAACCCCAAATGGGATCACAAAGAGTAGGACAGAATTAAAAATGAAACAACAAAAATAGATTTTTATATTGTGTCTTGGATAATAGGGAGCCCCTGGAATTTATTGAGTAGCAAGGTGAGACTTGCGCTTTCAGAAAATTGTCCTTAATCTTAATGTTCCACCTGCTTCCAGGGCTTTAACAGTGAGGATAAAACTATTTGGGTCATAATTACAAGAACTTTTCTTTCCTTCTTTTCCCAATCACCTGCTTCCTATGACAATGCACTCAATGAGTATTAAGTGATTTGGAAACAGGGAATGACAAAAATGTTCAAATAACATTACCAGCTGCTGATCAGGCAATTCTTTGTGACCAGTTTCCCTGAAAACAAGTGACTATCACTTTACTAAGACTAATTATAATCACCCTCCTTCAGCCAACAGTCAATAAAACAGTGACCTGTCATTAACTGTGAAATGACTTACCGAGTATCACACAGTTAATAAATATTTGAGGTGAGATTTGAACCTTCCCGCCTCCAACGCCAGTGCCCTATCCATTTATCATATTGCCTTTCATTTAAACCCTCAGAAGGGAGAATTTCCACAGATTCTCTGAGAGCAGCAGAATTCTGTGTTGACATTTGGCTTAAGGTTGAAAATGGAAAGATGACAACAAACAGAAAAGATTAATATCCCACTCCATCAATGAGTAGAGTATTACTCTCCTCCAATAAAGGAGAGAGTCCCCCTTTGGGAGTAGGGCCACAAAAGAAAAATGGAAGACATCTGATTATCATATCAAACTAATTTTACCATCAAGGACAGCAGAGCCGACATATTTGGACTTTTACATTATAGTTCAGAATGCACTCATAGGGGATAATAAATATGAGGAAAGCAGTTAGATTTAATGATAAAGGAGGTTCATGCTAGAGGCTACATAGTTGGCAACAGAATAAGGTGCTGAGAACTTGATACACTACATATATGAAGGAAGAAAAATACAGAAGAAAAATATAAGAAAAAGAGTCTCAGACCTGACTATTATCATAAAAAGACATCTGAGAGAACATCATTTTCTATAGACCTTCATATTCTACCTTCCTAGTTATGCAAAATCTTTGTATTAGTCACATACATATGAAGGCCTCCTCAATAAGAGTGTTAGTAGGGAAGAGGCGTACTTTCACAAACAATTCAATAAACCACATTATCATTTCATAATTGACTGAAAGATTTACAGATTATAAGATTGTGCTATGTTTATTGTTTATTGATTATGAAAATATATTTGATTCTACAGACCTGAAATTCTTAAAGTGGGGCTTGTGACCCTATATGGGATCTCATAAATGAATATGAGAACCCTAGAATTATGATTTATTATTAGTAAATATTTGATTTGTATACCTATTTTATCTATCTATATACCCGGGGTCATGTAAAAATGAAATGTCATTGCAAGAAGAAAAATTTAAGAAGCTCTGCTGTAGACCAGTGAGGAACTTCAAAAGCTTACTTCCAACATTCCTCAATTATGTATTAGAATAAATCAAAATTAATCAAAAGATATAACAAACAACTCTGTCCATCGACCTTCTGATCATGAACATCAATCAAAGCATAAGGCAGGGACATGTATCCTCATCAGAGATGTTCACCATTGGGATGGAACCTGTTCAGCACAGAGTCCAAATTGGATTTGTGAATAGTATGGATCTCCAGACATACCTATTTGTAGATTGCATTATGGTATTGTGTTTATCAAAAGATGAAGACATCAAAAGTCTCTGAAAGATCCATGAGCATCTGCTTCCACCATGAACACAGGAAGTAACCAAGTGAATAAAGAACATCTACTGTTGAGATTATGATTTGCAATTGGATAGACAACTTATAGAATTTGTTTATCAGTATACATATCTGGGACAGACAGTTCAGAGGGATTTTGAAATGAGGAAAAGGAGCTGAAGGAGAGAACCCAGAGTTGAACAGGAAAAGGAGAGGAGACTATATTACTTTTAAGAGACCATAGAATTCCATTAATTCTCTGAGCTTTCCCCAAAACAAAGGTCTATCTTTTTAACGCTAATATTCTGCTGAAGTTGTGTAGTTGAGAAACATGAAGCATAAGAGTCTCTGAAGAAGTGATGATGAATATCACATAGAAGGCAATGGAAAGTCTCACGGTAGGTGTAAGACAATCTTTCCTTCTCCTCCCTCCTTATTGCCCTCTGGTTACAGGCTTAAAGATCTGCTTCCTCAAAGTATACTCCAAACTTGGCCAACTCCTGCTGAAATCCTTTCTTTGAGATATGTAGAAGTATATATTTATATATGTGTGTATGTGTATACATAGACATGTATATAGGTACATGTGTGCATGTGTGTGCATATTTATAATATACATACAAATATATTATATATAGTTTCAGTTGCATCTGAGTCTTTGCGACTCCCATTTGAGATTTTCTTGGCAAAGATACTGGAGTGGTTTCCCATTTCCTTCTCCAGATCATTTTACAAATGAGGAACAAATAAGGCAAACAAGGTCACACTACCAGTGAGTGTCTGAGGCCAGATTTGAACTCAGGAAGATAATTCTTTTTGCTTTCAAGTCTAGAACTCTGTCCCCTGCACCACCCAACTGTGATATAGATAATGATGTTGATATAGATTGGATTATAGATATATAAAAAGACAGAAGGGTCTAATTCTTCCAAACAATCTTCAAATACTTCCCATGTATCACTTTTTGATTTTATGAGATGGCTTGAAGCACTTCCCTCTTTCCAGATTAATACCTGATTGGCCCTTAGTTTTCTACTTTGATTGATTGGGTCTACAACTCTATAGAGAAGTTGTGTTAATTGATAAAAGTACTAGGGAATAGAGCACCTTAATGATTATATTAATTGGAATTGTGGGATATAAAATACCTATCTTATAATATCCTCCAGAATTTTAATGAATATATTGGGCAGCCAAGTGGTATAGTATATAGATGCTGGGCTTGGAGTCAGTAAAATCTGAATTCAATCTGATCTCAGACACTTAACTTTGGGACCTGGGCAAGTCACTTCACCCTGTTTGCCTCAGTTTCCTGATTTGTAAAATGAGCTGGAGAAGGAAATGACAAATCCCTCCAGTATCTTTTCCAAGAAAACCCCAAAATAGGGTCATGAAGAATCAGACAGAACAGAAATTACTGAACAACTAATGAATATGTTGGAATTGGAACATTTGCAATTAAAATGCTTGATGGCTTCATTTTGTTCTTCATTGAAAAGATTTTTAAAATGTTTTGAACAGTGCCAGTCACTACTGGACCAGAGGAGATTTTTGCAGAAAAGGAAAAGAAAAAGCGATACAGGACCCTAGCTGATATCATGGTGGAAAACCAAATCGCTAAAATGAAAAAAATTATGATAAAAGCTGAAAAAGCCCAAAATAAGATTTTACAGCGGAGAAGAGAATGGGAGGAACTGTGAGTCTTATTTCAGAAACTCTATCATTCCATAAAAGGATGTTGCAAAAAAAAAAATTCCTTACTTTTTTTGGGGAAGGAAAGGGCAATGTAATTGGGGGTAAGTGACTTCCCAGGGCTACACAGCTAGTTAAATGTCTCTCTCTGAGGTCAGTCATATTTGAACTCAGATCCTCTTGACTCTAGGTCTGGTGCTCCATCTACTGCACCATCTAGCTGTCCCCCTACTTTCTATTGTTAAAAAAAGACAAAAAACATATAAAAATAATAGTAAATCAATAAACATTTACAAAGTGTTTACTATGTGCCGGGATTATAAAGGCTAATTCCTTCTCACACACACACACACACACACACACACACACACCCCATAAAATAAAACACAAAAATTTTAGGGCAGCTGGCAGCATTATAACATTGAGGATAGAATGTTTGTCCTTGAGTCTGGAAGACCTGAGTTCAAATCTAGCCTTAGATATTTTCTAGCTATATGACTGTGGGCAAGTCATTTCACCTCTGTCTGCCTCAAATTTCTAAACTTTAAGTAGGCATCCTAATGTCAACCATAATATCTGTAATGCATTTGACACAATGCCTAACACATAGCAGGTGCTTAATAACTGCTTATTTCATTAAATGCTTTTCATGATACAAACAGTTCCTGCCCTCAAGGAGCTTACATTCTAATGAAAAAGAAATTGTGTAAACCATGTAGTATGACACAGGAAGATAGATCAATTAGTTGATCTATAGATATACACAAATGTAAATGGGAAGTAATCTCAGTGGGAAGGTGTCAGGTTCAGGATTTATACCTAGTTTTTTTTATTCCAAGTCCAGTGCTTTTGTCCTGGACCATATTTAGTTTGTTTTTGTTGTTTAGTCTATTTTTCCTCTCCAATAGATACAAAAGTAAACCTGAGGATGATTATGAAGATCCCAAAGATGTACTGGCCATTAAAGAAGCCCAGAATAATATGGGTGACTTCAACCTCAAGACTGCCCCAGACTACAAGATTCCTGAACAAATGCGCATAAATGCTGCCAAGAAAGAGGAGGAAATTGGGATTCTAGAAGCAATGGTACAGATTTTTTTTTTTAACTGAATGTTTTGAGTAAGGAATCTTTGCTTTTAAAAGTTTAACTATGACACTAAGTATTAAAGAGAACATAGGAGTAATAACTCCTGTTAATTTTAAGGTTCACAGAGCATTTTCCTCACAATCCCTATGAAATAGAAAAATATAAGTATGATTTTTCCCATTTTAGAGATATAGCTCAGAAATGGCAAAGTGACAGATTTGGTCAGGATAACATAGCTAAAAAAGTACTAAAGAATAGACTTAATTCTATTCAATGTCCCTTCATTGGCCTCGGATATAAGAAGATATAGTCAGAAAGCCCGGCTGAACCGTATCTAGTACATTTGGAAGAAATCTGTAATAGAGATGATAAAATATTTGAAAATACAGAGAGGTCAATTTTTAAGATACTTCAAAAAAGGGATCATAAAATTATAGATTTAGAGCTGGCAGGGGCCTCAGAAGTCATCTAGTCCAACAATGGGAGCCCAGAGAGATTAAGTCACCTAGGAACAAAGAGATACTAATAGGATTTGACTTCAGATACAGGATGTCCCAAAAGTTGTAGTACACTTTTAAGCTATTTATGCTTATTTAATTAATTTATTTAAAATAATAAAATCATAAAACATTTAAATACAATGTTTTTCCACTGTGACATAAAATATCAAATCATTGAAAAAAAATCACGTATAGCGTTATTTCTGCCCCCTTCCCTTAAGTGTATTTCAAGTGTATGTCAGCAACTACTTACCCATAGGCATGCTTTACCATCCCTAGAGAATCTTTATTAAAATGATGGTTGTTGTTTTGTTGTTTAGTTATTAGTCATGTCTAACTTTTTATGAGCCCACTTGGGGTTTTCTTGGAATGGTTTGCCATTTCCTTCTCCAGCTCATTTTACAAATAAGAAAATGGAGGCAAACATATGTTAAATGACTTGACAGCTAGTAAGTGAGATCATATTTGAATTCAAGACCTCCTGATTCCAAGCCAACTGCTCTATCCACCATAGCACAGTGGTTCCTACATGAATTAAGATTTACCTCAGTGAAAATAGAAGGAAACAGAATTTTTTTTCACAAATGATTTTTACAGTAAGTCACATACAAAGGTATAGAGCAGTGGTTCTCAAAATATAGTCTAGAGAATCCTGGGGATCTCTGAAACCCTTTTAGAGGGTCTACAAATTCAAAAATAGTTTTTATTTCCAATATGGTAAATGTCTATAAATATAATCCAGATAAACAAAAACGCTTTGGAGAGATCCTCAATAATTTTTAATATGATAAAGATATTGAAAACAAAAGTTTGAGAACCACTGGTATAGAGAATATAAGGTATATTGTATATATAATATAAGGTATATGTTCTATATTACACAAAGGTATAAGAAAATATAAGATCCCATGTATTTATGTTTGATG
Organism: Antechinus flavipes; assembly: GCF_016432865.1. Lineage (NCBI taxonomy): Eukaryota > Metazoa > Chordata > Mammalia > Dasyuromorphia > Dasyuridae > Antechinus > Antechinus flavipes. The sequence continues at coordinate 306,188,963 of NC_067400.1, read as the reverse complement.
ATTACCATTTCCCTTCCTGCCAAATTATTTTTAAATTAAAAGTTACCCTCCAGTATAGCTGAGTTAGGGGTGAGGTTTGCATAGGTTTGGAAGCTGGTTAGGGGAGCATTATGAAATGAGGATAGGTATAGTTTTATTGCAGATAAAATCCTCAGTTGACTATCTTGGAGAGGATGAGATGAAGCCTATTATTTCAAGTCTGCTTGAATGATCACCTACCTTTAGGATCATTGAACTGCTCCAACTTTGGACATTTTCACTTTAGGCTTAGCATCCCCAGTATCCTAAGTTAAAACTTCTTAAGCTGTGAATTGTGATCCCATATGGGGTCACATAACTGAATATGGGGGATTGTGAAAAATTTGACAGCAGTAAAAGGTATCAAGTATAATTATATGTGTACCAAAGAATTGTTTTAAAACAAATTTCTTCATGATTTATTATTAGCAAATATTTGATTTATATGCTGATTTTATATACCTGTATAACTAAGGTCACAAAAATTTCTCAGGCAAAAAGAGGTTCTTAGTGGAAAATGTTTAAGAAGCCCTGACCTAAGTGATTTGTCTGAGATAATCAGGGTGCTCTATGGTAGTCAAGATTAAAACCCAATTTTCCTTTTCTTCTACTTAGGGCTCTTCTTTCTTCATAGAAATATAAAGGTATATTAAAATTGTAACAGGAAGGTGACTGATTATACTTACCCTTTAAGAAGTTTATATGCTGTTTGAAGGATAAATTGGAGAAAGGATAGACTTGAAGCAGGAAGATGAATTATGAGACTATTGTAATCTCCTGTAAGAGGCAATGAGGATTTAAATGAAAGTGATAACTGTGTGAGTAAAGAGGATACAAGTGCAAGAAGAGATTTGAGGACAAAACTGGCATGTCTTGGCAACTAATTAAAAATGGGGAGTGGGAAGAAAATGAAGAAGAATGACACTGAAGTTTTAAAATAGAAGGATGGTAGTGTTTTTAACACTAAAGAAGTTTGGATAGAAGGAGGGGGTTCATGGGAAAAACAATGAATTGTACTTGTGAGAGAGAGAAAAAAAAGAGAAGGTGAAGAGAGAGAAAGAGAGAGAGAGAGACAGAGACACACACAGAGAAAGAGAAAAAGAGAGCGAGAAACAGAGAGAGACAGAGAAATAGAGAAAGAACAAGAGAGAGAGAGACAAAGAGACAGAGATACACAGAGAGAGACAGAGAGAAAAAGAGACAGAAAGAAAGGGCACAATATGAAAACTCACAGAAGATAGGTCCAGGAGTGTGAGAATTAAAAATAAATTGGTAATTAAGAGGATCATTGATGACTCAGGAAGTCCACTTTCTACTTGAGAGATGAGGTCAGAAGTCAAATTGCAAATTTTTGAGATGGAAATAAAAGAAATAGAAGTAGCATTTTTTCCTAATAGTTTGTCTGTGAAAGGAAAAAATGTAGAACCATAATTTGAGAGGCTGTTAAAGGTCAAGTGAGAGTTCTTTGATGATGGGAGATAAATGGATTGTATATTTGCAGGCAGCAGAGGAGCATTAGATAGGGAGACACTGAAGATAGAGGTGGGGAGGGAGGGCTATGATTCTGGGCAATCTTCTGGAGATTATGGGAGGGTATAGGATGGATGAAAAAAGCAAGAGAAGTTGACTTTGTTGAGAAAGGTTACCTTTTCATTAGAGACTGCAGTAAAGGAGGAGAGATATACAGGACTTTTATATTCTCATAAAACTTCAGAGACATCAGAGGGATGCAGGCGCATGTACACACACACACACACACACATACACACATCTCTTGGACTAAGAAATACAATAAAGAGGCAATCAGTAAGCAAAGCTGTGGGAGAACAAACAGGGGCCCATATGAATCCACTACATTATAGTGTCATTAGGAAGAAATTCCTTGATTGACGTGGGAGGCAAAATACATCCTTAGACTAGCTCTGTGACCCTGGATAAGGAACTAATCCTTGTATGTCTCATTTTCCTGATCTGTGAAATAGAAATAATAACATCTACCTTTTTTATTAAAGTTTTTTATTTACAAAGCATATGCATGGGTAATTTTTCAATACTGACCTTTGCAAAGCCTTCTGTTCCAATTTATTCCCTCCTTCTCCCCCACCCCTCCCCTAAATGGCAGGCAGTCCAACACATAATATATGCCCTCTTAAGGGTCTCTCTGATGATCAAATAAGATATGCTTCACCAGCCTTAAAACACTATATAAAGTGTAGCTATGATTATGATTACAATGTCTTAAGTCTACAAGGGAGGAAAAAAGTAAGATTAGTAGGGAAATAAGCCTGTTCACTGAAATAACATGACTTAAGCTAATTATGTTCCAAGACGATAATGTTTGACCTTACCATAGATAGGAAATCCTCTACTGTGTGACAATTTCTGTCACTGGGTTTACTTTTTCTTCTTGTTCCAGACTCACGAAAAGAAGTTTAATATGAACAAGTGCATCATATCTCTTCGAGATCAGAAAATTGCTGTTATTGAAGAGATCCAGTGCCTGGTACAAGAGTTGAAAACCATTCACTCCATCTTGCCTGAAAATAAACATCTTCCTATACCTGAGGTACCCCAATTACATCCTGAGGAAGTGCCAGAAAGAAAATACCAGTATGATGAAGAAATTTTATTGGAGTTTAAGCTAAAGCAGGAGGACAGACCTGTGGAGGAAGAGCAGAAAGAAGAAGAGCCAGAAGTTGTTAAGGGCTTTGCTGGAGGAATAACTAAAGCTACTCTCAGGGAAGCAGACTTGGGAAAGCAAGAATCTAAGATAGGAAAATTTCCTTTACTGACTTTACCAGAAGTTCAAAAGCCAGTGGAGTTTCCAAAGACAGAGCCAACTGAAGTGGAACTAGAGATCATGAAGAGGGAAGAAATCAGGAATACATATATGCAGCAACACTTAATCGACAGGGTAAGGGAAAAGGACAGTTATCTATGAAGAATTCTTCCCTAACTAGGGCTGGAGTTAAAAAAAAAAAAAACTTTTACTTTAATACTCTTCCCTACTCTCCCCTTTTTAGCTCTCTGAAATGTGCTTCCTAGCTAGGTAACCTGGGCCCCAGAATTTCTGCAGGAACAGGGAAAGGATTTACCACCCTACAGTTGTTTGTCAACCAGCTAAAAACAAAGCAACAGAAGAAAATGCAGTCAGAGTTAGTAGCAGGGATGCTTTGGACCACTTTTCAGGCAATCAGGATTCAAAAGTAATCAGATCTCTCCAAGGAACCTGACCAACATTATGTCCCCCCTCAAGCTCTATTCATAAGTTGATTATGTGATTAGTACCATAGGGTAATAGCAATATTTGAAATGTGTTCTGAACTACTTTCTCTCCTTGAGAAACATCTATTGATATTTTGAGTTGAGTTGAGTTGATACTGAATTCTATAATGATTTATTATTGCCAATCTATTTAAGTCTTTCCTCTGCTTGACTTTCAATGAAAGGTCTTCCAAAATCTGTTCTTACTTTCTCCCATATAAATTCTACAAAATTCTAGATTCACATGAAGGAAGATCAGAAGAATATTAATCAAGGGTGAAGTTAGGGAAGCATGGATAGAGTGGAGTTTTAAGTATTCATAAAGAACCAGTTTATAAGGATTAAAGGAAAAACTGGGGGATAGGAGACTGTGGTCAGAGAAAGTTTTTAATAGTATTTTATATGTATATATGTTATAATTTTTAATATTCATTTTTATAAAATTTTGAGTTCTAAATTTTTCTTTCTCCTCTCTCCTCTTTCCTAAAATAGTAAACAATTTGATATAGGTTATATATGTGTAATCATGTAAAACATATTAATCATGTTATGAAAGGAGAAACAGACTAAAAGAAAAATCATGAAAAAAATTGTGAAAATACTATGCTTTGATCTACATTCAGAGTCCCGATGGACTTCCTATGCATGTGGATAGCATTTTCCATCATGAAACCTTTGTAACTGTCTTGTATCATTGTATTGTGGAAAAGAATTAAGTCATTTCTATTTGATCACCACACAATGTTGTTAATGTGTACTATGTTCTGGTTCTATTCATTTCATTTTATGCCATGTAAGTTCATATATTTCTTTCTAGGCTTTTCCCCCCTGAAATTTGTCTGCTCATCATTGCTTATTGCACAACAATATTCTTTTACATTCATATATCACAGCTTGTTTAGCCATTTCCCAACTGATAGGCATCCCTTCAATTTCCAAATTTCTTGTCACAAAAAAGAACTGCTAAAATTTTTTTTTAACATTTAAGTCCTTTCCCTGTTTTATGATCTCTTTAATTTATAAACTTAGTAGAGATATTGTTGGATCAATGGATATGCACAGTTTGGTTGCCATTTGGGGCAAATTCCAAATTGCTCTCCAGAAATGTTGGAGCAGTCCACAATTTCACCAACAATTCATTAGAATCCTAATTTTCCCCATATTCTCTACAACATTTATCATTTTCCTTTTCTTTCATATTAGTCAATTTTATACATGTGAGGTGGTATTTGAGAGTTGTTTTATTTGCATTTCATAGAAAGTTTTTTAAGAATTTTGGATCATAGAAGAAGAAAAATTTAAGATGATGGGGAGATAAAAAGATGCCATTTGTAAGGTTCTTATGAATCTTAAAGGAAGAGAGTTTGTTGAATGATAGTGGCAGAGGAACTAGAAGTGACAATGAGGATCTAATATTATGTTTCCTCCTTTCCAGAATATTTCCTCTCCTCTAGAGTTAGTTACTCCTCCTCATCTAGTACTTCAACCACTTAAGTACTAGGCAGGAAATAAAGAAATCTAGGATAAAGAGGCATTTGTTAATAATAGCTTTAAGAAGCTGTAACATATAATAAGATATTATATATTATATATGTAATATAATGTAATAAGCTTCAATATTTGTTAATAAGGTCTTAAGGGAATAGGAGGGCAGAAAATGATGTGGATAGTGGAGGGGTAGTACTGAGAGAGTTAAGGAGAAGAGTATGAAAAAATAGGATGGGGAGAGGATATTTAGCAGATGTTGACTCTGGAATAAGTGCAAAGATAACTCTGGATAAGAGAAAAAGGAGTTAGAAATTTTTCTGCCATATAATGGGAACAATGACTGAACATGGAGAAAATATAATTTCTCACTGTCACTTGATTTCCAAAAGACCCTAGATATCATAGTTCTAAGATCCAGGTGGTTGAAAACAAACAAACAAATAAAAAACAAGTTGGTGATTAGGTCCCTGGGGACTTGGCTGAATTCATTCCATATAGCTGTTCTGTATCTTCATCGCAAAATAGCAGGGGATAGGGTACATCTATAACATACTTTATAAGTGGACAGTCTCTCACCTCTTGATCTCTGAGTCCATAGCATGTGTGTGTATAATTCACATATAATATATATTATATTAATATATTCTAATTTATTGTTGCTTTTGGCAAATAATCTCTTTCCACTTGATAAGTAAATCAGATGTTTGTTGTTAAGCACTTTCTGGGCTCTTTTGATATTCTTGTTGTAACAATTAGTTCACATTAATTAAACTTCCTGATAAAATTACAGTAGTTGGTATTGATGTCAGTTCTGTTGTCTCTTTTCCATTTTTCCTTTTTTTACATATGTTTTATAAATTGACTCAGATATTTTACATAGTTTTGATTTTTTTGAAAGATATTTTGTTTATCACTTCCTTTTGGTTTTTGTTTTTGCTGCATGAAAATGCTCATGATTTTGTCCATTTACTTGATCAAAAAGCTTGCTACTTTTTGAGTACTGTTATATCATAATTTTCTAATTAAAACATTAGGTTATCTACAGTTAAAGATAGTATCATTTTCTCTTTATTGATGTTTATGCCTTTAATTTTAATCTCTCATTTTGTGGCTATTTCTAGAATTTTTAGAACTCTGTCAAATTATCAACAGGAAAAAAAGCATCTTTACCTTGTCCATGTATTTCCTTGAAAGGCTTCTAGTATTTATTCATGTCAATTTATCATATTAAAAATAGCCTTTGTGTGCATGGTACAAAGGATAATGCACAGAATCTGCAGCCAGAGAACCTGAATATGAAGCTCAACTCTTCTACTTACTCCTTGAATAACAATAGATAAGTTTTTGACTTCTTTGGTCATCTGTAGAATGATGTGGTTAAATTCAGTGATGGCTAAGGTCCCTTCTCATCCTAAATCCTATAATCCTATGTTTTCAGGATTTGTAGTATAAATGAGTTTGGTACTTATTTTTTAAAAGTCTTCTCTGCATTTTGGTATAATCATGTATTGTTCTTCATTTGAATAATTTTGTCAATATTTTCCTGATGTTTACCCATTTTCCCTATTATAAATTCACTTAGGTTAGAGTGAATCTTTTTTAGAAACATGAATTAATGCACTTGTTTTGCTAGAATGTTTAGCATAATGAGAAAACAATAAAAGCTTTAGTTTAAAAAGAGGCATTAATTTACATTCCTATTTTTTTAGGGAAAAATATTGTCTTTTCTATTTTCTTTTACCTTTTCCCACTATTTTTTCATCTTTTCTCAATTTCAGATCAGAGAACTTATTATTACATTTGATGCAGAATTTCGTCTTCTGAGGCACCAGAAACTTAAATTAGATATTCAGATGAAGTTAGCTGACCTGCACCATATAACATTATTTCAAGAAATGCTTCTCCTCAAGAACTTTGAAAAACAAGAGAACATACTTCAAGAACGTGTTAATTCATTGGACAGAGAACAACAGGACATGAAAGTATGTATACGTTTTTATACTTTATGAAAGTATGTATATTTTAAGGAATTTAGTTTGATAATACTGTGTTAAAACCCCTGATCAACTAGGGATGGATAATCCAAATATTTTTATCTCTTTTTTCTCTTGCCTTTCCCTTTCTTTCTTTCCCTTCTCTGACTACTCCAACTGTTTTTTTTCCCCCACCTTCTTTTCTCCTTCCCATCTTTATGTATCATTCTCCTTAATTATTATACTTTGATTATTTTGGAGAGATAACTATTCAGGTCAAACTCCTATCCAATACTCCAACTCTAATTCTTGATATATCAGAAAACAATAAATCTATTTAAAAACATTTAATTTAAATATGAAACAGTGTAAATAATAAGAAAGTGAAGCAAGTAGTCAAAATATTTTTCATATTCCAATACATATTTCCTGCATCTCTGAGGGATTTATAATATAATTCCCCCTGATTCATTTAAAGCTCGCCAGCATTTCAGAAAAGCACAGCCATGTAGCTATGTGTATGTAAAGTGGTGTTTCTTGGAAGAGATATGGAGAATAGGTATTTGTTGAACTGCGATCTTTCTTGAAATGGACAAATGAAGGTTAAAGATGCAAGTCACAAAAAGTTAGTTGTAGAAATAAAACAAACCAACAGATAAACAAACATGGATAGGGAGAAGAAGAAAGCAGGAGAGATAATACCAGGGAAGGGATAGTCATGAGCAAAACAAATAATCTGATTCTTAAGGGAAGATTAAAAGGGGAAAAAAAGAGATGTTCATCAATTGAGAAATGACTGAACCAACATTAGTTTTTCAGTGGAATATTTATTGCTCTGTAAGATAAAGAAAGGGAATTCCAGAAAATTCTGGGTAGTATGAACAACAGCAGAAGTGACCAGAACAAGGAGAACAATTTATTCAATGATAATAGCATTGTAATAAACAACAACAACCAAATTGAAAGATTTAAAAGTTGTGATTGCTGCAATGACCAACAGTGCCTCCAAAGGACCTGTGATGAAGAGATATATTACCCATCTCTTGATAGAGAGGTGAAGGACACATGATGCTGAAAGAGATATACTTTTTTGGAATATCACTCCTGTGTGGACTCATTTTGCTTGGCTATACTTATTTATTACAAGTGCCTTTCCCTCTTTCTTCCATTATTATTTTTTAGGGGGAAATAACTGTGTAAGGAAAGGAGAGGTTAGCAGGAGTGAAATCCACAAAAAGTCAATCAACAAGTCTTTTTTTTTTAATATAGCTTTTTTATTTTAATAACTTTTTATTGATAGAACGCATGCCAGGGTAACTTTTTACAGCATTATCCCTTGCACTGACTTCTGTTCCGATTTTTCCCCTCCCTCCCTCCATCCCCTTCCCCAGATGGCAAGCAGTCCTTTACATGTTGAATAGGTTACAGTATATCCTGGATACAATATATGTTTGCAGAACCGAACAGCTCTCTTGTTGCACAGGGAGAATTGAATTCAGAAGGTAGAAATAACCCGGGAAGAAAAACAAAAATGCAAGCAGTTTATATTTATCTCCCAGTGTTCTTTCTTTGGGTGTAGCTGCTTCTGTCCATCTTTGATCAATTAAGGCTCTTTTTATCGAAGAGATCCACTTCCATCAGAATACATCCTCAAACAGTATCGTTGTTGATGTATATAATGATCTCCTGGTTCTGCTCATTTCACTCAGCATCAGTTCATGTAAGTCTCTCCAAGCCTCTCTGTATTCATCCTGCTGGTCATTCCTTACAGAACAATAATATTCCATAACGTTCATATACCACAATTTACTCGACCATTCTCCAATTGATGGGCATCCTTTCATATTTCCAGCTTCTCGCCACTACAAACAGGGCTGCCACAAACATTTTGGCACATACAGGTCCCTTTCCCTTCTTTAGTATCTCTTTGGGGTATAAGCCCAGTAGAAACACTGCTGGATCAAAGGGTATGAGCAGTTTGGTAACTTTTTGAGCATAGTTCCAAATTGCTCTCCAGAATGGCTGGATGTGTTCACAATTCCACCAACAATGTATCAGTGTCCCTGTTTCCCCACATCCCCTCCAACATTCCCCATTATCTTTCCCTGTCATTCTAGCCAATCTGACAGGTGTGTAGTGGTATCTCAGAGTTGTCTTAATTTAATATAGCTTTTTATTTACAAGCTACATGCATGGGTAATTTTACATCATTGACAATGGCCAAACCTTTTGTTCCAATTTTCCCCCTCCTCCCCACCCCCTACCCCAGATGGCAGGTTGACCAATACATGTTAAATATGTTAAAGTTTAAATTAAATACAGTATAAGTATACATGTCCAAACAGTTATTTTGCTGAACAAAGAGAGCCAGACTTTGAAATAGTGTACAATTAGCCTGTGAAGGAACTCAAAAATGCAGGTGGACAAAAATAGAGGGATTGGGAATTCTATGTAGTGGTTCATAGTCATTTCCCAGAGTTCTTTTGCGGGGTGTAGCTGGTTCAATTCATTCCTGCTCTATTGAAACTGATTTGGTTCCTCTCATTGCTGAAGAGGGCCATGTCCATCAGAAGTGATCATCATATAGTATTGTTGTTGAAGTATATAATGGTCTCCTGGTCCTACTCATTTCACTTAGCATCAGTTCATGTAAGTCTCTCCATGTTGGAATCCTTACTAACTGCTAACTAATTAGAGTTGATCTAATCTTACAAGAAGATGTTTTGGGCAGAACCTGAAACAAGGTACTAAGTAGAATTAATTAATACAAGGCTTGTGTTCACACCTTTACTCATTGGAGTTCAATAAATTCACACCTCCCTTGAAGCTCTTTGGGAGCATAAATAGAGCTTCAATGGGCCAGTCAAGGAAGTTCTTCAGAGTGAAGAAGCTACAAGTCGAGATTTCACCGGAATGACATGAAGAGTAGAGGTGGCTGGAGGCTGAAGAAAGCAGAGGCAGAGGCTGAAGGACCAGACCTTTGGATTTAAAGACATTCGGAGAGAGCTCTTGGAACCAAGCAGAGAGATAGGCCTCTAAGCTAACCGGGCTATATTGGAGATAATAAAAGATATGAACTTTTATCACCTGGCTGCGTTTTGAGAAGAAAAAGCTCACCGCATCTCCAGGCCTAATCAACGTCTTTATTAAAACTTACTATGTTTGAGTTACTGTGCAAGGCACTGACTATATAAAGACAAAAAATAGTCTAAGCTTTCAAAGACCTTTCGATCTACTGAAGATAAAGGGAGAAACATTAAAATATTTTTTAAAATTTACTGAAAGGAAGAGAAGGAAGTTCAAAAGGAAGCACAGATAAGCAGAACAATTTTGAAAGTCACATGGAATTCTAATACATATATATTTTAAAAGTAGACAGTACAAAATGAAGATTTACTCTTTTATATAGTCTTCTTTTATGTCCTGATATGGAAATTATTATTATTATTATTATTTAGCATTTAAGCTCAGAATAAAACATTTAAAGAAAAGGAGATATTTAATTTTTTAAGCAAATGTAGCATAACTTGATCCAAATTTGTGCTGTGCTCTTCCACATAGTTCCTTTGAAGAGCTAGCTATACATGTATTTCAACAATACTGCTAAACTGTAATAATACTGTAAAACCTTTTAAATCTGTTTTTCAGAACTGGTTATGAACTACATAGAAAAATAAGTCTCTGCTTTATTTTTCACACTTGTTAATAAACTTAACACTCTAGACCTATTTTAGAACTAATATGTGTCATTTTGGTGGGTAACAATCACATAAAAGAAGCATAAACTTCTTTAGGCATGTAAGGGAGTCTTTTTCTCCCTGAGAGGTTACATAGCATAGTAGTCTGGAGTTCTGAGTCAAAAAGATTTCAGTGCAAATTCTGCTCATGATACATATTAGCTATAGGACTCAAAGCAAATTACCTAATAGCTTGGTGTCCTTGGAAACTCTTAAGATAGTCAGCTGCAGCTTTTCATTGGCAGGAGTTCCTATGCTAGGAATTTTCCAGTGCTGATGATATCATAGATCTGGATCGAAACCAAACTACCAACCAACTAATAAATAACAAATATCACTCTCACTCTGAGGGAGTTAGGGTATGGCACCCCTTTGATCTGGAAAATCCAAGTAAAATTTCTTTACCCTTCCTTTGAACTAGAGATGTCTGAATTTTTCTTTTTCTTTTATGGGGTACTTAGAGTAATAAAAGATAAAATATATCTATATTATATAATACTATACATATATTGTATGCATTTCTGAGTTTCTAAATTTTTCCTGTGGTCATCTGCTGGCCTTTATATGTCATCTGTGGCTTTTACAAAACTCTCCCAAAATTTCCATTTAATTTCTTGTGTCAACCAGGACCTATTGAAACCATAATGAGGAAAGTCATGATAACTATAGATAAATAAAAAAAAGAACAAATAAATAGATAAATGAATAGATGACCATAAAATTCCCACTAAAATTTGTAATACACATGTGTCCCAAGTAACAACTACCAGTATCTGGTCCTGACAGATTAAAATTTTATTTTGTGGTTTGCTTTGTTGTTGTTATTGTTTAGTGGAAAATAAATGAGAACCTTGCAGAGATGGAAAATAGAAAGAATGAAATTAACAGACTTCAGGATCAAGAAAAAGCAATTTATGCCAACTTCCAGGCAACTCTTGGAGAAAATAACAAATTTGCATATTTCCTCATGAAAGTGTTGAAGAAGAATATTAAGCGTGTAAAGAAAAAAGAAGTGGAAGGAGAGGAGGGTTTGTATCAATCCTTTATAGGCTCTTATAGTTCAACATAGAAGTGGCTATCCTTTAAAATATTCTCATTTCTGTTGATATTTTTGAATTTTATATCATAATGATTTCTAAATTTGTATCTTTCCACTCCTCTATGCAGTGAGCCATTCCTTCTTACAAAGAATAAAAAAGAAAAGGACAAATAGTTCAGTAAAACCAACCAACACGGCTTGGTTTACAATATAGTTAACATTACAAATTCATTGTCAATCTCCCAACTCTGCAAAAGAGGGAGAAGGAAGATATACATTTTCTTCATTCTTCCTTGGTGATATTTAAATAACTCAGCATTTTCTTTTTCATTCCCTTAACACCATACTTGTCATTGTATGCATTGTTTTTTTTCAGATTCTGTTTATGTCATTGCATCCATTCCTACCCCCTGCCATGTGCTTCTCTGATTATTTCATGTTCATTTCTTACCCTTGCAGTAAAGGTGGTATAGTGTATAAGTAGGAGTTGGAGTCAGGAAGACCCAAGCTCAAATCTGGCCAGGACAAGTCACTTAATCCTGTCTGCCTCAGTTTCCTCATCTGTAAATGAATTAAAGGGAATGGCAAACCACTCCAGAATCTTTGCCAAGAAAGCCCCAAATGGGGTCACAAAAAGTCAAATGACTGAACAACACTATAATATCCCATTAATTTTATGCACCATGATTTTTCTTTAGCCATTCTCCAATTGTTGAGCAATTGCATTTCCAGTTTTTTTGATGCTATGATTATTTCAATATGTAGGAGAACATTTCCATCTTTGATATCCTTAGGGTATATGCCTAAGAATAGGATCTCTGGCTGTATGGACATCTCAGACATTCTCCTCCCAATCCTCCCATCTCCCCCTCAAATTTTTTCCAGCATGATTGGTCCAATTTCTAGCTCCACCAACACTGGAGTAGGGTGAGTAACTGTCTTATATTAAAAAGCAACAAAAGCATAAGATTAACGGAAGATGTTACTTTTTTTTTTATCATACACATTTATGCAGATTAGTAGAGTAGAAAGTGTATTAGATCTGGAGATAAAAGAACCCCAGACTGATCATTCCCTATGTGAGAGATCTTAGCTGTTACTTTACTTGTCCAGTCCTCATCTCCCTTGTAAAACACAAATACTTCAGAGAGTCATATATAGAAAAACTATATAGAGAAAGAAAATATAAATATATAAATATTAATATAAAATTTAACAATAATAAGAATCATATTGTAAGAGGGGAAAGGAATTCAGACACTTTCACAATAGTCCTGAAAGGTAGGTGCTATTTTTATCTCCACATTATAGATAAGAAACTGAGGCTGTGAGGGGGTGACTTTTGCAGTATTGCAGCTGGTAAGCAACTGAGATAAGATTTGAACTTATATCCTCCTGATTTCCTGATTTCTATTTACAAAAAGCTGCTTCCCATTATAATACTGGAGCACCCAACTTCTCAGGTCCAAATTATTTGAATACAATCAGTAATAAATCATAAACTTTTTTTTTCAAAAGGAAGAACATAATCAGACACTCCTATCAAACAATTCAATTTTGTTTTATTCTGCATCTGATTCCTGTTACTTAGGCCTTGGGATTTTGATCTTGACCTGCATTTTGACCCCATCTTTTGTTGATGTTGTTATTCTGAGTTGACACTGCCCCTCAACCTTACCCCCCTTAATTTTGATTACTTACTATGACTCTGATGAAGCATCTGAAGTAGCATGAAGTCATTTGGCTAGAATGCTGGGTTTGGAGTCAGGAATACTCTATTCAAACTGCTTTGGAAACCTGTTAGTTATGTGAAACTGAGCAAGTCACCTAGCCTTTTCTTGAACCTCAGAATTGTCATGTATAAAACCGAGAACATTTACCTTAAACGGCTGTTTTGAGGATCAAGTGAAATAATGGCTGTAAAAGTTTGTCAATCTATTGTTGACACACGTTCACTGTAGATAGCTAATAAAATTAACTTATCATTATTGTGATATATGTAATAATAATAACTATTATTATTATTTGTTATGTCATAGCTCTTGGTTACCTACTAATGGTTACTTTTGGAGCAACTTTATTTGTTTAAATATTGTCAAAAATGCTAGGAATTGAAGCTATGAATACTGCTGAAATGAATAGTTCAGATTTCATAGGATAGGCACAAGTCATGGATCCTAACAGTGACATTTTAAAAGTGGTGTTTATAGAGAGTATTCTGGCATTTATGCTTAGAATAGAATGGTGCCTGAAGAGACTGATAATATTATTTTTACAAATATAATAGAGAACTAGCTAATGAATGCTTATGGCTCATCTCTTTTAGGAAGTCTTTGATACTGCCATTAGTTTTTATAGGAAACACAAAAGGCATGTCCAAGACTTTCAGCCTATCTGAATATATTTCCTCTTGCACCTATACAAGTGTCCAAGCCTTGTTTATAGCCTCTAGTGAATAATACAAATCTGTGTTAGGTGATTCATTGGATATACTGTAAGGAAGAACTCAGTTCTTATCACACCTCAAGCACTTGCCGACTGTGTGACCTGAACCAATCATGTAATCTTTGTCTGCTTCAGTTTCCCTTTTTGTAAAATGGGCATTTTAATAATTGTGAGGGTAAAATGAAATATTTGCAAGGCATTTTTACAAGCTCTAAAGAACTATAAAATACTAGGTTTTATTATTGTTATTAATAAATATCATGACACATCTTGACACATTTTAACTGGGGTGGAATGATTTGATTTGACTGATTAATTTAATTAATCCTAACCTTACATAAGCAAGAATAATGAATCAGTATACTAATTTTACTTTCATTTAATTTAGGGGACAAAATAGGGATAAATGAATGAAAATACTTTGTTTTGTTTTTTTTTTTGTTTATTTTCTTAAATTCAAGGAATAGACAAGGCTTTGAAATTCTCCTTTGTAGTTGTTCCTAATAGATCTATTTTAAACTTGCTTTTAACAAAGATATATTTTTATTTCAGAAGAAGAAGAGAGTAGCCCAGAAGACAGTGATGAGGAGTCCAGTTTTGAAAGTAGTGAGGAGGAATCAGAATCAGAAGATGAAGCTTTTGATGAAAGCATGGGTTTAGCAAGTAAGTTATACCATATTAATTCCCATATTGTAATATGGTTGTACCATATTAATTGAATACAGCAATTATAGTCTGACCATATAATTCAACAGTTATTTTTAAGATAATAGCTGATAGGTATGTGTCCCAGTTGATAATTGATGGAAAGCTTTCCTAGCTGAATCACTTCTAGAAAAGTCTCAGTCTAAAGTTATTATTATTCAGCGCAAAGCAATTTAAAATATATATATATATATATATATATATATATATAAAATGAAAATTTGTATTTTTCCCAAAAGGACTATATTGTTGAGCACCTATTTGATTTCCTATATTGCTAATATTTTGGGTTACTTTAATTTGTACTCATTTTTCAGTAATCCTGGTTAATTGTACTCACTGTTGTTTGGTGAAATCAGCTCCAAAGAGAGGTCAAGTTCCTTAATGTTCTTGGTATGTGAATAATTTTAGTAAAGAAAAAAAATTATTTGATGTTCTAGGATATTTCATCTAGGATGTACCAAAAGTTTTATTATACTTTTAAGAGATTAAACTTTAAACTTCACTAATATTCTTGGGACATTTTATATAAGTTTCTAATAAATAGTCCTTGGAAAACAAGGGTTATCGGTATTTTCACGTGGATGAGGGGTTAACATAATTGTTATTATTGTCTATTCTAGGAGTGACTATAGTAGAATGAGCAGCAGGTCATTAAATGGAATTTCAAATTTCAAAATGGGCTAGATTCCTAGAACTTCTGAATTCTGTATCAAATAAGCCATCTTATGTACCTTTGTGTCTCAGATTGTGACCCAGCCCTTTATGAAATGACTCTTCAGCTTCGAGAGAAAAGGCTAGATATTGAAGAGGCCTTAACTGATGAGAAGAAAATACTCGAAAATCTCAGAAAAGAATATGAAGCAATGGGCAAAAAAGTACCATGTCTTCTTAACTTCTCCAACCTCCCTTTCTGATTATAGATTAACTTTTACTTTGTTGCCATGGTAGCCCTTACAAATAAAGGTTTTAGGTTTTAGATAGTTCTTCTTGGTTCATAGGAGAAAAAAGTTTTAAGGACAGAGTCAGTAGTTGTGTGGACTTTCTTCTTCCTTTTCTTTTTTTTTCCTGTCTTCCTTCCTTCCTTCCTTCATTCCTTCTTCCTTCTCTCCTTCCATCCCTTCCTTCCTTCCTTTCTTCCAGCCTTCCTTCTTTCCTTCCTTCCTTCCTTCTTCTTTCTTTTTTCCTTTTTCCTTCTTCTTCTTTCCTTCTTTCCTTTCTTCCTTCTGTTCTTCCTTCTGTCCTTCCTTCCTTTCTCCCTCCCTCCCTCCCTCCCTTCTTTTTTCTTTCTTTCTTTCTTTCTTTCTTTCTTTCTTTCTTTCTTCTTCTTTCTTTCTTTCTTTCTTTCTTCCTTCCTTCCTTCTTCCTTCCTTCCTTCCTTCCTTTCTTCCATCCTTCCTTCTTTCCTTCCTTCCTTTCTTCCATCCTTCCTTCTTTCCTTCCTCCCTCCCTTCTTCCCTTCCTCCCTTCCTTCTTCCCTTCTTCCCTCCCTTCTTCCCTTCCTCCCTTCCTCCCTCCCTCTCTTCCTCTCTTTCTTTCTTTCTTTCTTTTTCTTTCTTTCTTTCTTTCTTTCTTTCTTTCTTTCTTCCTTCCTTCTTTCCTTCCTTCCTTCCTTCCTTCCTTCCTTCCTTCTTCCTTCCTTCCTTCCTTCCTTCCTTCCTTCCTTCCTTCCTTCTTTCCTTCCTTCCTTCCTTCCTTCCTCCTTCTCTCTCTCCATTCCTTCCTTTCCTTCTTCTTTCTTTCTCTCTTTCCTCTCCAGAAGACTAGTGTGATGATTAAGTAACTTTGTTCTCTCCCTCTTCATTTCCCTCTGAGTAGTTCTGAAACAACCCCATTTCAACTTTATTCATATTCAGGTTTCTTTTTAGAAGAAACTACATCTCCTTTTCCAAAGGGGAAATTATTTGAAAACTGCATGTCTTACAAAAGATGAAGAATGTGCATTTTAATTCATCATTTGAATTCCAAGTTTTGTCCTTCCCTGATAGAATCATCTTTTCTGTTAGTCATTTCCCTCCAAGTTACAAATTAATTGAGTGTTATTGACCCCAAACTAAACAATGAAGTAGGTATCCTACAGAGATTTTTTTTTTCACCTTGATGTTACTCATGTGGGGAGGGACAGAGAGAGAGAGAATATACATTTATTAAGAATCAACAACCCTGGAGAGTAGGTAGTATTATTATTCCCATTTTACATTAGAGGAAACTGAGGCAGGCATAAGTTAGGTAACTTGTCCAGAGTAACACCGCTGATAAGTGTCTTATGGCCACATTTGAATTCAGGTCTTCCTGACTCCAGGTCCAGCAAGAAAGTCCAGAGGACATTTAGAACTTCTCTGATCCCTGATTGATGCCTCTGAGAACTGCAGGATATTCATAGATCCCTGGGGCATATGGATGAAAAGAAAGAACTATACATCAGAACTTAACGAAGAAAAAATTAATGGAATCTTTTCAGACTATCAAATGTAACCTTCCAAAAGAAGAACATTCAGTAAAGCTGACATGTTCTTATCGATCCTCTGTGATGGCCTGTTTATGAAATCCAGGATGAATTCTCTCAGAGGCAGCTAGTTGATAGAATTGTCTTTGGAATCAGGAAGACCTGAGTTGAAATTCTGCCTTAGATGCTTAATAGCTATTTGACAAGTCACTTTATCTCTCTTGCTCTGTTTCCTCATCTATGAATAAAGATAATATCAACCAAGTCACAGAGTTATTGGGAGAATCAGATAATCCATATAAAATAAAGGTTTAAACAATGTATAAATATTAGGGGTTGTTAGATTTCACTTATGATTGATTTCAGGCATGGTGACTTTCCACAGGTAAAAGTAGTGGCAGCCAATCTGGTAACAGCAGAAGATGCCCTTGAGGCTTATCAGCGGGAGAAGCAGCAAAGACTGAATGAACTGCTTGTGGTGATACCTCTAAAGTTACACCAGGTAATGGGCTACCCAGTTACATGGAAGGAAGGAAGGAAGGAAGGAAGGAAGGAAGGAAGGAAGGAAGGAAGGAAGGAAGGAAGGAAGAAAATCCACCTAATTACTGACTCTGATTGTCTATAAAACTTTTTTCTCCTATGAAAAGTTTGGGCTTGCATCTGCACTCTGAGCACAGTAAACTCAAGCTATTTCAAAAAGAGAGTCAGAGGCCACTAAAGGGAACATATCCCTACATTTCTGAGAATCCCAAGTCTGTTCGGATCAAATTCAATTTGATTCTACACATGTTTATCATGTGCCTACTTTGGGGAGAGCAGCATATCATAGTGGGAAAGAGGGTCAGCACGTGAGTCCAAAAGAACTTGCATCAGATCCTTTATCTGGCACATGCAGGTGGTATGACTGTGGTTAATCACCTAAAGTCACAGTAGTCCAAAAAATTTCCTTAAAATAGAAGTTTCAGAAAAGTTTCCAATCTGTATTGGAGGAAGTTTCCACATTTGGAATTCTCACCCTTATAAAAGTCTTGACCCTTTAAGAAATCTATGTGATACTATACTGAACAAAGAAATGCAAAGATGAAAAATAATACATTCCATTCCCTACAAGAAGTTGTAACAACATGAGGAAGATAGTGCATGAGACCAAGTGAGTATGTGTAATGTAAAGGTAGTGGGTTTAAGTGGGAAGTGGAGGTGGTCAGACGAGTGTCCTTGAGAACTCAAAGCTTTGTGATGATTATTAAAATGGTCTGGTATTGGATAAGAAACAGATTGGTGGGCTAGTTGTATAGATTAGGTAACACAATAAACAGTAGTGACTACAAATATCTAGTGTTTGGTAAGCCCTAAGGGCCAAGATTTTGGGACAAGTACTCACTATTTAACAAAATTTGTTGGGAAAACTGGAAAGCTCTTTAGCAAGAAACTAAGTATAGACCAACATTTCACACCTTTATAAAATCAAAAAGGGTGATATCCTGAGCAAATTAGGGGAACATGGAAGAGCTTATCTGTCAGACCTAGGGATAAGGGAAAATTTTATGACAAGACAAGAAGCAGAGAGCATTATGTAAAATAAAATGGATAATTTTGATTACATTAAATTAAAAGGGTTTCGCATAAACAAATCCAATGTCATCCAATGCAAGATTAGACAGAGGAGGAAACTGGGGAAGGGAAAGGAATTTACAGTATGTTGTTTCTAATAAAGGCCTTATTTCTCAACTATATAAAGAACTAAGTCAAATATATAAGAATATTAGGCATTTCTCAATTGATACATGGTCAAAGTATATGAACAGGCAGTTTTTAGAAGAAATCAAAGTTATCTATAATCATATGAAAAATTCTCTAAATCATTATTGATTAGAGAGATGCAAATTAAAACAACTTTGAGGTACCATTTCATGTCTATCAGTTTAGCTAATAAGACAGAAAAGAAAAATGACAAATGTTGGAAGTAAAAATTAAACCACTAATGTGCTGATGGGTGGAGTTGTGATCTGATCAACATGTTCTAGAAAGCATTATAGAACTATGCCCAAAAGGCTATAAAACTCTGCATACACCTAAACCCATCAATAGCACTATAAAATCTATATCCCAAAGAGATCAAAGAAAAAAAAAGACCCATATGCACAAAAACATTTTTGTGATGGCAAAAATTGAAAATTAAAGGATGCCCATCAATTAAGGAATGGCTGAACAAGTTGTGGTATTTGATTTTGATGGGATACTTTTGTGTTATAAAAAATGATGCTAAGGATGCTTTGAGAAAAAACCCTGAAAAACTTATATGAACAGATGCAAAGTGAAGTGAACAGAAGCAGAAGAGCATTGTACACAGTAACAGCTATATTGTATGATGTTCATCTCTGAATGACTTAGCTATTCTTAACAATATAATAATCTCCAAGATAGTTCTGAAAGGCATGATAAAAAATACTATCCATCTCCACAGAAAGAACTTATGAAGTCTGAATACAAAATGAAACATACTTTAAAAAACATTTTTTTCTTGGTTATTTATTTATTCATTCACTTATCCATCCATTTGTTTGTTTATTTAGGTTTGTGTTTACTATATGGCTAATATGAAAATATTTTTCATGATTGCACATGTAATCTTCCACAAGAGGGGAGATAGGAAGGAGAGAGGGAGGGAATTTGGAACTCAGAATTTTAAAAAAAGTTAAAAATTGTTTTTATTTTATTGGGAAAACAAACAAACAAACAACTCATTGCTTTGGAAATCAGCTTATCCTGCTTTTGGTTAGTTCTGCCACTGGAGGGCATCATGGGAAGGCAAGATGGTTGTCAAGTATTCCTGTTTTAGGGTTTATCCTAGATAAATTTAAAGAATCTTCCCAGTGCTAAGATCTATGGTGGAATGGTAGAAAGGACACTGGATTTAGAATTAGGAGTTCAAATACTTTCTCTAATACTTAATTGAAGTACAACCTTTAATCTCTCTGTAGGCTAAACCACTTTATTTGAGAAATGGAAATTTAAATAATGCTTACATTATCAGTCTTAAAGGTTGTTATAATCAAATTAGTAAAGAGATAGCAAACACTTGGTAAACCAAAAAGTATTATATAATAATTAGTTATTATTTGAATAGAGGGTGTAATAAATTTGATTTGAGACAGAATGGTCTGCAGCAGACAACCTCTTAGCTCATTTCCTTCAGGCATCTATGCACCTGAATGAAAAAGACAAAGGCTATAATCAGTTTATACCTTTTTTAAACCTTAAAATCACATCATAAGTCAATGTTTCTAATGTCCTGTTACTAAGAATAGGATTGTTTATTAAATCTATTTTATTGAACATAATAAACACTGTCTTTTGCCATCTGTCAGCCATATAAAGCAGTCACTAGGAAAAGTTATGCCCAGGTTACTTATGATGCCCTGTTAAAGGTGAGCCATTTCAATTCTGAGGATGCTATGACTTTCATTTTATATATCATCTTCAGTAAAGCCATAAAACAAACCCTCTCTTCTTTCCCCTTCCAAGAATCCCTTTCCTCCCTTCTTTCCCTCCCCACTCCCTCTGTCCCTTCCTCTCTTCCCCCCTCCCTCCTTCTCTCGTTTCTTCCCTCTCTCCCTCCCTCCCTCCCTTCCTTTTTTCCTTCCTTCTTTCCTTCCTTCCTTCCTCCCTCCCTTTTTTACCTTCCTCCTTCTCTTGCCTCCCTCTTTCTTTCCTCCCTCTTTCCCTCCCTTCCTTCCTTCTTCTCTCCCTTCCTCCCTTCCTCTTTTACTTTCCTCCTTCCCTTGCCTCCCTCCCTCTCTTTCTATTCAGTTTTTCTCTCCTTCTCCCAACTCCCACCATCTCTGTCTTCAATAGAATTGGCTTTAAACTGCATTAAACTAAGAGCTAGACTTTAAGATCATGACAAACAAAATTTATCATAATTTAGAAATAGTTTATTCTGTCAAAATAGAATCTTATTTTTGAAGAAATGGGCTTAAATAATGTATATTTGAGTAATTCTGGTTACCTTTGATCCTGCTTTATTGGCTTGAAGGTGAAATAAATTTTCTTAAGATTTTTCCACCTAAGGAAAAAATCAGCAATCTGGACCGTCAAGGAAAAGTACAGGATCTTCCTTTAATTATATTGTTTATATTCAATGCTAAGTGGCTCTCACCATAATCCCTTCAGTCCAAGTTTTTCTTCCAAGATTCTGGGGCCAAACCACCCATGCCTACCCATTATGAATATCCTCACATTAATTCATCACTGGAGGTTTTAACTATGACAATCCATCATTTAGATGTAGAACCAAATTTAGGTCTAGTTAGACACCTGTATAGCATTTTCCTACTATATTAGGGAAACATTTACCTTTAGTTTTTAACCAGAATTGGGACAAAAGTTTAGCGACTATAACAATCATATTAGGTACAGCCCTTATGGGAGATGAAATTTTGCTGTCCCTCCCTGACGCCCGTATAGAGTTGAGTGGTGAAGGGGAAAACCAAGATATAGCTATTGCTGCTCTCAGCCCCTGGCCTTGCTCTTTCATATTTCCTTAGTTATTCTCAGCTGCAGATGAGTATTTGCAGGGAGTTGTTCCTGGTCCTTTCTAATGCTGTAGTACTTTCCCCTAAGATTTTTCCCAATTTATCCTGTATTTTTTTTTTTTTGATTACACATTATTGTTTGCATATTATCTACCTTATCGGCCTATGAGGCAACACAGTGATCTGGAGTCAGAAAGACTTGAATTCAAATTTAGTCTCAGACACTGTGTGATTCTGAACAAGTCACTTGAACCCCTGTCTTAAGTTTTCTCACCTGTAAAATGGGGACAATAATAGCACCTACCTCTCAGGGTTATGGTGAGGATCAAATGAGATAATGAATGCCTGGCACATCCTAAGTACTTAATGAATGCTTATTCCCTTTTTTTTTTTTCCTCTTGCAGAAGTGACTGATGAATATCTTTAGGGAAGCCATTCCTGATCCTCCCTAATGCTGATGCCTTTCCCCTGACTTTATCTCCAGTTATCTTGTATATATTTTGTTTGTGCACATAGTTATTCCCGCATTAGATTGTGAGATCTTTGAGTCTAGGGACCTGATTGTTTTTGTTTTGTTTTTATTTTTCAATTTCTTTGCATCCCCATAGCTTAGCATAGTCTTTGATATACAGTAGAGGCTTAAAAAATTTGTTGAATCAATTCTGATGGACTTGGCTCTTTTCAACAATGAAGTGATTTAGGGCAATAGACTTATGATGAAGAGAGCCATCTACATCCAGAGAAAGGATTATGGAAACTGAATGTAGATCACAAATAATGTTTTCACTTTTTGTTATTGTTTGCTTTTTTCTTTTTTCCATTTTTTTCCTTTCTCATTTTTGATATCTGATTTTTCTTATGCCGCCTGATAAATGTGGAAATATATATAGAAGAATTGCACTTCTTTATAACCTATATTGGATTACTTGCTGCCTAAGGGGTTGGGGAGGAAAAGAGAAAAATTTAGAACACAAGGTTTTGCTTGGGTGAATGTTGAACACTATCTTCGCATGTATTTTGAAAATAAAAAGCTATTATATTTAAAAAATGCTTGTTGATTTACCCATGGCTTGTTAGAAGCAGTAGATATTGAAGAAAAGGAGTGTTTTGTGTTCTTTCAAATCATAGATTTTCGTAATACCTTTACCTGTCGTTTCCGGCAGATAGAGTGTGTGGAATTTGGAGAAATACCCCAAGACCTCTCCAACGCTTTGGTATTTTCTAATACTGCCCTGCAACGTCTGCAAGAAAGAATTGTACAGCTCCAAGAAGAGAACATAGAGCAACAAGAACTCAACAGAGATTGCCGGGAACGGCGCAAAAAGCTTATTTTTGAAAAGAGAGAGATGGCCAAAAAGATCAAAAGTGAGTCCCTTAGAGGATCCTGGCTTGAATCAAGAAACAATCAGGAACTTTGGGGATAAAAATGAAGAACTGGAAGCGACTTTCACTGACTCCCTAACATTCCCAATAAATACAAGTGCTTTAGATGGCAGTGATGATGAAAATGACTTGTTCTTCAGTTGTATTTGACCCTTCATTTGTGTTTTTCTTGGCAAAACAAAAACAAAAACAAAAACAAAAAAACTGGAGTGATTTGTTATTCCCTTCTCCAACTCATTTTATAAATGAGGAAACTGAGACAAACAAGGTAAAATAACTTGCTCAGAGTCACACAGCTAATAGCCTTCTGAAACTGGATTTGAATTTAGGAAGAGGAGGTTTCCTGTAGCATCTAGCTGCCCTTCTAACTCAGCTGCCCCTCGATTTCCCTTGATTTCCTTTACTTTTCCGACTACTCATTTTTTGTTTATTTCCTTCAGTGATTCCTTAAATCATTAACTTATATCCAAGGGTCCAGTTTTTGCCAGCCTATCAGAGCAAAACTTGGGCCAGGGACTCGTCAAAAGCACATATCCTGTATTCAGGAAGAGCTCCCATGATTTTAAATTTGTGCTCCAGCATCTGGGTCACGCTAAAATCCCTTCAGCTTCTTGTATGCTCAAGTTTCTGAGAAATTTTGGTTCCTGGCCTTTTCCTTTATACCCATTTTAATCCCCATTTGGACTCAGGTCTTCTTTATTAGATAGGAAGCTCTTTTCTTCTCGAGCTCAGTAAGGATCCTAATCCCTTGCACTGGCGAGCCTTATTATCCCAGTGGCCAATAATCAAATGATGTAGGATCAATAGTATCAGAACTTCTCTTTGTAATGATTATATTGTTCCAGTAGAGGCCTCCAGAGACCTCTGAGTAACCGTAGACCTCAGGCTCTGAAACCCATTTGCTACTTTTGCTGTTTTCCCCACAAAGGCCTTCTGTTGTCAAATCCTGTCGTTTC
This sequence comes from Antechinus flavipes, assembly GCF_016432865.1. NCBI lineage: Eukaryota > Metazoa > Chordata > Mammalia > Dasyuromorphia > Dasyuridae > Antechinus > Antechinus flavipes. The sequence goes on along the minus strand of NC_067400.1, from coordinate 306,164,974 downwards.
TACCTCCACTAATTTTCTCCTCCTCTATTCACACAACCACCACCCCAGGACTGGTGCTGACACACTTCTTATTTATTTTTATTTACTATTTTACTATTTAGCCTCAGGCAGTGGTTGGCAAATAGGTAGCAAATGGATAGAGTAACAGGTCCAGAGTCAGGAAAACTCCTCCTTATCTGTAAAGTGAGCTGGAGAAGGAAATAATAAAATGGAGTCATGAAGAGTCAGATAGGACTGTACAAGAACACATTGCATATCATGTACTTTCTGCCTTGGAAGGGGTGGAAAGAAATGAAATATTTTAAATAGAAAACCATCAGAACATGGAAGAGTATGATAGAGATCTAGGGGGAAGGAGAGCTTTTTAATGATAGAACAGAGCTCAGTAGAGGAAGAAAGCAGAGGAAGGTAGAGGGGTCTTATAGGGCTAAAGGGAGATGAAAGTGTGCAATGAAATAGCATTTTGGCAGATGACAACTGAATCAAAGGGATGAGAAGAACAGAAGGGAGGAATTTGCCAGTCATAGGATAAGGAAAACCACCAAATATGGAAAAGTTGATAGATTGTATTGCTCCCAAAGTTCTAATACAGCACCCTGTTCCAAAACTTTGATTCATTTATTTCCCCTTAAATATTTCATATTTATTTTGTGTATAGAGGCAGCATGGGTAGAGAGTCAGCCTTGAGGTCAGATACTGCTGCTATTGTTTAGTCATTCAGGCACATCTGCTTTTCGTGACCTTGCGGAGCCCTCTGATGCCATCCATGAAGATTTCTTGTCAAAAATATTGGAGTAGTGTGCCATTTTTCCTCCCAGTGGATTAAGGCAAAATAGGTAATGTGACTTTCCCAGCTAGTGAGTATTTAAATTTGAACTCAGATCTTTGTGATTCCAGGCCTACTACTCAATGAATAAAACATCAACCAAGATTTTGAAAGGATGTAAAGAACCACCTTTCCCTTCATTCTCTGGGCATTATGTATGGGCCAGATGGAGTTCACAGGACCAAATCCTGTGAGATATGTGCCTGAGTGTAGAGTTAAAGCTTTGCAAACTATATACAAAATCCTAGGCAGCTAAATGTCATGGTGGTGGATAGAGGACCAGGCCTGAACTCAGGAAGATTCATCTTATTGAGTTTAAATATGGCTTCAGATGCTTACTAGCTGTGTGACCCTGGAAAAGTCACTTTACCCTGTTTGCCTCAACTTCCTCAACTAAAAATGAATTGGAAAAGGAAATGGTAAAGCAGTCCAGTGTATTTTTTTTTTCAAGAAAACCCTCAAATGAGGTCATGAAATCCAACCCAACTGAAAAACAATTAGACAACAACATAAAATCCTAATTTTGCCCTAATTTGCCCTAAAAGGGCAAAGAAGAAAGTGAGTCAGTGTATGAGAGAAAAAGGAAGCAAGCTTCAAACAAGATTTTGAAAGGAAGTAAATGACAAATGCTAAAGAAAGTTGTAGAAGGAATTTAAATCCAAGTCCAGTGGCATATGAAAAGGCATGGAAATAGGAATTATGATAATACTAGTCGGGATTGATATAGCATTTTAAGATTTATGGAATTTTTTTTATATTTTGTCTCCATTCAAATCTCAGCAACAATCCTTTGAGAATTGTTATTCTGTTTCACAAATGAGGAAATTGTGGCTAAGACAGGACATATAATTTTCCCAGAGACATATAGTTAATAAAAGTTTAATGTAGGATTCAGATTCAGTGTTCTATCTAATGCATCATCTGGCTGTTTATTTGTTGCCAAATTCATTATGATGGCTAAAGGCTAAACTGGTCACACAAAATATTTTTGTCATTTCCTTGATATGAGTAATATGATATGAAATGGGAAAGATGAGAATAACTGGTTACTTGGCTATTTTCTTTTAGAAATGAAGGAGACAGTTACTCAGCTGATGATTGACAAGTTTGGGAAAGAGATAAATCTGGAAGCCCTTCAAACACTCTCCGTTAATAAAAAACTTGAAGAACTAAGGATCAAGAAAATGAAGAAAGAATTGGCAAATGCAAAGGAGATAAGGAACTGGGAGGTAATGTTCAAGAATGCTGCTCCACACTACCTATCTATCAGCTTTGGTTAAATAACTCCTGATCACTTTCCTTAATATTTGCATTTATCACAGGAAGGAAATTATGGGAACACCTGAGTCCTGGTGTTAATACTATAAAAGGAAGCATGTGGTGGCTAGAATACTGAGTCTGAAATCAGGAAAACATGCATTAAAATCTAACCTCCTGTGTGACTCTGGACAAATCACTTGATTTTTTTGCCTTAGTTTCCTCATTTGTAAAAAAAGGGATAATGATTGCACCAACTCTCTCAGAATTGTTATAAAGATCAAATGAGATAATATTTATAAAATATTTAGCACAGTGCCTAAATACATGGTAGCTGTGATGTGAATGGTAGCTATTATTATTATTATCTGTGGAGATAGCAAGGCAGTACCCATAGGCATATACCAATTTTTCTGCCAGAACTATCCATCCACAGGAATGGCACTTTCCCTGATAGTATTTGACATAGTCCTCATGTGCCTTTGAATAATAGTAATAGTTTTGGAGGATGATGAGGCAAGTATGGCCACATCAGCGGAACAAAATGGCTGTGGGTTGAGTTACTCAGCTGGTTCCTGACATATGCCTGGGTATCTGCCACTTTGTGCTCCAGGTGTGTTTCTTGGGAGGAGTCCTATGGACTATTAAGCTACCTGAGACCAGAGGCATAGAAAATACCAAAAGAACTGGCACTCATGGGTCTGTGTTTCTGTGGAGTCTAGAACAGTTGCATTCTTAGAAGTAATCACTTCCTTTAGGGGTGTCAATGGTTGCTCAATGATGCACACTGATGGCATCTAATGATGGGGACCCACTGAAGCTCGGTGACCCTGACATTTATTCTTGCACCATCTTCAAGATTCTTCATTTTTATTTCTCTCTTATTTATAATAAAGAGAAAAGGCAATAAATCCAGGGTGAATTTAATTGGAATCTAGATCCATCCCTAAAATTTCCTACTTCCTGGATTTCTTCAACAAAGAGAAGATCTAATTCAGTTCCAATTGACCAAGGATGGACAGAAGCAGTTACACCCAAAGAAAGAACACTGGGAAATGAATATAAACTGTTTGCATTTTTGTTTTTCTTCCCAGGTTATTTTTACCTTCTGAATCCATTTCTTCCTATGCAATAAAAAAACTGTTCAGTTCTGCACACATATATTGTATCTAGGATTTACTATGACATATTTAACATATATAGGACTGCTTGCCATATAGGGGAGGGGGTGGAGGGAGGGAGGAGAAAAGTCAGAACAGAAGTGAGTGCAAGGGATAATGTAAAAAAATTACTCAGGCATGGGTTCTGTCAATAAAAAGTTATAATTATTTTTTAAAAGTTCCCATTTCCTTCAATAAGTCATCATTTCTCTGAAAAATAGAAAAATATGATAGTGAAACTGACAAGCTTTTAAGAATCATAGAATCTTAAGGCATAGACATCATAGAGGTCATCTAGCTTATCTTTATATATAATACATTAATCTTCCTAATAGACTCTCTAACACACTAGTCACAGCTTTGGTTCAAAACTTTCTAGTGATAGGAAGGTTTTCTATTTTTTTTTATTTTTTAAGATAGCCTGTTTTATTGTTAGATAGCTTTGATTTTTCCCTAATAGTGGTATTTGTCTTTCTGTAACCAACTATTTCTGCCCTCTTCCACTTAAAATGTGGCTTAGGATTCACAGGAACACAGGAGGAAAAGCTAGAAAGGACCTTCTAGGATACTTGGGTCTCCTTCCTTAAGCAGACACAAGTTGGGATGGCCAAGGTCTCACACAGGCAGGAGCTAGTTGCTGCAGGATTTGAATCTATATCCTCTTGATCTAAGATTTGGGAAGTAGCACAGTCCAGTGGAAAGTATATTGGATTTAGATCAAAGGCATTGAGGCTGGTTTTAAAGTAGAATCTTCCTAATTTCAAGTCCAATGTCTCAACTCTAAGATGACCTGACCACTGATTCATCCCTACTGAGTTCTGAGCTTACGTCTCAGACACATCCCAGCTGTGTGATCCTGGACAAGAAATTTAATCATTCAGATCTTGCAGTCTGGATTTGGTACAAGGGAGATTATGTGAGGGAGAAGGTGTTTTTCAAGTGGAAAACTCTTATAGAGATAAGATGGGCAGGCCAATGACAATATCAATGTGAGAGGCAACAGGAACAATTGCTGAGTGTCAGATTTGCTCTTTCTGTAAGTTTGTTGTCGAAGTCTGAGCAGGTGTATTAAATAAGGAAGAAAGTATCAATGGTCAAGTTTGTTAGCCCAATAACAATGTATGTATAATCTATTTGAAAAAACAGATCTGTATGAACCACTACATAGAATTCCCAATCCCTCTATTTTTGTCTGCCTGCATTTTTGATTTCTTTCACAGGCTAATTGTACACTATTTCAGAGTCCAACTCTTTTTGTACAGCAAATTAACTGTTTGGACGTGTATACATATATTTTATTTAACTTATACTTTAACATATTTAACATATATTGGTCAACCTGTCATCTAGGGGAAGGAGTGGGGGGAAGGAGGGGAAAAGTTGGAACAAAAGGATTTGCAACTGTCATTGCTGAAAAATTACCCATGCATATATCTTGTAAATAAAAAGCTATTAAAAAGAAGAAAAAAAACAGGTCTAGTGGTCAGGATGTTTTTAGCTCAGTACTGCTAAGAAGGGCACATGCTACTCATTAAGTCATCTCTTCTCATCTCATCTCATCCCTTGTTTCCTTGACCATTTGTCATTTGATACAATTTCCATGCCTCTCATTGTCTTGGTTACCTTCCTTTGGGCACACTCTTGTTTGTCAATGTCTTATAAATTGTGATACCCAGTATATTCCAGAAGTGGTATTTGTGGCTGTTGAGTAAGACAGAAAGAGAATTGTTTGCAAGTAATTGAAAAGGGCTCCTTGTTTCTGAGTCACAAATGATGTCCCCAACCAATTTGTAGTAATCTCCTAAGTGCTAAAAACAAATGAAATGAACTCAAAAAACAAGAATAAATGAATGATGGGGACCCACTGGAAGCTCACACATATCCAGATGGGAAGCTCAGAACTCAGTACGGATGAATCAATGGTCTGGTTGTTCAGATAGAAATAGATGTGGAGAACACGAAACCTTCTATTTCTGTTTTTCAATAGATTTATGCCTTCATTGTGTTTAGGAATGATCAAACCATGAATGAATGACTCTTGTGGGCTTCCCTCCTCAGTGACTGGGGGTCACCTTTTGGAGCCTATTAAACTCTTTAGAATCTTTTGAGAAATGGAGAACCTTGCTTATGTGTCAGTAAGACATTTCAGATCTGAAGGACACTTAGGATGGGGCATTTATACAGTGTTTTAAGGTTTACAAGGCATTTTACAAATACTATCCCATTTTATCCTTACAACAACCATGACAAAGTAGGTACTATTATTATCCCCATTTTACAGATGAGAAAACCGATAAAATTTAGATCTGGTGAAATTTGTCTTTAGTCTCCTTTCACCATCACCTGTCCTCTTCTATTTTGTGAATCATTGCACTCAACCTCTATTACATTTCTCTCTCAAAAGTCACTATTGATTTCTTAATTGACAAATCTTTTCTCAATCTTCATCCTTCTGAACCTCTTTGCAGTCTTTGACACTGCTGTTCACCTTGTCCTGAATAGTATTTTCTCTGTAGCTTTTTGTGATGTTTCTCTACTTTCTTTTCCTACTAATTGTTCTTTGGTTATATTTCCTGTATTTTTATCCTGCCTGCTAACCTGTGCACTTTTCCCTCTTTATATAATTTTACTTGGTGATAGTATCAGCTCCCAAGGATTCTGCTACCATTTTGTTGCAGATGATTCTCAGATCTAGGCACTGAGCTCTGGTTTCTTTTCTGAGCACTATTCTCACTATCTGTTAGGCCTGAAGTATCCCATGTCATTTATTCATTCATTATTTGGTCATTCCTAAACATAATAAAGATCCCACATTACTGAATGCCTTTGGACATCTCAAACTAGATGCCCTGGAGGCATTTCAAACTCAATATATGCAAAAGGGAACATGTTATCTATTGAACCCCAAATCCTCCCTTCTCCCCAGATTTCTTAAAGACTGTAGAAAGTACCACTATCCTCCCAGGGATCCAGACTCCCATCTTAGTGTCATTTTTAACTCCTGCCTTGCACTCACTCCATGTATTCAATTAGTTATCAAATCATGTTATTTATGTATTCATACAGTATCTTTTGCATATCTCTCCTTCCTTCCATTCATACTGGGAACACTTTAGTTCAGGTCATTATCACCATTTACTTGAATTACCACATTAGCTTTCTAACTAGTTTCTCTGCTTCAAGTCTTTCCCCACTTCAATCTATTTTTCACTCAGCTGCCAAGATGATCTTTCTAAAGCATAAATCTGATCATGTCACTCATTCCCTAATGAACAAACTCTGCTGAAAATACTTTCAGCATTAAATGTTAAGTCCTCTATCTAGTATTCAAAGCCCTTTATAATTTGGCTTCTGGAAATATTGCAGATTTGACTCTCCATTCTTGTCTATGTGCCTCTACATCAGTTACTCCCATGACTAGAGGGTACTGCTCCCCAACCTCATCTTTTTAGTTTTCTTGGCTTCCTTAAAAACTCAGCTCCAATCCCACCTTCTGAAGAGAGCCTCTCCCAGTGATTTGCAAAGTCTTTCCCTTTAATACTAGCTTCATCTACTCTCTTTGTATTTTGCATATATCTAGTTCAGGAGTTGGGAACCTTTTTTCTGCCAAGAGCCATTTGGATATTCATTCTCAGGCCATATAAAATAATCAACATAAAAACTCAAGCAATGGGAGGTTGTTGTGTATAATTTTCAGCTCTTTATCATCTGCAGTTATCTTGGCAGGGCCAGACCAAATGATTTCATGGACATTATACTACTTGCAGGTTGAACAGTCCCCATTTCTGATCTAGTTATATAGATTATATATTATGTAATACATAATATTATATAGATTAAATATATTTTATTTATGATTATTTATAATTAAGATCAAAATACATATAATATGATATATTATGTAATCTACATAATATATAATATTACATAGATTAAAATGATATATTATTTTCAGGTAATTCACATTAGAATTTGTGAATATTTGGAGAATAGGGAACTTTCTGCCTTCCTGTATTTAGTTCAATTACCAAGTCTATACTTAATTCTTAATAAAGTGTTTGGAAAACTTTAAAGCACTATTTAAATGCTAGTTATTGTTCTTAGGTATTATTATTATTATTATTATTAGTTATGTTATACCATAGATTTGAAATGGCCCTCTAGAATTTTAGAACTGAAACTAGTCCACCCTTTCACTTTAAGAAGGGAAAATGAAGATTCACAAAGATTAATAAATGATTAAGCCTGGGTTCAAATATGCAATTAGGAAAAAACCAGAACTGAACCTAACACCCATGGTATATAGCTGAATTTTTTTTTTACCTCCTGACACATAAAATCCAGGCTTTATATGCTGCATTCCACAGTTAACATAATTTTTTTATATATATAAGTAAATTGCTAATTCACTTAGGTCTCCACCCAGAGAATATTAATCATTTTTATATTTTCAGATCACATTTCTCAAAGCTTTAGAACAGAAAGGGGATTAGAAACTGTCTAGTCTAACTCCCTCTTTTTAAAGATGGAATCTACTTCACTGAGGTACAAAGAATTAAAATGATTTGCTCAAGATTATACAATTTGTATGTGTTAGAGACAAGACTTGAACTCATGTTCAAAAGCAATACTTCTTCCTTGTTGCTTCTCTGAAGGCCATTTAAATATATGTGTGTATTGTCTCATACCTATTTCTATTCCTGAATATACTTATTTTATGACCTTTCCTAAAATCAAACCAGATGGCATGAGTTTGTTTAGTCATTTTCAGTTATGTCCAATTCTTCGTGGCTTCATCTTCTTGGCAAAGATATTCCTTCTCCAGCTCATTCTATAAATGATGGACCTGAGGCAAACAGGTTAAGTGACTTGCCCAGTCACACAGCAAGGAAATGTCTGAGGCTGGATTTGAGTCCTCCTGACTCCAGGCCCAGCAGCTCTATCCACCATACCCGGCTGCCTGGGACATGAGAGTATTCCTTATTCATTTTCCTAAGTGCATTGACCTCTTCCATTTGCATTGTGATTTTTGTAGTTCACATCTGATTATGTCTCCCATTCTTTCCAGCTCTTTTTTACTTACTTTCTTTTCTGTCTTCTTGATATTCCAGGAAAAGGTTTCTAAAGTGCGCTGGGACCTGATGATGAAGACGAAGGAACACACTAAGAAACTTCAGCAAATGAATGAGTTATGTATTGAAAAGCAGAAGCTCGAAAGCCGTCTGAATACACTGCAAGCTCAGCAGGTATGCTTCTGCCCTAGTGTTGCTTGGCACTCTGTTGGCATCTTTGAGTAGAATCCAAAGGGTTGGTAAGTCTGCTGGTGACTGTTGAATGCAGGGACACTTTACCTTCTCTTTGGTACTCTCTCCTCCTTGACTTTTCAGTCATATTACTGAACACAAGGATGTCTTCCAGCATTCTTTCCTAGGCACTACTACTTTCTCGATACCCTCTCTCCACAGAACTCACTATCTCCATGGATTTAATGGTTCCCCTAGGCACATATGTGTATATATATATATATACTATATATATGTAGCATATATCTTTATATCTAGTATATATATAAAATCTATATATCTAGTACATATATATATACACATATATATGTATGTATATATATGTGATATATATATAGTATATATTTAGCCATAATTTCTCACTTAAACTCTAGTCCAAAATTACTTATGATCTCATAATAGCTCTAACTTAATATGTCCCAAATGGAACTTGTTATCTTTCCTCCCAAAATCAGCTTTTTTCCCAACTTTGCTACTTTTGTCCATTGTACCACCATCCTTGCTGATATTGTGGTAACCAGGTCCATATTATACATATAATTTATCTCCAGTAGAAGGAATTGGAACTATTGGGATTTTTTTTTCCTTTTATTCCTTTATTTGTTTAGAAGACATTACCTTACAAAGCACATTAATAAATGTTTGTTGGATAACATATAAATTGGCAGCTTGTGAATTGTTGAAAACTGAAGATCACCTGTTTAAGACAAAGTCCCTGTTTTCAGAGAGTTTAAATCTATTTGGAGGTGGGAAATGATGCATAAATATGTTGAGTTAAATAGTAGTACAAGAAGAACCCCTTGAGAGCAAAAATTACGTTTTTGCCTTTCTTTATAGCTGAGGACTTAGCACAATGCCTCATACATAGAAAGTGATTAATAACTGCTTTCTGACTGACAATCCACTCTAGCAATTTAAGAAGACTTATTAGCTGCAAATTAACGGCTATAGATGTTCAGAGGAAGTTAAGATCATCATTTCTGGCTTAAATTCAAGGAAACCTTTACTGAAGAGAAATAATAATTCAAATTGAGACTTAAAAGAAGAGAATTTGGATGGAGGGAGGGAAGGAGCAAGTGCTTTAGGAGAAGTGGTAATAGGTAAGGTAAAGATGAACTGACAGGTGAAAAAAAAACCCTATAGTACCAGTTGTGTTCAAGTGATGAGCGTGAGGTCAACTTATGGGGAAACTTGCAGTTTAGACTTTCATCCTATAGACAGTAGGGAAATAATGAAAGTTTTTCAGCAAAGTAGGTAGTACCATCCAAGCAGTATTTTAGAAGGATTAGCACCTACTAAGGTGCCTTGAATGAAGTGAAAGCTCAGCAAATATTTATTAGTTAGAAGTAATTAGTCTGGGGCATTGGATAGGATAAATTAAAAAGCTGACTCTTCTTGAATACAAGAAGAGTTAGAGGAGGCTTTTAAAGTAGGCTACACAAACAATGATAAGGGCTAGAACAAGGTGTTTATGGTTGAACAGAAATGGCCATATTCTCTCTGGTAAATGAAATCCAAATAAAGTTCTTTTATTTGTTAATGTAAAATTAAGGATCATACTTCAAATGAAGGATCATTAGATTATGACTGTCAGCTGGGGGAGTAGGAGGTTCAAAGTATCATTATCAGAAATTATAAAGTTGGGAATGTATCATTGTTAACAGGATTATCTAATTCCAATAGACTTGTCATGGAAAGTGACATCCATATCCAGATAGAAAACTATGGAGACTGAATGTGGAAAACATCACCTTTTGTTGTTGGTGGTGGTTTGCTTGGTTTTTTTCTTTTGATATGAATTTTGTACAGCATGACAAATATGGAAATATGTTTAGAATTGCACATATTTAACCTATATTGGATTGCTTACTTCTTGGGGAGAAGAGGGAGAAAATTTTGGATACAAGATTTTGCAAAGGAGAATGTTGAAAATTATCTTTGCATGCATTTGGAAAAATAAAATATTATTTTAAAAAAGAGAGAGAGAGAGAGGGTCATTAGATTAAATCAACAAGCATGTTTAGAATGCTTATTATTTGCCAAGCACTCTGCTAAGGATTAAAAAAAAAATCTCTGCTTTCGAGGGGCTTATAGTCTCATGAAAAAATCACTAGATACTTACAAGAAATACAGGACAGATGCAAGGAATTCTCAAGAGGAGAAGTCACTAGTAGCTAATGAGAGTGAGGATGATGAAGAATCTAATGTGAGATTGGATATTATTCTTTAAAAAGGTAGGGGAACTGAGAGGAAGAGAATTCTTGGTATGGGGAGAAACCAGTAGAAAAAGCACAGAAATATATTAGGGGAGTACATTTAAAATTTTATTTAAAACAAGTGTCTGACTGATAATTATCCAAATTTTCCAACTCAGGACTAGGATATTTTATTAGTGTCATTTTTATATATACAATGTCCCTTAATTTGTCTTTATGTTTATAAGACTCTTTAACTAGGGATGTTGTTTTGTTGAGTTGTTGTGTCTGCCTCTTCATAACCCCATTTGGGGTTTTCTTGGCAAAAGTACTAGAATTATGGATTGACATAACACTTTCAAAATATTGTTTTATTCTTTTAGTAACCCTGGGAGGAAGTTATTATTATCCCCATTTACAGATGGAGAACTTGAGGCAGACATAAGATCATACAAGTGTTTAAGAGCATATTTTAACTTGGGCCTTTCTGAGGCTCTATCCATTATACTCTGAAAGATATTTCTTTTTAGATAGATCCCTCAATTTAAGACTCTATTTATCTGTTAGGAAGGCTCTTTTGTTAAGTGGTAGAAGAGAGAAAAAAATTATCATTTTTCAAATGGGAATAAATCAGATAGAATGTGGTTTTTTTCCCCCCAACAGGGCAATGCCTTCCAGGGTCTTCGGAAAGCAGACATTTTGGCTAGGGAGAAGATCACCGAACTGATCCAAATCCAGGCTGAAAAGATTCTAGCTTTGAAGGAAGAAATTGCTATCTTGCGCAGGAAAGGTGGTCTTATCCTCCCACCAATTAATAATCCCCATTAAATAAAAGTGTACCTTATTAATTGCTGTTTTCCTATCTATCCTCTCCAAGTATATCACTAAGACTTGTTTCTCCTACCTGATGATATCTGTAAGGGAAAATGTATGTACATACACACACACATACACACACTCATCCAAATAAAAGGGGATCAGTCTTGTTTGTTAAAATTTATCATGTCCTATCTACATGCTATTCCTTGAAAAAGCTCGAGGCCCAGATTCCAGCTTGAGAGTCTCCCATGCAGAATCAGCAGCTAAAGTCATTCTGGATAAAAGTCCCAAACAACAGCTCTTTTAAAGTTTAATAAGCAAGAAAAATCAGCAATGTGTGCTTCCTCTTCCCAATCTCATCTTGGGAAGATAGATCTGAACATTTCATAAATAGATCTTTCTGGTTCTTCATATATTCAGAAAAGATGCTTTAAGAAACACTTAGAAAAGATATGGATTCATTTTCCTGAAGAGTTTTTATAAATGATCAAACTAAAGGTTAGAGAGAAGACTAAACATTTATTTAGAAGTTACGTGTTTGTTTTTACAGAGCTATGTAGCCACAGATTATTGAATCTGGAAGGTTTGTTAAAAGTACTGTACACATTTTAGTCTGTTCTCCTGGTCATACCATGAAAAAATCACTTCCTGTTGTACCAAATTCAGCCGATCTGTTGAGTTGGATTTTTTTTTCCTCCATTATGTGTTATGATCAACCATGTTTAGCTCTCACAGAGGATGTGCCTAATATATGTTTTCCTTTCCTTTTTTCCTAATGGGCACTTGGGATTATCCCTGGTAGTTGTGAAAGTTGGAAATAAAAGGTTGCTTCTGTACCCAGTATGTGTCTGTTGATAATCTCTCTTGCTTTTTTCTTCTCAAACTGCGGCTTTAACCCGGTACACTTCACTGGATGGGATTCCATATGTCTCTCCAGTATGTTAAGGAACATATACATTTATTTACAAGTGCATAAATATATAAATATGGCTGTAATAGAAAAATAAATACCCATTTTTCTCTGTCTCTTTAAAACAATGTAGTCTTTTCAGGGAAGTGGCTTTAGCCTAAATTGTGGGAGGTGGAGTCTCAAAAGACACATGTATTGGTGGGCTGGATGAGAGTCTCCTTCCAGGGTCCTGTCCTAAATAGGTGCCTGGGGGGTGGTGAGGACACCATTCTCCTCCTCTGACTTGCAAGGAGTGAGGGCTATCCACTTCTTCAACTGGCACGAGACCCAGGCAGCAAGGTGGACCTAAGGTGAGAAAAGGAAGGAAAATTAAAATCCAAGCACTAAAAAGAATCAAAGTGTAGCCTGATAAATTATTCCACCTATCAGTAATAGAAGACAGTTAATCTGGCCCTGAAAGGTCAGATTTGCATGTAACATAAATCTTGTTTGTTATATATTCCAAAATGATCTTCCCCAATTAGCCATTTCATAGATGTAGAGAAAGAGCCACTATTATCTGGGACATACCTAAATATTTCTGTGGCAGAAGGAACATATTCCCAAACTCAGGAGCAAAGGCTTTTTTGAAAAAAACAATTCTGAAGAAATCCTAGCAACATTTTAACAGCTCCTAGCCCCAGAGGGCTCTTTCTCTCCCAAGCTATTCACATCCCCATGATTAATTATTCCTATTTGACATTTAATTATCCCCAAGCCAAAGGGATTTCATGTGAAGCCAACTTCAGCCTTTTTATAATATCATGTCCAAAAAAGTACCAAAGGACTCATGATGAAGAACACTATCCATCTTCTGACTGAGAGGTAATGGACTAAAGACACTGATTTCTGGACATAAGCGATGTGCAAAATTGTTTTGCTTGGCTATACCTATTGTTGAAACTTTTTTCTTTTTTTTTTTTCAAATAGGAAGGGATGGGAGGGAAAGAAAATAAGTGCTTGTTAACTGAAAAATAGAATTAAGTTTAAAAAATAATAATCTCCAAGCTGGGTAAGGCCTGTGTCCTGTACATTATTCAGAAGCATGCTATAGCTACTCAATAAAATGATAATTGGCAATATTCCCCAAGTCCCCAACTTTTACTAAATCCTTTGGAAGACTAGGCCAAAGAAAGCAGAAATAGGAATGGCTTTAAGGAACTTGAAGAAAAGGCAGCACAAAGAGTTATTATTATGTTATTTGTAAGACTTTGGCTCCTGTTTCACTGATTAATGTAAACCTTATTCCTTAATTAAGAAACAAGACACAACAGGGCAGTGTATTTGTGGGTGATTAGAGGCTGCCTCAATGTGAGAAAAGGCAACAGTAATTTGATAATAACCCTGAAACTCGTAGTCCAGGAGAGCTTCCTACTTTGCTGCCATGGGATGTTTCTGTTCTTACTGGTCAGCATGGCCCAACACCTGCAGTGTTACAATATGATCTACCTGGAACTCCCCCTCTGCACTTCTTGCCAGAGTTCCACCCCTTTTCTTCCATTTCCTCTCAGTTTAAAAGCTATGGAGAATGCCCCACTATATCCTATCAAGGATAGAACTTTACTCTGCCACAGACCTGGATGAAATGGAGAGTCCCACAGTCCTTCCCGCCGAGGGCTTTCAGATGTATTCCTTATCCCTGACTGGCAGATGGCAGCCGGTTGTTCCTGAAGATGGTAGCATTCATCATGGGACTGAAGCAGCTGGTGAGTGGAGTCATCTGGGAGAGTGTACAGGAAGGTGTTCTCTTCAGGGCTCGAGTCAGGTTCTCTATGAGGCGAAAGAACAAGCGTGAAGGTGAGGCAAGGTATGGATTTTCAACCTTAGTACAATTCTCTTGTCCCCTCCTCCTTTGGGCATCCTTTGTTCCTCAAGCACTTCTTAAATGTCTGCTACTCTGTGGGCACGTACACCATAGGTATAACACTGGAGATATAAAAACAAAAGCAAAAAACAAACCCAGATTCTGCCCTCAATGAGCTTACATTCATTCTATCAGGACAAGACCTTGGAAGGTTCATTATCCATTTTCAAGGGAAAGCCAGTATAAGAGAGGATTACTTAGCTATTCATAATTCATATATCATATCATTGTGTTTACTATTAAACTCCAATACGGTCATCTTGGTTTTGGATAATTATACAAGAAATTCCACCCTCAATGAGCTTACATTTATTCTATCAGGACAAGATATTGGAAGGTTCATGTATCCATCATTATCAAGGGAAAACCAGTATAAAAGAGGATTACTTAGCTATTCCTAATTCATATGCCATATCATTGTGTCTGCTATAAAATTTCAATATGCTCATCCTGGTTTTGTGTAATTACATAGTAACATGGCAAGGGCACTTTCCACAGCATTTGGGAGGATGCATGAATATATCTGAGCTACCCAGAGGACACACAAGCTACATGTACATTGGACGCACCTGCCCTATAGGCAAAGGAAAGTCTTTAGGAAACCATCACAAGCCAGGTAACACAGAGAACCGGTGTCCTAGAGTGGCAGAAGCATTTGAATTGCAAACAATTTGACAGTTATTTTGGCCCTCAAAAATGGCTGTTCTGAAAACTTGGGGAGTTTTGAAATTGAGTAAACTAAGAATTCTTGGCTTCCATCATGTCGGTTTCAGGAAGCAAAATGGCAGGATGGGGTGGTTACCTCATTGGTTGGTGGCTTTTCTCATGTCCATTCCCAAGGATTTTTCCTTGCAGCAAGCTGCTGTTATGATCCTGCTGTTAAAAGATGAGAAGACAAGACAGTCTTAGAGAATCTGGGATTCTTTGCCCCATCATCAAGATCTAGTCTCAGTATGAAGATAGTCTGGGATTTAAAACATGGGCAAAACCCGATTGAGTCCAGTTAGGTTAGATGAGGAGGTTGGGGGCAACAACCAGCCCTCCACAGTTCCACTTAGTTGGTCTAAAATGCACCCTAATCACCTCACACAAATTCAGTAGGTGTGAGTTACCTGCTGAAGTTCACCTGGGCTGTACTCTTGAGTTTTCACACCTGGACAGCCCAGGCCGGCTGAGGGACAGGCCCCCTTGACATGTAAACCATTGACGTAGGGCTGTCCGTTGATGTAGGGCTGTCCGTTGGCTCGTGGGGCGGAGATCCCTCTCAGAGGCACCATGGTGTACTGGCAGGAGGAAGGCAGCAGCGCCGTGCTAGGGAAAGCCAGGTCGGCAGTTTGCTCTGGAAGGAGAATTGAAGAGAGATGTATTCTCAGACTGGGGAACACGGGACAGCTTGGGGGCCTCCTGCATAAGCTTCATAATGAGTCTTCCAGTGGAACTGCCGGCCACAGTGACAGAAAGGGAGTAGGAGCTGGCATTTCTCCCAGAGATACAGAGGGGGAGTTCCCCATTTCCTCCCAGGAATGCCTCATTATTTTCTCCCACCTTCCTGGCTTCCTTCTTCATGTCAGTGAAGACAAGGTGAGGCAGCTTGGGGTCAGGGAGAAAACAGGCTTTCCCTGTGTCTGTTGTAGTTTACACACATGGATTATGAGGGCTGACCAAAGGTAATGGTTGAATAGACAAAATAAGAGCAGAACTGATTTAGAAAGAAAAAGGCAGCTGGTGTTGTCAAAACAGAGAGTAAAATCAGAAGCTTGAGCCAAGAGAAATAAGGCAAAGACAAAAGCATTGCGGATTGGAAGAACACAGCTTTACATTATCAAATCAGCTTAATTTATATTATTAGGGTGGGTTGGTTAATTAATAGGGTGGGTCACTCAGTCAGTCAACAATCATTTATTAGGCCCATAATATGGGCTTTAATCCCTTATTATGCAATCCCATATTAAGCATTTATTAAGGACATACTATATACGTGTTAGACCCTGGATTAAGGACAAGGGATACAAAATAAAGGCAAAAATATGAGCCTTGTCCTCCGGTAGCTCACATTCTAATGGAGCTGGGGTCTCAGTCATCTTTATCTTCTTATAAGGTTTCTGGGGGACCCGACCCCTGGAACAGAGGTGTACAAAGGCCCGATCAGCTCCCAATGGGCTGCACAGCACTGCCCATCCTGGTCCCTCACTACTGCCTGGGCAGCTCTTTAAGTCCCTCTGGCTTCCTAGCTTAGCACAAGTAATCCCCATCTTGCCCATAGAGTCACTTACTTTGTTTGGACCATGCTCTCCATAAACAGAAAGGTATGAAGGCCACGATGATGAGGACGATTGAGCCCAAGACTACCCCCACGATCAGGTAGGGCAAATCACTGGAGCGAGCCACCATAGCTCCAGGGCCCCCAGGACGCTCCCCTGGGTCTGGGGGCAGTATTGGTGGGGGGGCCACAGTAGGGGGCAGGAGCCGGCCTGGCTGACCAGAAGGCTTTCGGGCTGCAAAGAGATTTTTAAAAAAATCAATCATTGTTCTTGGATATTCACTCACCATCAGTCAGAATGTTCTGTGGGTATAGATGTGGATTAACAGGGATCAGGTTCCTATGGTTAGGTCACATTCAGGGCTGTGCTGAAGCCGGGCCATACCAGCTTCTGGGAGCTTATAGTTACACTTTCAGTGTGAACATTCACACCATGGAACATGACCAGTAAATCAGGACTTGATTTGCTGTTTTGCTGATTCTCTAGACTTAAGAAAGCAATGTAGAAAATGTTAATAATGAAAGTTAAATACGGTGGCGCAGTGGATGCAGTGGTTCTCAAAGTATGGTCTAGAGACTCCTGGGGATCTCTGAAACCCTGTTAGAGGGTCTACAAATTCAAAAAATAGTTTTTATTTCAAATATGGTAAATGTCTATAAAAATAATCCAGATAAACAAAAATGCTTTGGAGAGATCCTCAATAATTTTTCAATAGGATAAAGATACTGAAAACAAAAGTTTGAGAAGCACTGGGATAGAGCACCAGCCCTGAAGTCAGGAGGACCAAAGTTCAAATCTCAGACACTTCACACTTCCTAGCTGTGTGACCCTGGGCAAGTCACTTAACTTCAATTGCCTCAGGGAAAAAAAGTTAAATAAGTATGTCATAAGTATATTTCCCCCTCTGGAAAGCTGGTTATTAAACATTTACCAGGAAACCTCTGGTCCCAATATTCTTTAAGAATGTGTCCAAATTTTGTAAGCAATGTGAGTAGCTGAATAGAAATTTCAGTATTTGAGAAATTTGAAACTTGTGTTTCACATTGGGATCTCAGATTTTTTGCGTCCAGCAATCCAAAAATGATGAACTGGGAATGATGCAGTTAGCACAGCAACTGAATGGTGATGGGCATTCAAACTACATGAGGGCAAATAAATAGGAGTGGTGGACCTTTTGCCCCCCACACCAGTCAGAGAAGAACAGTAAAAGCCACCAAAGAACTGGCAGGGGAGAATTTACACAACGATTCTCTATGAGCAGCAAGAGAGCTGGAGAATCTTCAGTGAATATACAGATCATCATCTACACAGTTTACTTAGTAGGTTAATATGGGGGAGCATCAGCGAAACAATGATTGGAAAACAATCAAACAGTGATTGGAAAACAGTCCTGGGGAATGGTAAGCTTCGGGTTTCAAGTTCTGGGTCATACTATTAGATAGTTAAAGCTACAGCACGGCACACCAGCTTGAGGAGGACAAAATACTGGACTTAGTGACAGGACAAAAGGTCCTTTTCCTGGCTTCCATTCCTACTTTCCTTACCAGCTCCTGATTTCCTCTGCAAGTGTTATTTATGTGCTTTGTCTCACTTTCTCCATCTGTAAAGTAGTGATAATGAAACCTTGTCCTGGGATGTGAGAACTGATCCATTGCTCTTGGCTCAACATCTATCAGCTCAAAATCACTGGGAGTTATTATTATTCTCAGCAGCTCCTAACATAGGTCACAGGATGTATTCCAAAAGTTCACCTCTAAGTCCATCATCTGGTATTCAGAATGCATTTTCCCATAGAAACAATGATACATGATCATGTTTCCAAATCAGTCCACAAGACTATTTGACCCTTAGTGGTACAGGCTTAATAGCAATATTCAAAGGATAGTTTGTATGGAAAAATGCATTCCAAATTCCAACTTAGGATGCTATGAGCACATCATCCTTCTCCTCCAGTCAGGAGTTCACTGAAAGCAAATGCAGGGGAGCTGGGGAAAACAGTCCAAGTCTCAACATGTGGATAGAAAAGATACCTCTATGGATCAAATCTCTAATTCCTCTGGTATCCTGAATTGGGGAGGGAGAAAACAAGCCTGTATCAAGTGCCCAGTAAGTGCCGGGCACTGTGCTAAATGTTTTATAATTATTATCTAAATTGATCTTCACAAAAAGCTTGGGTGGCAGGTGCTCCTTTTGTCCCCATTTTACAGTTGAAGAAAACTGAGGCAAACAAATTAAGTGATTTGCCCACAGTCTCTCAGCAGTAAGAGTCTGAGGCTGCAATCGCCCCCACCAAGCTGCCTCACTTTAGAACTGCAGCATGACAGATTGATTGCTTTTTCTCTGCAAATGACATCATGTATGCAAAGCACTCTATAAACTCTGATGTCCTCCAGAAATGCAATGGAGTTATTGTTCAGTTGTGTCCGGGGACCCCGTGGACCACAGTACTCCTAGCTATGGGGTTTTCTTGGCAAAGATACTGCAGTGGTATGCCATTTTCTCCTCCTGTGAATTAAAGTAATTCTGCTTCACATAAATCTAATTTACAGGCAAGTCAAGGCATCCCCCTGTGATGTCATTGGTCCTCTTTGAAAAAAAAACACATAAAAATGAAGGATGAATAACATTAAAAAAAAGAGAGAGAAAGATGTTGCATGAGTCTGGATTTGAATTCAGATCTTCCTGATTCTAGACCCAGCCCTCTACTCAGTGGGCCACCTAGCTGCCTATTGAAATGCAAGCACTAAGAATTATGAGATGGTGAAGGATGGAGTTGGACCACAGAGAAGAGAAGTACCTTTGGTTTCACAGATCATCACATTGCTGAATTCGCTCTCTCCACCCTCATTGAAGCATTGCATCTTAATGTCATAAGAGGTCTCTGGCTGCAGGTGGCTGATGGAGTGCCAGTAGCGGTCCCCTAGGGAAAAAAATATGCTTCATAGTCACAAGGTGAGCCACAGCTATTCATGGGTTCTAAATGGAGTTTCTAAGCCTTTCCCCAAGGTAACTCGCTACTCTATTAAACAGCACAGGTGTCCGAGGCAGGGTCTGTGTATCGCTACCAATTCATGCAATGAAGTCACAGATAGAGATCATTAAAAAAAAATGTAAAAAACAGATAGAGATCATAAGACAGGGCACTGGAATCATAGCTTTAGAACTGGAAGAAACCCTTTGTGTGTCTCTGTAGGTAACACTTCTGTTTTACAGAGGAGGAAACTGAGGCTCCAAGTAGTTGATAGACTTGCCTCAGGTATGTGATGGAAATGGGATCTGACTTGGGTCCTCAGACTCCAAATCCAGGGATATTTCCTTTCCCCCCAGTTCCATGCTGCCTCTTCCTCATGGAAGCAGCCCAGCCTCATGCTCTCCATGATCCCAAGCTCTGGGGATATGATGATACCAGTTATCAAAAGGATCTATATCTAAGAAGCTCATTACTGCAAGCTGAACATTTTATATGCTTTTCGTGTGTATGTCTGAGGGAAAAATCTAACCACTAATCACCTTTTGGAGGCTTACCTTCTACTACATCCTTCTTGTAGTCACTGTCATTGTCACTGTCTGTGGGGCGATAGTAGATGTAAAAGCCATGGATCGGGGTGTTGTTGTTGCTGGCTGATTTATACTAGAAGGAAAGGAGGAGAAACCAGCTATTAATGGAACAGTCAGAGCAAACTCCCTGTTGTTTTGGAAACTTCTCTTCAGGGCTGAGCTTCATTCCTTCACATGGAATATGGCTTTATAAAGTTTTCCCCACCATAGTTTTTCTACTTCTAGAGTAGAGTTCAAAACGATGTGCTTCTTGAAAAATGCTGCAGAAATTTCATTCTGTCCCCAGAGATGGTTCCTTACGTGTGTGTGTGTGTGTGTGTGTGTGTGTGTGTGTGTGATCAAAGAAGTGGGGATACTTCTATCACCATTGTTTGCCTCCTGAATGGTAAATTCCATGTATTACGGGGATTTAGAGACTTTGGTTACTTTTTGGAGGTCTATCAGACAAGGTTTGCAAGATATATTCTATTGTAGATGCTATTACATAGGGACCCCATATTTTCTCCTTAGATCAGCTAATTCTCAATCCCAATTAGGGTATAATACAAGAATTTAGGAGTAGCCTGAGAAATCAAAAAAAGTTTTAGAAAATTTTTGGAAATTACTTCTGGCAGGAGACAGCACACTAAGGATTAGAAATTAAAAATCCATCTCATACAAGAAGTAGCAAGAGACTATTCAAGAAGTTAGTATAAACCCTAAATTGGGAAATGAGAGAATAAGTTTTTCCAGTAGTTTAAACATTCTTAAGTCAACTTCCACCCCTTTCATGAAAAATGAAAAAAATTTTTTTACAAAATAAAAAAAATTTTTTTGGATGAAATAGAACCAAGTTGCTGCTTACCACCCACTTCAGCATGATGGTGGTCTCATTGACAGCATCAGTGAAGGTGATATAGGGCCCTGTAACAGGCCTCTCATACACACGGTTACTGTATCCTGATACCATATAGGGTCGGGAAGCAGCGCTGGGCTCACTCTCTCCTAGGATGTTCAGAGCACGGACGCGAAACTTGTATGAGGTACCTGATGGGAAAAACAAACTCACTGGAGCAAGATGCTTGGGATCATGCAATCCCCACTTCTTTTGTAATCTAAAACTCAGACTTGGATGATTTTTTCCCAAGCTTTCCTAACTCATCAATCTAAGATATCAACTGACTGCTCTCCCTATAATTCTAAAAAAATCTTAAAGGCAATAAGGCAACCAATATATCAATAGGCATTAATACCAGGTAGTATTCTAGGTACTGGGATATAAATAAAGGGACAATGTAGAGGGAGAAACATCAAGATTTGTCAACTGAGGAGGAGTTGAGATAATGCTGAAATTACAAACGAAGGAGTCTTAAAAAATGGGGATGCCTTCAAAACAAATAAGGAGGTTTGGGAGGGGGAGGGTCTGGGGAGAAAAATAAGTGGACATACTGAGTTTTGAGATATCTCTGGGAATCCAGTTGGACCTGGTCAATAAAAAACTGATAATTCAAAAGGAAGGAGGAAGAGGAAATGAACATTTATTAAGTAACATCTATGTGAAAGATGTTAAATGCTTTACAAGTATTATCTCATGTGATTTTCATATGGGACATAGGTTCTAGGATTAACCCTATTTTGAGGAAACTAGAGCACACATGTTAAATGACTTGCCTAGGGTCATAGAGCTAATAAATATCTGAGGCTAGATCTGAACTCAGGAGTTTCTCTCTTAAAGCCAGCTTAAGGTATGGATAGAAGCCCAGGCTGAAAGCTTCTTCCTGAGTTCAAACCTGCCCTCAAACCTTCCTAACTCTGTGATTCTAGGCAAGTCACTTAACCCTGTTTGCCTCAGTTTCCTCCTCTGTAAAATGAGCTGGAAAAGAAAATGGCAAACCATTCCAGTTT